>NW_026698895.1:0-304889 GCF_030435755.1 Ochotona princeps | reverse complement strand
GGTGTGTGAAGTTAGTGAGCCAGATGGAGTTGTTCTCCCACAAGAACCACTCAGCTGATCCTTCTTCAATATGCCCTTCACCAACATGCAGTGTTTCCTTGATTGAATTAACTCTCACACCAATATTTGCGTCTAGAGCCTTTGCATTGAGGGCTATCTGAAAACGGCTGTGGCGCTGAAGTTGCCTGTGAATTTGGAGTTGGTGGCATGTGAAACCCGCATGTGGAGCATTCGTTTGTGTGGGATGCTCTACCAGGTTCATTCCTAGATAATGCACTCAAAGGGCACTAAGCATAGAGTGTGAAAACTGAGTTTCCTTGAGAGCTGCTTGGAAGCCTGATGGTGTGTGAAGTTAGTGAGCCAAATGGAGTTGTTCTCCCACAAGAACCTCTTTGCTGATCCTTCTTCAATATGCCCTTCACCAACATGCAGTGTTTCCTTGATTGAATTAGCTCTCACACCAATATTTGCGTCTAGAGCCTTTGCATTGAGGGCTATCTGAAAACGGCTGTGGCGCTGAAGTTGCCTGAGAACGTGGAGCTGGTGGCATGTGAAACCTGCATGTGTAGCATTCGCTTGTGTGGGATGCTCTACCAAGCTTCATTTCAGTCCTAGGCACTCAAAGGGCACTAAGCATAGAGTGTGAAAACTGAGTTTCCTTGAGAGCTGCTTGGAAGCCTGATGGTGTGTGAAGTTAGTGAGCCAGATGGAGTTGTTCTCCCACAAGAACCACTCGGCTGATCCTTCTTCAATATGCCCTTCACCAACATGCAGTGTTTCCTTGATTGAATTAGCTCTCACAACAGTATTTGTGTCTAGAGCCTTTGCATTCAGGGCTATCTGAAAACGGCTGTGGCGCTGAAGTTGCCTGAGAATGTGGAGTTGGTGGCATGTGAAACCCGCATGTGGAGCATTCGCTTGTGTGCGATGCGCACCAAGCTTCATTTCAGTCCTAGGCACTCAAAGGGCACTAAGCATAGAGTGTGAAAACTGAGTTTCCTTGAGAGCTGCTTGGAAGCCTGATGGTGTGTGAAGTTAGTGAGCCAAATGGAGTTGTTCTCCCACAAGAACCTCTTTGCTGATCCTTCTTCAATATGCCCTTCACCAACATGCAGTGTTTCCTTGATCGAATTAGCTCTCACACCAATATTTGCGTCTAGAGCCTTTGCATTGAGGGCTATCTGAAAACGGCTGTGGCGCTGAAGTTGCCTGTGAATGTGGAGTTGGTGGCATGTGAAACCCGCATGTGGAGCATTCGTTTGTGTGCGATGCTCTACCAGGTTCATTCCTTGATAATGCACTCAAAGGGCACTAAGCATAGAGTGTGAAAACTGAGTTTCCTTGAGAGCTGCTTGGAAGCCTGATGGTGTGTGAAGTTAGTGAGCCAGATGGAGTTGTTCTCCCACAAGAACCACTCAGCTGATCCTTCTTCAATATGCCCTTCACCAACATGCAGTGTTTCCTTGATTGAATTAACTCTCACACCAATATTTGCGTCTAGAGCCTTTGCATTCAGGGCTATCTGAAAACGGGTGTGGCGCTGAAGTTGCCTGTGAATTTGGAGTTGGTGGCATGTGAAACCCGCATGTGGAGCATTCGTTTGTGTGGGATGCTCTACCAGGTTCATTCCTAGATAATGCACTCAAAGGGCACTAAGCATAGAGTGTGAAAACTGAGTTTCCTTGAGAGCTGCTTGGAAGCCTGATGGTGTGTGAAGTTAGTGAGCCAAATGGAGTTGTTCTCCCACAAGAACCTCTTTGCTGATCCTTCTTCAATATGCCCTTCACCAACATGCAGTGTTTCCTTGATTGAATTAGCTCTCACACCAATATTTGCGTCTAGAGCCTTTGCATTGAGGGCTATCTGAAAACGGCTGTGGCGCTGAAGTTGCCTGAGAACGTGGAGCTGGTGGCATGTGAAACCTGCATGTGTAGCATTCGCTTGTGTGGGATGCTCACCAAGCTTCATTTCAGTCCTAGGCACTCAAAGGGCACTAAGCATAGAGTGTGAAAACTGAGTTTCCTTGAGAGCTGCTTGGAAGCCTGATGGTGTGTGAAGTTAGTGAGCCAAATGGAGTTGTTCTCCCACAAGAACCACTTGGCTGATCCTTCTTCAATATGTCCTTCACCAACATGCAGTGTTTCCTTGATTGAATTAGCTCTCACACCAGTATTTGCGTCTAGAGCCTTTGCATTGAGGGCTATCTGAAAACGGCTGTGGCGCTGAAATTGCCTGTGAATGTGGAGTTGGTGGCATGTGAAACCCGCATGTGGAGCATTCGTTTGTGTGGGATGCTCTACCAGGTTCATTCCTAGATAATGCACTCAAAGGGCACTAAGCATAGAGTGTGAAAAGAGTTTCCTTGAGAGGTGCTTGGAAGCCTGATGGTGTGTGAAGTTCGTGAGCCAAATGGAGTTGTTCTCCCACAAGAACCACTCAGCTGATCCTTCTTCAATATGCCCTTCACCAACATGCAGTGTTTCCTTGATTGAATTAGCTCTCACACCAATATTTGCGTCTAGAGCCTTTGCATTGAGGGCTATCTGAAAACGGCTGTGGCGCTGAAGTTGCCTGTGAATTTGGAGTTGGTGGCATGTGAAACCCGCATGTGGAGCATTCGTTTGTGTGGGATGCTCTACCAGGTTCATTCCTAGATAATGCACTCAAAGGGCACTAAGCATAGAGTGTGAAAACTGAGTTTCCTTGAGAGCTGCTTGGAAGCCTGATGGTGTGTGAAGTTAGTGAGCCAAATGGAGTTGTTCTCCCACAAGAACCACTCAGCTGATCCTTCTTCAATATGCCCTTCACCAACATGCAGTGTTTCCTTGATTGAATTAGCTCTCACACCAATATTTGCATCCAGAGCCTTTGCATTGAGGGCTATCTGAAAACGGCTGTGGCGCTGAAGTTGCCTGAGAACGTGGAGTTGGTGGCATGTGAAACCTGCATGTGTAGCATTCGCTTGTGTGGGATGCACACCAAGCTTCATTTCAGTGCTAGGCACTCAAAGGGCACTAAGGATAGAGTGTGAAAACTGAGTTTCCTTGAGAGGTGCTTGGAAACCTGATGGTGTGTGAAGTTAGTGAGACAAATGGAGTTGTTCTCCCACAAGAACCACTCGGCTGATCCTTCTTCAATATCTTTTTCACTAACATGCAGTGTCTCCTTGATTGAATTAGCTCTCACACCAATATTTGCGTCTAGAGCCTTTGCATTGAGGGCTATCTGAAAACGGCTGTGGCGCTGAAGTTGCCTGTGAATGTGGAGTTGGTGGCATGTGAAACCCGCATGTGGAGCATTCGTTTGTGTGCGATGCTCTACCAGGTTCATTCCTAGATAATGCACTCAAAGGGCACTAAGCATAGAGTGTGAAAACTGAGTTTCCTTGAGAGCTGCTTGGAAGCCTGATGGTGTGTGAAGTTAGTGAGCCAAATGGAGTTGTTCTCCCACAAGAACCACTTGGCTGATCCTTCTTAAATATGCCCTTCACCAACATGCAGTGTTTCCTTGATTGAATTAGCTCTCACACCAGTATTTGCGTCTAGAGCCTTTGCATTGAGGGCTATCTGAAAACGGCTGTGGCGCTGAAATTGCCTGTGAATGTGGAGTTGGTGGCATGTGAAACCCGCATGTGGAGCATTCGTTTGTGTGGGATGCTCTACCAGGTTCATTCCTAGATAATGCACTCAAAGGGCACTAAGCATAGAGTGTGAAAAGAGTTTCCTTGAGAGGTGCTTGGAAGCCTGATGGTGTGTGAAGTTCGTGAGCCAAATGGAGTTGTTCTCCCACAAGAACCACTCAGCTGATCCTTCTTCAATATGCCCTTCACCAACATGCAGTGTTTCCTTGATTGAATTAGCTCTCACACCAATATTTGCGTCTAGAGCCTTTGCATTGAGGGCTATCTGAAAACGGCTGTGGCGCTGAAGTTGCCTGTGAATTTGGAGTTGGTGGCATGTGAAACCCGCATGTGGAGCATTCGTTTGTGTGGGATGCTCTACCAGGTTCATTCCTAGATAATGCACTCAAAGGGCACTAAGCATAGAGTGTGAAAACTGAGTTTCCTTGAGAGCTGCTTGGAAGCCTGATGGTGTGTGAAGTTAGTGAGCCAAATGGAGTTGTTCTCCCACAAGAACCACTCAGCTGATCCTTCTTCAATATGCCCTTCACCAACATGCAGTGTTTCCTTGATTGAATTAGCTCTCACACCAATATTTGCATCCAGAGCCTTTGCATTGAGGGCTATCTGAAAACGGCTGTGGCGCTGAAGTTGCCTGAGAACGTGGAGTTGGTGGCATGTGAAACCTGCATGTGTAGCATTCGCTTGTGTGGGATGCACACCAAGCTTCATTTCAGTCCTAGGCAGTCAAAGGGCACTAAGCATAGAGTGTGAAAACTGAGTTTCCTTGAGAGCTGCTTGGAAGCCTGATGGTGTGTGAAGTTAGTGAGCCAGATGGAGCTGTTCTCCCACAAGAACCACTCGGCTGATCCTTCTTCAATATGCCCTTCACCAACATGCAGTGTTTCCTTGATTGATTTAGCTCTCACACCAGTATTTGCATCTAGAGCCTTTGCATTGAGGGCTATCTGAAAACGGCTGTGGCGCTGAAGTTGCCTGAGAATGTGGAGTTGGTGGCATGTGAAACCCGCATGTGGAGCATTCGCTTGTGTGGGATGCGCACCAAGCTTCATTTCAGTCCTAGGCACTCAAAGGGCACTAAGCATAGAGTGTGAAAACTGAGTTTCCTTGAGAGCTGCTTGGAAGCCTGATGGTGTGTGAAGTTAGTGAGCCAAATGGAGTTGTTCTCCCACAAGAACCACTCGGCTGATCCTTCTTCAATATGTCCTTCACCAACATGCAGTGTTTCCTTGATTGAATTAGCTCTCACACCAGTATTTGCGTCTAGAGCCTTTGCATTGAGGGCTATCTGAAAACCGCTGTGGCGCTGAAATTGCCTGTGAATGTGGAGTTGGTGGCATGTGAAACCCGCATGTGGAGCATTCGTTTGTGTGGGATGCTCTACCAGGTTCATTCCTAGATAATGCACTCAAAGGGCACTAAGCATAGAGTGTGAAAAGAGTTTCCTTGAGAGGTGCTTGGAAGCCTGATGGTGTGTGAAGTTAGTGAGCCAAATGGAGTTGTTCTCCCACAAGAACCACTCAGCTGATCCTTCTTCAATATGCCCTTCACCAACATGCAGTGTTTCCTTGATTGAATTAGCTCTCACACCAATATTTGCGTCTAGAGCCTTTGCATTGAGGGCTATCTGAAAACGGGTGTGGCGCTGAAGTTGCCTGTGAATTTGGAGTTGGTGGCATGTGAAACCCGCATGTGGAGCATTCGTTTGTGTGGGATGCTCTACCAGGTTCATTCCTAGATAATGCACTCAAAGGGCACTAAGCATAGAGTGTGAAAACTGAGTTTCCTTGAGAGCTGCTTGGAAGCCTGATGGTGTGTGAAGTTAGTGAGCCAAATGGAGTTGTTTTCCCACAAGAACCACTCGGCTGATCCTTCTTCAATATGCCCTTCACCAACATGCAGTGTTTCCTTGATTGAATTAGCTCTCACACCAATATTTGCGTCTAGAGCCTTTGCATTGAGGGCTATCTGAAAACGGCTGTGGCGCTGAAGTTGCCTGAGAACGTGGAGTTGGTGGCATGTGAAACCTGCATGTGTAGCATTCGCTTGTGTGGGATGCTCTACCAAGCTTCATTTCAGTCCTAGGCACTTAAAGGGCACTAAGCATAGAGTGTGAAAACTGAGTTTCCTTGAGAGCTGCTTGGAAGCCTGATGGTGTGTGAAGTTAGTGAGCCAGATGGAGTTGTTCTCCCACAAGAACCACTCGGCTGATCCTTCTTCAATATGCCCTTCACCAACATGCAGTGTTTCCTTGATTGAATTAGCTCTCACACCAGTATTTGCGTCTAGAGCCTTTGCATTGAGGGCTATCTGAAAACGGGTGTGGCGCTGAAGTTGCCTGAGAATGTGGAGTTGGTGGCATGTGAAACCCGCATGTGGAGCATTCGCATGTGTGGGATGTGCACCAAGCTTCATTTCAGTCCTAGGCACTCATAGGGCACTAAGCATAGAGTGTGAAAACTGAGTTTCCTTGAGAGCTGCTTGGAAGCCTGATGGTGTGTGAAGTTAGTGAGCCAAATGGAGTTGTTCTCCCACAAGAACCACTCGGCTGATCCTTCTTCAATATGCCCTTCACCAACATGCAGTGTTTCCTTGATTGAATTAGCTCTCACACCAGTATTTGCGTCTAGAGCCTTTGCATTGAGGGCTATCTGAAAATGGCTGTGGCGCTGAAGTTGCCTGTGGATGTGGAGTTGGTGGCATGTGAAACCCGCATGTGGAGAATTCGTTTGTGTGGGATGCTCTACCAGGTTCATTCCTTGATAATGCACTCA
This sequence comes from Ochotona princeps, assembly GCF_030435755.1. Classification (NCBI taxonomy): domain Eukaryota; kingdom Metazoa; phylum Chordata; class Mammalia; order Lagomorpha; family Ochotonidae; genus Ochotona; species Ochotona princeps. Next base: position 298,475 of record NW_026698895.1, on the reverse strand, counting down.
AAGGGCACTAAGCATAGAGTGTGAAAACTGAGTTTCCTTGAGAGGTGCTTGGATGCCTGATGGTGTGTGAAGTTAGTGAGCCAAATGGAGTTGTTCTCCCACAAGAACCACTCGGCTGATCCTTCTTCAATATGCCCTTCACCAACATGCAGTGTTTCCTTGATTGAATTAGCTCTCACACCAATATTTGCGTCTAGAGCCTTTGCATTGAGGGCTATCTGAAAACGGCTGTTTCGCTGAAGTTGCCTGAGAATGTGGAGTTGGTGGCATGTGAAACCCGCATGTGGAGCATTCGCTTGTGTGGGATGCGCACCAAGCTTCATTTCAGTCCTAGGCACTCAAAGGGCACTAAGCATAGAGTGTGAAAACTGAGTTTCCTTGAGAGCTGCTTGGAAGCCTGATGGTGTGTGAAGTTAGTGAGCCAAATGGAGTTGTTCTCCCACAAGAACCACTCGGCTGATCCTTCTTCAATATGCCCTTCACCAACATGCAGTGTTTCCTTGATTGTATTAGCTCTCACACCAGTATTTGCATATAGTGCCTTTGCATTGAGGGCTATCTGAAAACGGCTGTGGCGCTGAAGTTGCCTGAAAATGTGGAGTTGGTGGCATGTGAAACCCGCATGTGGAGCATTCGTTTGTGTGGGATGCTCTACCAGGTTCACTCCTAGATATTGCACTCAAAGGACCCTAAGCATAGAGTGTGAAAACTGAGTTTCCTTGAGAGCTGCTTGGAAGCCTGATGGTGTGTGAAGTTAGTGAGCCAAATGGAGTTGTTCTCCCACAAGAACCTCTTTGCTGATCCTTCTTCAATATGCCCTTCACCAACATGCAGTGTTTCCTTGATCGAATTAGCTCTCACACCAATATTTGCGTCTAGAGCCTTTGCATTGAGGGCTATCTGAAAACGGCTGTGGCGCTGAAGTTGCCTGTGAATGTGGAGTTGGTGGCATGTGAAACCCGCATGTGGAGCATTCGTTTGTGTGCGATGCTCTACCAGGTTCACTCCTAGATAATGCACTCAAAGGGCACTAAGCATAGAGTGTGAAAACTGAGTTTCCTTGAGAGCTGCTTGGAAGCCTGATGGTGTGTGAAGTTAGTGAGTCAAATGGAGTTGTTCTCCCACAAGAACCACTCGGCTGATCCTTCTTCAATATGCCCTTCACCAACATGCAGTGTTTCCTTGATTGAATTAGCTCTCACACCAATATTTGCGTCTAAAGCCTTTGCATTGAGGGCTATCTGAAAACGGCTGTGGCGCTGAAGTTGCCTGTGAATTTGGAGTTGGTGGCATGTGAAACCCGCATGTGGAGCATTCGTTTGTGTGGGATGCTCTACCAGGTTCATTCCTAGATAATGCACTCAAAGGGCACTAAGCATAGAGTGTGAAAACTGAGTTTCCTTGAGAGCTGCTTGGAAGCCTGATGGTGTGTGAAGTTAGTGAGCCAAATGGAGTTGTTCTCCCACAAGAACCACTCACCTGATCCTTCTTCAATATGCCCTTCACCAACATGCAGTGTTTCCTTGATTGAATTAGCTCTCACACCAATATTTGCATCCAGAGCCTTTGCATTGAGGGCTATCTGAAAACGGCTGTGGCGCTGAAGTTGCCTGAGAACGTGGAGTTGGTGGCATGTGAAACCTGCATGTGTAGCATTCGCTTGTGTGGGATGCACACCAAGCTTCATTTCAGTCCTAGGCAGTCAAAGGGCACTAAGCATAGAGTGTGAAAACTGAGTTTCCTTGAGAGCTGCTTGGAAGCCTGATGGTGTGTGAAGTTAGTGAGCCAGATGGAGCTGTTCTCCCACAAGAACCACTCGGCTGATCCTTCTTCAATATGCCCTTCACCAACATGCAGTGTTTCCTTGATTGATTTAGCTCTCACACCAGTATTTGCATCTAGAGCCTTTGCATTGAGGGCTATCTGAAAACGGCTGTGGCGCTGAAGTTGCCTGAGAATGTGGAGTTGATGGCATGTGAATCCCGCATGTGGAGCATTCGCTTGTGTGGGATGCGCACCAAGCTTCATTTCAGTCCTAGGCACTCAAAGGGCACTAAGCATAGAGTGTGAAAACTGAGTTTCCTTGAGAGCTGCTTGGAAGCCTGATGGTGTGTGAAGTTAGTGAGCCAAATGGAGTTGTTCTCCCACAAGAACCACTCGGCTGATCCTTCTTCAATATGTCCTTCACCAACATGCAGTGTTTCCTTGATTGAATTAGCTCTCACACCAGTATTTGCGTCTAGAGCCTTTGCATTGAGGGCTATCTGAAAACCGCTGTGGCGCTGAAATTGCCTGTGAATGTGGAGTTGGTGGCATGTGAAACCCGCATGTGGAGCATTCGTTTGTGTGGGATGCTCTACCAGGTTCATTCCTAGATAATGCACTCAAAGGGCACTAAGCATAGAGTGTGAAAAGAGTTTCCTTGAGAGCTGCTTGGAAGCCTGATTGCCGGAGTCCAGCTCCAGCCGAGAGTTCGGAGCTCGGGAAGGGTGCGTGGAGTCGGCGATAAAGAAAGACACAGACACTGACACTTGATGCGTTCTCACCACAGCCCAAGAAAAAGCTGTCCTTTTTATTTACTCAGACACCTCACAAGCTTCTGCACAAGCAACTAATTGTTCTATTTTTTTACTTCAAGACTAAGGGGGCATGTACAGACATTCGGTCATTCCGTCTGCACTTCAGGGCTAAGCAGGTGTCCCCAGAGATAATTCTTTAAAACACTGTATTCATATTCTTCAAAGCAAGCCATTATTCATTCTTTAACAGTAGCCATGGAGCAGCAGCCAGGACTCCAAGGCCAAGGCACATGCGATTACCTGCTAATCAGTAGTACATTCCTACCACATTTCTATTTCTACAACTTGCCCATTATTCAATGGGAAAATAGTTTACAAGGGAAAAAATATAAATCTAAAAACAAAAATTACAAATATTAAATCCCCCTACAACTATAGACCCTGCAACCCCATAAATAAAACAATAATCAAAAACACTCTTCTTTAATAAAAGCATCCTTAATTCCTCTAGCTAAAAATTATAGAAGCAGCTAAAACAGCTACATTTTCTGTGCTCCAAAAAATTGCAAAAACAGGCTAGCCTATAAAATAACAATAACTATACTTATTGCCATAGCAATTTCAGCTCTCACTCCCATCACTTGCATTCCCGTGGGTCCACTGGGTGCTACCTGACTGGCCAGGCCCTGGGTAGGATGCAGATCCGCCTCACCTGTGACCTCCTGTCTTCCTGCTGCCTCCTGGCCTTGAACCAGTCATTATTTTAGGGCAGGGCACTCGTGCAGTGCTCCCAACATCTCCCCCTTTTTGTTTAAATAAGCAAGAGACCGTGTCTGTCTTAGGTGTTCCGAGTTAGGGCTCTCCTTACCCGTCGTGGGCTAATCGCGTAGCTGTGAACGCGGCGCCTGTCTTAGGTTGGTAAAGCCTTATCGGATACTTACCCGTCTTTGACTACCAGTCTAGTATGCTTAACCATACCTGGGGGGGAGGCCCCTGCTCCCAGGGCCATCAGGACCTGTTGCATAATGGCATTATCTTGCCGATGTCTCAGGCACATGAACCAGACATGCAGGAAGATCACGAGGCACAATAACCCTCCAAGGGACAGAAACCCAAGTCAGTGTCTGCCCCAGCGGACCACAGATTGTACACCCGGGTGGCATAGATGGTTACAATTTTTTCCCAAGCAGTCAGTGTATAAATTATCAAACAGAACATTCCAAGTCCCATACAAATAAACCAAAAAGCTTCTCCATAAATTAGCTGCAAGTTGGAAACTGAGAGGTCCTCAGATAATATGTCCACCTGTTCTTAGATCAAGTTCACTCATCAGTTCATAATTAGCAAGTCAGTCCAAACATGTTGGTTAAACTGCTCCTGTGTCTGAAGAACCACAGAGGGCTGCTTAGTCATAGTCGCCAATACAGCAGTCACTAGGGCCACAATGGCCATGGCGTCAGCAGCGGCAGCTGTAGCTATTGCTGTCACAATGGCAGCGGTAACCCCGAAGTCGTGCTCTGGTCACAGGAGGACTGACAGGTCTTCTTTAACTGCCGCTGGTCTGGAAAAATAGGTGGGCACGCACATCACCACAGCCAGCGGGTGCTCGATTGTATTCCAATTTTCTGAAAAAGAGCAATCTGTTCCACAAGTTAAGTGAATCCCTACCTAACCAGCATTATTAACAAAAAGATAAAACTCTATGGTGCTTTTGTTACCATGATCAGAAACCAAGTGGGACATTCTGAAGGCTTTTAAACTGGAAATAAACTATGGCAGCGGAGTAAGATCAGCAATTGAGCTATCCTGTCCCTGGGGGAAGAGGCCATTGGTTATTGGCTCTCCTTAAGTCTTCTCCCAAGTGTTCCCACTGTGGCACATTAAGGAGGCCCTCTTCTAAGGTGGTGAGAGAGATTTTCACCAGGCCTTGCCACACAGGGGAGCTGTTTTCTTCACACCTTTGTGTCATCCACACCTACTGCACAGACCCCAGCATCTCCCCTTTTTATATTATTGAGTAGAAGGATGCGCAGTTCTCTGCGAGTGGCTCGAATCATGGAGCTCAAACGTCGGAAGATGACTGTTTTTGTAGCAACATGAGTTTGCCATGGTTGTTCAGATGGTTTACAAGTATAGATAGAGGAGAATACAAAATGGATTATGATTAAGATCTTACCAAGATGACAAGGGAATATCTCAGTCATGTACATCTGCTTTTTCAAATAATATTTCTGTAACAAAAACTTCAAAAATCAAATAAAAGTATAGCATTTCCTAACCGGTAAACACAAACAATATGATAACAACTAAAAAAAATTTTTTTATAAAAACTCTAGCTGCAAAAAAAACCAGCATAAAACTAAAATCTACTGTATATCTATATTTCATGTGATATCAAGGAACATTGAAGCCAAACAGCAAACACACACACACGCACACACACATTTTTTTACATACTATAGAGGACTATAAGTAAAATTTCAAACAATTTTGACAAAAGACGTACAGAAAGACAGACATAGGTGGCCACCACACTCACTCAATTTTAAAAATCTAACGGGCCATAACGATGTCTTGTATGGACCCTGACTCAAGAAGTCATGTTATATCCAACCCTCTTGAGTCCCAGATGAGTACTCAAAACAAGCAAATTTGGATGATGAGATACCTGTTTATTGGCAGAGGTCAGTGTAGATCCTGTGAGCCAGGAAGCCAGGATTGGCAGTGGGGCCGTGTTAATCATCACGGTGGCCTCCCCAGACTACCGAGCCAGGCTCTAAAACACAGGATGGCCACTATCCTCTAACTGAGGCCTCTAAAATGTTATAACGTGCATAAGAGATCATATCAGATAAATTTAAGATTTATAAAGAGTCTTTCCAAACCCAGCTTGGTGATAGCAATACTCATTAATATTTAGTAAGTAAAAACTCTACAATGATAATTCAGTCTGAATAGAAACCTTGCAAGAAAAATTTGGTCATTACTGAAGATCCTAATTCAATTATTCTAGCAATATAAATTAGCTTAAAAGATATGCAATTAACAACCTGGACATATTTACAAAACTATAAACATTTGCCCTTTTCTTGCTTTTTGGCCTGCTTTACATTGTTGTGAAGCATTCCCTGTCCTAGAACTTTTGGAAATACAGAAATTTGAATTAAACTTCTGTGAAAAAAATTTTTTCTGTAATAGTATTTTGATATGATAAAATTTTGCTCTACTTCGCATCTGAGAGCATCTTTAATACAATCCAAAAGCCTACTCAGTTATTGTATCTATGAAATAAAATTTCTGAATTATTTTGATGCCAGGGCTTATAATATCTAGTTAAAATAAGATCTCTATATAACACAATATAGATTAGGTTTAATTATTGGCATTAAGTGATCACTTAAGTACCTATAAAATAAATACATAACTTTTATCAATCTTAAGCAATATGAACATACTGTAAGGCAGAAAATACAAATATCACCTTGATACCTTGATATAGAATCTTATCATATTCTGAGACACTTCAGCAAAGTCAGGTCTGGAGTTCGCTGGAGCTAACTAGAAAAATTTAATCATTAGGTAGATAAAAATATTTAAGAGAAGATGTTATAATAACATGTGATTTTAAAACTTTGTTGCTATAACAGATGATCAGATTCCATGCATCAAGGATGAATATTTTAGAAAATGCTGCAAACAGTGTGTAGAGAATATGATTAATTATATTGAATATAAATCATACAGGATGTATTCCTTGCACAACCTCCATGGCTTTCTCATTCTTTCTTCAACAAACTTTATCTTGTAAATATTTTGTCCTCTTCAGTGCTGCAGTCTAACATAGCCATTCTCCTATAGGAGAATTTTACAAGTCATGCCCCCTTTTTTTTTATCCAAGAACTTTCCTCTACAACCTTTTTCATCAAGAACACATTTGTATACTTGAATTTATTCTTTATCTAAATAGCAGATAAAAATACATGGTGCATCCCATACCTGGAAAAATTTTAACAGTGAATTAGATGTTACTTTTATACCAGTTCATATTGGGGTGAATGTTACACTTTTAAAGCAATGCCTCAAATAATACCTTGAGAGTTATATTTGTAAAATTTGAAAATTCAAGATAAAAATTTAACAGAGTTAAAAAGGGTGTTAATTTTGCATAGATATTGTTTATGAAATACAAGAGGTTAAGTATTCTTCTATGGGCCCAATTTAGTTTAATCTCCTATATCCACAAGGGCTAATAGTGCTATTTGTCTTATTTCATCCTTGGATATTAAATAAGTAAGCTGTTTAAAGCTATGAGGGAAAATTATTATTTACATCCTTACCAAAAAAGCTGTTTATTGCTATGAAATCTTTTTATAATTAAAATGGAGAACAAAGCACAATAAGAAGTAATAACTTTTTATTCATGGAAGAAGATGTAGCCACTCTAAAGGCCCTTGTTGTCACAAGCATCCAGTTGGGGTATGAACAATAGGTAATATAATTCATTGCCAAGGAAGATACCAACTTTTAATTATCAGTATCAGGTTTTAAGTCTGTTACTCTTCTATAGGCATAGCTTGGATTAGATGTTGGTGCTTTGCAAACCTCTGATTGTTCAGGAACCGGGACTGGCCCCGCCAGGAGTTTCCTGACCACAGGCGCTGGCCATCACAATCCATTTTAGATTTACATTTACATACTTTTGCCCAATGTATGGCTCTGTGATATTTAGGGCAGTGATCCTTAGCAGTATTATTGCCATATTTTCTAGCTAAAAGAGGTGCTTGGCATTGCTTTTAAAGGTATTTGAGTTTATCACAATTAAAACATTTAGTATTCATTCGCTTTTGGATAGCAAAGGTTTCAAGCCCTGCTAGATGGGCAGAATGTTTCAAAGTCCTTATGTTGTGGCAGGCCTTTAGATAACCCATAACTTGTTTACCAGATTTTTGGGTATTTTCTTTCCTACAATCTTTCCACATATGTCCCAATTTGCCGCAATTATAACATTTATGCCTATTTTGCTTTAACTCAGTGCTTAAAGTAGCAGCCATCAATTTAGTTTTGTACACGCCAGAGCCGATATTCATACATGTCTTCTTATTTTGGGGGACCTGGAACTGTGCCTGCCTCCCATTTCCCTGCTTCTGACCCTGTACAGGCTGATTACTCAATTTACGATGACTTCGAGGCAATAAAACTGTCCCATTCTTGTGGAATTTAGACTGACAAGCCTTTTGCCAATGAAATCCCTTCTCACACCGTGGACAGACGGTGCGAGGAATATTTAAATTGGGTTTAGAAGTGTCCACACAAATTTTTTCCTGTCTGAAATTTTGAGACAAATTTTTAGTGGGACAGCTGTGGCTGAAATGCCCTACTTCACCACAGCAATAACAATTGTTTCTTTTTTGACTTCCTTGATTACCTCTTATGTTCTTTAAAATCTGAATAGCGGTTTGACCTTGAAGAGCTGCAGCAATAGTTAACCCTTGCATGTAAGATGGAGTTACCTCGGCACAAGCTCGAACATAATCTGACAAGACTCCTGTCCTTCTCACTGGCTGAATTAAGGTTTGACAAATTGGAGTAGCATTTTCAAAAGCTAGCTGTTTAACTATGAGATCTGTAGCTGTACTATTAATTACTGTCCGGCTCACTGCTTCGGTGAGTCGAGCTGCAAAATCTGCAAAAGGCTCCTCAGGCTTCTGCTTAACATTTACAAAACCCGAGGACTTCTGATCTGGAGACGGCAGGCGTTTCCATGCTCCCAATGCCAGGGAGGAGATAAGCTGTAATGTCTCCTTAGGCAGATTAAGCTGTTCTGAAATGCCAAGATGAGTACCCTGTCCTAGAAGCATGTCTAACGTAAGAAACTTGCCACGCCTTACAGATCCATGAGACTTTACTTCTGCCTTAGCTAATTCCTCATATTCCATTTTCCACAAAAGAAAGTTTCCTCCGGTGAGGCAAGCCTTAGCAACCTGAAACCAATCATACGGAGTCATCCATTTTGCTGCTAGTCCTTCCACCATTGCCATAGTGTACGGGGAGTTTGGCCCGTAATCAGAGACAGCATGCTTTAATTCTTTAAGACGCTTATAAGGCAACGGTTCCCATTCAGGTTCTTCCCATTCATAGACAACAGGAAAACAGAAAAAATCACCCTCCTTATGTGCCTGCTGTATTGCTCCTCTAAAGCCAATCTTCGCTGGGTCTGGTCTAGCTGGCAAGGGCTCGCACTGCTTAGCCGAATATCTTGGAGGCTTATCATCAACAGCGAGCGACCATCTATCGCGTAACTCAACTGTTTGCCCTTCTTCACAATCCTTAACTTCTGATCTAAGAGTCTCTGGTTTTGAAAGATCTTCTTCACCTGTTAAGCCTTCCTGGTCATTTTTAGAATAATTTACCTTATCTTCAGGACAGACACTTTCCATAGAGCCATAAGTAGAGCCTGAGCCTTCCTTTTTACGGTTAATCAAGGGAGTGTGTTCCCGAGGGGACGGGGCATAAGCATCTGTCCCCGTATCCAGTGTCTGTCTCAATATTGTCCAAATAGCATAGGCTGAGGAAGGCATGTCAACCCCCCCGTGGCTGTGATACCACCTCTTTATGTCATTCCCTACCTGATCCCATGTCTGTAAATCTAAAGTTCCTTCCTCCGGGAACCAAGGACTAATTGTCCGTATAAACTGCAAAAATCCTGAAAGCTCTTTTTTACTAACCTTAATGCCTTTCTTTTGTAAAGTATGCTTAATAATATCAGCGTACAGGCTTCTGTTGCTGGATGCACTCTGTCCCATTTTTACTCTTTAGCAACAGAGGGTACAAAACTTCTCAAGAAATGTTCTGACTATTCACCCCTCCTAACCTGACCTTCTGTCAGGGGGTCTGCAGCACCCTGGGTGAAGTCCTATCCACGCCGCAAACAGAAAGAAAGAAAAGACCTACCTTCGTCGAGCCCTCACGTTAGGCGCCACTTGCCGGAGTCCAGCTCCAGCCGAGAGTTCGGAGCTCGGGAAGGGTGCGTGGAGTCGGCGATAAAGAAAGACACAGACACTGACACTTGATGCGTTCTCACCACAGCCCAAGAAAAAGCTGTCCTTTTTATTTACTCAGACACCTCACAAGCTTCTGCACAAGCAACTAATTGTTCTATTTTTTTACTTCAAGACTAAGGGGGCATGTACAGACATTCGGTCATTCCGTCTGCACTTCAGGGCTAAGCAGGTGTCCCCAGAGATAATTCTTTAAAACACTGTATTCATATTCTTCAAAGCAAGCCATTATTCATTCTTTAACAGTAGCCATGGAGCAGCAGCCAGGACTCCAAGGCCAAGGCACATGCGATTACCTGCTAATCAGTAGTACATTCCTACCACATTTCTATTTCTACAACTTGCCCATTATTCAATGGGAAAATAGTTTACAAGGGAAAAAATATAAATCTAAAAACAAAAATTACAAATATTAAATCCCCCTACAACTATAGACCCTGCAACCCCATAAATAAAACAATAATCAAAAGCACTCTTCTTTAATAAAAGCATCCTTAATTCCTCTAGCTAAAAATTATAGAAGCAGCTAAAACAGCTACATTTTCTGTGCTCCAAAAAATTGCAAAAACAGGCTAGCCTATAAAATAACAATAACTATACTTATTGCCATAGCAATTTCAGCTCTCACTCCCATCACTTGCATTCCCGTGGGTCCACTGGGTGCTACCTGACTGGCCAGGCCCTGGGTAGGATGCAGATCCGCCTCACCTGTGACCTCCTGTCTTCCTGCTGCCTCCTGGCCTTGAACCAGTCATTATTTTAGGGCAGGGCACTCGTGCAGTGCTCCCAACACCTGATGGTGTGTGAAGTTAGTGAGCCAAATGGAGTTGTTCTCCCACAAGAACCACTCAGCTGATCCTTCTTCAATATGCCCTTCACCAACATGCAGTGTTTCCTTGATTGAATTAGCTCTCACACCAATATTTGCGTCTAGAGCCTTTGCATTCAGGGCTATCTGAAAACGGGTGTGGCGCTGAAGTTGCCTGTGAATTTGGAGTTGGTGGCATGTGAAACCCGCATGTGGAGCATTCGTTTGTGTGGGATGCTCTACCAGGTTCATTCCTAGATAATGCACTCAAAGGGCACTAAGCATAGAGTGTGAAAACTGAGTTTCCTTTAGAGCTGCTTGGAAGCCTGATGGTGTGTGAAGTTAGTGAGCCAAATGGAGTTGTTTTCCCACAAGAACCACTCGGCTGATCCTTCTTCAATATGCCCTTCACCAACATGCAGTGTTTCCTTGATTGAATTAGCTCTCACACCAATATTTGCGTCTAGAGCCTTTGCATTGAGGGCTATCTGAAAACGGCTGTGGCGCTGAAGTTGCCTGAGAACGTGGAGTTGGTGGCATGTGAAACCTGCATGTGTAGCATTCGCTTGTGTGGGATGCTCTACCAAGCTTCATTTCAGTCCTATTCACTCAAAGAGCACTAAGCATAGAGTGTGAAAACTGAGTTTCCTTGAGAGCTGCTTGGAAGCCTGATGGTGTGTGAAGTTAGTGAGCCAGATGGAGTTGTTCTCCCACAAGAACCACTCGGCTGATCCTTCTTCAATATGCCCTTCACCAACATGCAGTGTTTCCTTGATTGAATTAGCTCTCACACCAGTATTTGCGTCTAGAGCCTTTGCATTGAGGGCTATCTGAAAACGGCTGTGGCGCTGAAGTTGCCTGAGAATGTGGAGTTGGTGGCATGTGAAACCGGCATGTGGAGCATTCGTTTGTGTGGGATGCTCTACCAGGTTGATTCCTAGATAATGCACTCAAAGGGCACTAAGCATAGAGTGTGAAAACTGAGTTTCCTTGAGAGCTGCTTGGAAGCCTGATGGTGTGCGAAGTTAGTGAGCCAAATGGAGTTGTTCTCCCACAAGAACCACTCGGCTGATCCTTCTTCAATATGCCCTTCAACAACATGCAGTGTTTCCTTGATTGAATTAACTCTCACACCAGTATTTGCGTCTAGAGCCTTTGCATTGAGGGCTATCTGAAAATGGCTGTGGCGCTGAAGTTGCCTGTGGATGTGGAGTTGGTGGCATGTGAAACTCGCATGTGGAGAATTCGTTTGTGTGGGATGCTCTACCAGGTTCATTCCTTGATAATGCACTCAAAGGGCACTAAGCATAGAGTGTGAAAACTGAGTTTCCTTGAGAGGTGCTTGGATGCCTGATGGTGTGTGAAGTTAGTGAGCCAAATGGAGTTGTTCTCCCACAAGAACCACTCGGCTGATCCTTCTTCAATATGCCCTTCACCAACATGCAGTGTTTCCTTGATTGAATTAGCTCTCACACCAATATTTGCGTCTAGAGCCTTTGCATTGAGGGCTATCTGAAAACGGCTGTTTCGCTGAAGTTGCCTGAGAATGTGGAGTTGGTGGCATGTGAAACCCGCATGTGGAGCATTCGCTTGTGTGGGATGCGCACCAAGCTTCATTTCAGTCCTAGGCACTCAAAGGGCACTAAGCATAGAGTGTGAAAACTGAGTTTCCTTGAGAGCTGCTTGGAAGCCTGATGGTGTGTGAAGTTAGTGAGCCAGATGGAGTTGTTCTCCCACAAGAACCACTCGGCTGATCCTTCTTCAATATGCCCTTCACCAACATGCAGTGTTTCCTTGATTGTATTAGCTCTCACACCAGTATTTGCATATAGTGCCTTTGCATTGAGGGCTATCTGAAAACGGCTGTGGCGCTGAAGTTGCCTGAAAATGTGGAGTTGGTGGCATGTGAAACCCGCATGTGGAGCATTCGTTTGTGTGGGATGCTCTACCAGGTTCACTCCTAGATATTGCACTCAAAGGACCCTAAGCATAGAGTGTGAAAACTGAGTTTCCTTGAGAGCTGCTTGGAAGCCTGATGGTGTGTGAAGTTAGTGAGCCAAATGGAGTTGTTCTCCCACAAGAACCTCTTTGCTGATCCTTCTTCAATATGCCCTTCACCAACATGCAGTGTTTCCTTGATCGAATTAGCTCTCACACCAATATTTGCGTCTAGAGCCTTTGCATTGAGGGCTATCTGAAAACGGCTGTGGCGCTGAAGTTGCCTGTGAATGTGGAGTTGGTGGCATGTGAAACCCGCATGTGGAGCATTCGTTTGTGTGCGATGCTCTACCAGGTTCATTCCTTGATAATGCACTCAAAGGGCACTAAGCATAGAGTGTGAAAACTGAGTTTCCTTGAGAGCTGCTTGGAAGCCTGATGGTGTGTGAAGTTAGTGAGCCAGATGGAGTTGTTCTCCCACAAGAACCACTCAGCTGATCCTTCTTCAATATGCCCTTCACCAACATGCAGTGTTTCCTTGATTGAATTAACTCTCACACCAATATTTGCGTCTAGAGCCTTTGCATTGAGGGCTATCTGAAAACGGCTGTGGCGCTGAAGTTGCCTGTGAATTTGGAGTTGGTGGCATGTGAAACCCGCATGTGGAGCATTCGTTTGTGTGGGATGCTCTACCAGGTTCATTCCTAGATAATGCACTCAAAGGGCACTAAGCATAGAGTGTGAAAACTGAGTTTCCTTGAGAGCTGCTTGGAAGCCTGATGGTGTGTGAAGTTAGTGAGCCAAATGGAGTTGTTCTCCCACAAGAACCTCTTTGCTGATCCTTCTTCAATATGCCCTTCACCAACATGCAGTGTTTCCTTGATTGAATTAGCTCTCACACCAATATTTGCGTCTAGAGCCTTTGCATTGAGGGCTATCTGAAAACGGCTGTGGCGCTGAAGTTGCCTGAGAACGTGGAGCTGGTGGCATGTGAAACCTGCATGTGTAGCATTCGCTTGTGTGGGATGCTCTACCAAGCTTCATTTCAGTCCTAGGCACTCAAAGGGCACTAAGCATAGAGTGTGAAAACTGAGTTTCCTTGAGAGCTGCTTGGAAGCCTGATGGTGTGTGAAGTTAGTGAGCCAGATGGAGTTGTTCTCCCACAAGAACCACTCGGCTGATCCTTCTTCAATATGCCCTTCACCAACATGCAGTGTTTCCTTGATTGAATTAGCTCTCACAACAGTATTTGTGTCTAGAGCCTTTGCATTCAGGGCTATCTGAAAACGGCTGTGGCGCTGAAGTTGCCTGAGAATGTGGAGTTGGTGGCATGTGAAACCCGCATGTGGAGCATTCGCTTGTGTGCGATGCGCACCAAGCTTCATTTCAGTCCTAGGCACTCAAAGGGCACTAAGCATAGAGTGTGAAAACTGAGTTTCCTTGAGAGCTGCTTGGAAGCCTGATGGTGTGTGAAGTTAGTGAGCCAAATGGAGTTGTTCTCCCACAAGAACCTCTTTGCTGATCCTTCTTCAATATGCCCTTCACCAACATGCAGTGTTTCCTTGATCGAATTAGCTCTCACACCAATATTTGCGTCTAGAGCCTTTGCATTGAGGGCTATCTGAAAACGGCTGTGGCGCTGAAGTTGCCTGTGAATGTGGAGTTGGTGGCATGTGAAACCCGCATGTGGAGCATTCGTTTGTGTGCGATGCTCTACCAGGTTCATTCCTTGATAATGCACTCAAAGGGCACTAAGCATAGAGTGTGAAAACTGAGTTTCCTTGAGAGCTGCTTGGAAGCCTGATGGTGTGTGAAGTTAGTGAGCCAGATGGAGTTGTTCTCCCACAAGAACCACTCAGCTGATCCTTCTTCAATATGCCCTTCACCAACATGCAGTGTTTCCTTGATTGAATTAACTCTCACACCAATATTTGCGTCTAGAGCCTTTGCATTCAGGGCTATCTGAAAACGGGTGTGGCGCTGAAGTTGCCTGTGAATTTGGAGTTGGTGGCATGTGAAACCCGCATGTGGAGCATTCGTTTGTGTGGGATGCTCTACCAGGTTCATTCCTAGATAATGCACTCAAAGGGCACTAAGCATAGAGTGTGAAAACTGAGTTTCCTTGAGAGCTGCTTGGAAGCCTGATGGTGTGTGAAGTTAGTGAGCCAAATGGAGTTGTTCTCCCACAAGAACCTCTTTGCTGATCCTTCTTCAATATGCCCTTCACCAACATGCAGTGTTTCCTTGATTGAATTAGCTCTCACACCAATATTTGCGTCTAGAGCCTTTGCATTGAGGGCTATCTGAAAACGGCTGTGGCGCTGAAGTTGCCTGAGAACGTGGAGCTGGTGGCATGTGAAACCTGCATGTGTAGCATTCGCTTGTGTGGGATGCTCACCAAGCTTCATTTCAGTCCTAGGCACTCAAAGGGCACTAAGCATAGAGTGTGAAAACTGAGTTTCCTTGAGAGCTGCTTGGAAGCCTGATGGTGTGTGAAGTTAGTGAGCCAGATGGAGTTGTTCTCCCACAAGAACCACTCGGCTGATCCTTCTTCAATATGCCCTTCACCAACATGCAGTGTTTCCTTGATTGAATTAGCTCTCACACCAGTATTTGCGTCTAGAGCCTTTGCATTCAGGGCTATCTGAAAACGGCTGTGGCGCTGAAGTTGCCTGAGAATGTGGAGTTGGTGGCATGTGAAACCCGCATGTGGAGCATTCGCTTGTGTGCGATGCGCACCAAGCTTCATTTCAGTCCTAGGCACTCAAAGGGCACTAAGCATAGAGTGTGAAAACTGAGTTTCCTTGAGAGCTGCTTGGAAGCCTGATGGTGTGTGAAGTTAGTGAGCCAAATGGAGTTGTTCTCCCACAAGAACCACTCGGCTGATCCTTCTTCAATATGCCCTTCAACAACATGCAGTGTTTCCTTGATTGAATTAACTCTCACACCAGTATTTGCGTCTAGAGCCTTTGCATTGAGGGCTATCTGAAAATGGCTGTGGCGCTGAAGTTGCCTGTGGATGTGGAGTTGGTGTCATGTGAAACTCGCATGTGGAGAATTCGTTTGTGTGGGATGCTCTACCAGGTTCATTCCTTGATAATGCACTCAAAGGGCACTAAGCATAGAGTGTGAAAACTGAGTTTCCTTGAGAGGTGCTTGGATGCCTGATGGTGTGTGAAGTTAGTGAGCCAAATGGAGTTGTTCTCCCACAAGAACCACTCGGCTGATCCTTCTTCAATATGCCCTTCACCAACATGCAGTGTTTCCTTGATTGAATTAGCTCTCACACCAATATTTGCGTCTAGAGCCTTTGCATTGAGGGCTATCTGAAAACGGCTGTTTCGCTGAAGTTGCCTGAGAATGTGGAGTTGGTGGCATGTGAAACCCGCATGTGGAGCATTCGCATGTGTGGGATGCGCACCAAGCTTCATTTCAGTCCTAGTCACTCAAAGGGCACTAAGCATAGAGTGTGAAAACTGAGTTTCCTTGAGAGCTGCTTGGAAGCCTGATGGTGTGTGAAGTTAGTGAGCCAAATGGAGTTGTTCTCCCACAAGAACCACTCGGCTGATCCTTCTTCAATATGCCCTTCACCAACATGCAGTGTTTCCTTGATTGAATTAGCTCTCACACAAGTATTTGCATATAGTGCCTTTGCATTGAGCGCTATCTGAAAACGGCTGTGGCGCTGAAGTTGCCTGAAAATGTGGAGTTGGTGGCATGTGAAACCCGCATGTGGAGCATTCGTTTGTGTGGGATGCTCTACCAGGTTCACTCCTAGATATTGCACTCAAAGGACCCTAGGCATAGAGTGTGAAAACTGAGTTTCCTTGAGAGCTGCTTGGAAGCCTGATGGTGTGTGAAGTTAGTGAGCCAAATGGAGTTGTTCTCCCACAAGAACCTCTTTGCTGATCCTTCTTCAATATGCCCTTCACCAACATGCAGTGTTTCCTTGATCGAATTAACTCTCACACCAATATTTGCGTCTAGAGCCTTTGCATTGAGGGCTATCTGAAAACGGCTGTGGCGCTGAAGTTGCCTGTGAATGTGGAGTTGGTGGTATGTGAAACCCGCATGTGGAGCATTCATTTGTGTGCGATGCTCTACCAGGTTCATTCCTTGATAATGCACTCAAAGGGCACTAAGCATAGAGTGTGAAAACTGAGTTTCCTTGAGAGCTGCTTGGAAGCCTGATGGTGTGTGAAGTTAGTGAGCCAGATGGAGTTGTTCTCCCACAAGAACCACTCAGCTGATCCTTCTTCAATATGCCCTTCACCAACATGCAGTGTTTCCTTGATTGAATTAACTCTCACACCAATATTTGCGTCTAGAGCCTTTGCATTGAGGGCTATCTGAAAACGGGTGTGGCGCTGAAGTTGCCTGTGAATGTGGAGTTGGTGGCATGTGAAACCCGCATGTGGAGCATTCGTTTGTGTGGGATGCTCTACCAGGTTCATTCCTAGATAATGCACTCAAAGGGCACTAAGCATAGAGTGTGAAAACTGAGTTTCCTTGAGAGCTGCTTGGAAGCCTGATGGTGTGTGAAGTTAGTGAGCCAAATGGAGTTGTTCTCCCACAAGAACCACTCGGCTGATCCTTCTTCAATATGCCCTTCACCAACATGCAGTGTTTCCTTGATTGAATTAGCTCTCACACCAGTATTTGCGTCTAGAGCCTTTGCATTGAGGGCTATCTGAAAACGGCTGTGGCGCTGAAGTTGCCTGAGAATGTGGAGTTGGTGGCATGTGAAACCCGCATGTGGAGCATTCGCTTGTGTGGGATGCGCACCAAGCTTCATTTCAGTCCTAGGCACTCAAAGGGCACTAAGCATAGAGTGTGAAAACTGAGTTTCCTTGAGAGCTGCTTGGAAGCCTGATGGTGTGTGAAGTTAGTGAGCCAAATGGAGTTGTTCTCCCACAAGAACCACTCGGCTGATCCTTCTTCAATATGCCCTTCACCAACATGCAGTGTTTCCTTGATTGAATTAGCTCTCACACCAATATTTGCGTCTAGAGCCTTTGCATTGAGGGCTATCTGAAAACGGCTGTGGCGCTGATATTGCCTGTGAATGTGGAGTTGGTGGCATGTGAAACCGGCTTGTGGAGCATTCGTTTGTGTGCGATGCTCTACCAGGTTGATTCCTAGATAATGCACTCAAAGGGCACTAAGCATAGAGTGTGAAAACTGAGTTTCCTTGAGAGCTGCTTGGAAGCCTGATGGTGTGTGAAGTTAGTGAGCCAAATGGAGTTGTTCTCCCACAGGAACCACTCGGCTGATCCTTCTTCAATATGCCCTTCACCAACATGCAGTGTTTCCTTGATTGTATTAGCTCTCACACCAGTATTTGCACATAGTGCCTTTGCATTGAGGGCTATCTGAAAACGGCTGTGGCGCTGAAGTTGCCTGAAAATGTGGAGTTGCTGGCATGTGAAACCCGCATGTGGAGCATTCGTTTGTGTGGGATGCTCTACCAGGTTCACTCCTAGATATTGCACTCAAAGGACCCTAAGCATAGAGTGTGAAAACTGAGTTTCCTTGAGAGCTGCTTGGAAGCCTGATGGTGTGTGAAGTTAGTGAGCCAAATGGAGTTGTTCTCCCACAAGAACCTCTTTGCTGATCCTTCTTCAATATGCCCTTCACCAACATGCAGTGTTTCCTTGATCGAATTAGCTCTCACACCAATATTTGCGTCTAGAGCCTTTGCATTGAGGGCTATCTGAAAACGGCTGTGGCGCTGAAGTTGCCTGTGAATGTGGAGTTGGTGGCATGTGAAACCCGCATGTGGAGCATTCGCTTGTGTGCGATGCTCTACCAGGTTCATTCCTTGATAATGCACTCAAAGGGCACTAAGCATAGAGTGTGAAAACTGAGTTTCCTTGAGAGCTGCTTGGAAGCCTGATGGTGTGTGAAGTTAGTGAGCCAAATGGAGTTGTTCTCCCACAAGAACCACTCGGCTGATCCTTCTTCAATATGCCCTTCACCAACATGCAGTGTTTCCTTGATCGAATTAGCTCTCACACCAATATTTGCGTCTAGAGCCTTTGCATTGAGGGCTATCTGAAAACGGCTGTGGCGCTGAAGTTGCCTGTGAATGTGGAGTTGGTGGCATGTGAAACCCGCATGTGGAGCATTCGTTTGTGTGCGATGCTCTACCAGGTTCATTCCTTGATAATGCACTCAAAGGGCACTAAGCATAGAGTGTGAAAACTGAGTTTCCTTGAGAGCTGCTTGGAAGCCTGATGGTGTGTGAAGTTAGTGAGCCAGATGGAGTTGTTCTCCCACAAGAACCACTCAGCTGATCCTTCTTCAATATGCCCTTCACCAACATGCAGTGTTTCCTTGATTGAATTAACTCTCACACCAATATTTGCGTCTAGAGCCTTTGCATTCAGGGCTATCTGAAAACGGGTGTGGCGCTGAAGTTGCCTGTGAATTTGGATTTGGTGGCATGTGAAACCCGCATGTGGAGCATTCGTTTGTGTGGGATGCTCTACCAGGTTCATTCCTAGATAATGCACTCAAAGGGCACTAAGCATAGAGTGTGAAAACTGAGTTTCCTTGAGAGCTGCTTGGAAGCCTGATGGTGTGTGAAGTTAGTGAGCCAAATGGAGTTGTTCTCCCACAAGAACCACTCGGCTGATCCTTCTTCAATATGCCCTTCACCAACATGCAGTGTTTCCTTGATTGAATTAGCTCTCACACCAATATTTGCGTCTAGAGCCTTTGCATTGAGGGCTATCTGAAAACGGCTGTGGCGCTGAAGTTGCCTGAGAACGTGGAACTGGTGGCATGTGAAACCTGCATGTGTAGCATTCGCTTGTGTGGGATGCTCT
This sequence comes from Ochotona princeps, assembly GCF_030435755.1. NCBI lineage: Eukaryota > Metazoa > Chordata > Mammalia > Lagomorpha > Ochotonidae > Ochotona > Ochotona princeps. Next base: position 279,322 of record NW_026698895.1, on the reverse strand, counting down.
ACCAAGCTTCATTTCAGTCCTAGGCACTCAAAGGGCACTAAGCATAGAGTGTGAAAACTGAGTTTCCTTGAGAGCTGCTTGGAAGCCTGATGGTGTGTGAAGTTAGTGAGCCAAATGGAGTTGTTCTCCCACAAGAACCACTCGGCTGATCCTTCTTCAATATGTCCTTCACCAACATGCAGTGTTTCCTTGATTGAATTAGCTCTCACACCAATATTTGCGTCTAGAGCCTTTGCATTGAGGGCTATCTGAAAACGGCTGTGGCGCTGATATTGCCTGTGAATGTGGAGTTGGTGGCATGTGAAACCGGCATGTGGAGCATTCGTTTGTGTGGGATGCTCTAAAAGGTTGATTCCTAGATAATGCACTCAAAGGGCACTAAGCATAGAGTGTGAAAACTGAGTTTCCTTGAGAGCTGCTTGGAAGCCTGATGGTGTGTGAAGTTAGTGAGCCAAATGGAGTTGTTCTCCCACAAGAACCACTCGGCTGATCCTTCTTCAATATGCCCTTCACCAACATGCAGTGTTTCCTTGATTGTATTAGCTCTCACACCAGTATTTGCACATAGTGCCTTTGCATTGAGGGCTATCTGAAAACGGCTGTGGCGCTGAAGTTGCCTGAAAATGTGGAGTTGCTGGCATGTGAAACCCGCATGTGGAGCATTCGTTTGTGTGGGATGCTCTACCAAGTTCACTCCTATATATTGCACTCAAAGGACCCTAAGCATAGAGTGTGAAAACTGAGTTTCCTTGAGAGCTGCTTGGAAGCCTGATGGTGTGTGAAGTTAGTGAGCCAAATGGAGTTGTTCTCCCACAAGAACCACTCGGCTGATCCTTCTTCAATATGTCCTTCACCAACATGCAGTGTTTCCTTGATTGAATTAGCTCTCACACCAATATTTGCGTCTAGAGCCTTTGCATTGAGGGCTATCTGAAAACGGCTGTGGCGCTGAAGTTGCCTGAGAACGTGGAGCTGGTGGCATGTGAAACCTGCATGTGTAGCATTCGCTTGTGTGGGATGCTCTACCAAGCTTCATTTCAGTCCTAGGCACTCAAAGGGCACTAAGCATAGAGTGTGAAAACTGAGTTTCCTTGAGAGCTGCTTGGAAGCCTGATGGTGTGTGAAGTTAGTGAGCCAGATGGAGTTGTTCTCCCACAAGAACCACTCGGCTGATCCTTCTTCAATATGCCCTTCACCAACATGCAGTGTTTCCTTGATTGAATTAGCTCTCACACCAGTATTTGCGTCTAGAGCCTTTGCATTGAGGGCTATCTGAAAACGGCTGTGGCGCTGAAGTTGCCTGAGAATGTGGAGTTGGTGGCATGTGAAACCGGCATGTGGAGCATTCGCTTGTGTGCGATGCGCACCAAGCTTCATTTCAGTCCTAGGCACTCAAAGGGCACTAAGCATAGAGTGTGAAAACTGAGTTTCCTTGAGAGCTGCTTGGAAGCCTGATGGTGTGTGAAGTTAGTGAGCCAAATGGAGTTGTTCTCCCACAAGAACCACTCGGCTGATCCTTCTTCAATATGCCCTTCACCAACATGCAGTGTTTCCTTGATTGAATTAGCTCTCACACCAGTATTTGCGTCTAGAGCCTTTGCATTGAGGGCTATCTGAAAACGGCTGTTTCGCTGAAGTTGCCTGAGAATGTGGAGTTGGTGGCATGTGAAACCCGCATGTGGAGCATTCGCTTGTGTGGGATGCGCACCAAGCTTCCTTTCAGTCCTAGGCACTCAAAGGGCACTAAGCATAGAGTGTGAAAACTGAGTTTCCTTGAGAGCTGCTTGGAAGCCTGATGGTGTGTGAAGTTAGTGAGCCAAATGGAGTTGTTCTCCCACAAGAACCACTCGGCTGATCCTTCTTCAATATGCCCTTCACCAACATGCAGTGTTTCCTTGATTGTATTAGCTCTCACACCAGTATTTGCATATAGAGCCTTTGCATTGAGGGCTATCTGAAAACGGCTGTGGCGCTGAAGTTGCCTGAAAATGTGGAGTTGCTGGCATGTGAAACCCGCATGTGGAGCATTCGTTTGTGTGGGATGCTCTACCAGGTTCACTCCTAGATATTGCACTCAAAGAACCCTAAGCATAGAGTGTGAAAACTGAGTTTCCTTGAGAGCTGCTTGGAAGCCTGATGGTGTGTGAAGTTAGTGAGCCAAATGGAGTTGTTCTCCCACAAGAACCTCTTTGCTGATCCTTCTTCAATATGCCCTTCACCAACATGCAGTGTTTCCTTGATCGAATTAGCTCTCACACCAATATTTGCGTCTAGAGCCTTTGCATTGAGGGCTATCTGAAAACGGCTGTTTCGCTGAAGTTGCCTGTGAATGTGGAGTTTGTGGCATGTGAAACCCGCATGTGAAGCATTCGTTTGTGTGAGATGCTCTACCAGGTTCATTCCTAGATAATGCACTCAAAGGGCACTAAGCATAGAGTGTGAAAACTGAGTTTCCTTGAGAGCTGCTTGGAAGCCTGATGGTGTTTGAAGTTAGTGAGCCAAATGGAGTTGTTCTCCCACAAGAACCACTCGGCTGATCCTTCTTCAATATGCCCTTCACCAACATTCAGTGTTTCCTTGATTGAATTAGCTCTCACACCAATATTTGCGTCTAGAGCCTTTGCATTGAGGGCTATCTGAAAACGGCTGTGGCGCTGAAGTTGCCTCTGGATGTGGAGTTGGTGGCATGTGAAACCGGCATGTGGAGCATTCGTTTGTGTGGGATGCTCACCAAGCTTCATTTCAGTCCTAGGCACTCAAAGGTCACTAAGCATAGAGTGTGAAAACTGAGTTTCCTTGAGAGCTGCTTGGAAGCCTGATGGTGTGTGAAGTTAGTGAGCCAAATGGAGTTGTTCTCCCACAAGAACCACTTGGCTGATCCTTCTTCAATATGCCCTTCACCAACATGCAGTGTTTCCTTGATTGAATTAGCTCTCACACCAGTATTTGCGTCTAGAGCCTTTGCATTGAGGGCTATCTGAAAATGGCTGTGGCGCTGAAGTTGCCTGTGAATGTGGAGCTGGTGGCATGTGAAACCCGCATGTGGAGCATTCGCTTGTGTGGGATGCGCACCAAGCTTCATTTCAGTTATAGGCACTCAAAGGGCACTAAGCATAGAGTGTGAAAACTGAGTTTCCTTGAGAGCTGCTTGGAAGCCTGATGGTGTGTGAAGTTAGTGAGCCAGATGGAGTTGTTCTCCCACAAGAACCACTCAGCTGATCCTTCTTCAATATGCCCTTCACCAACATGCAGTGTTTCCTTGATTGAATTAGCTCTCACACCAATATTTGCGTCTAGAGCCTTTGCATTGAGGGCTATCTGAAAACGGCTGTGGCGCTGAAGTTGCCTGTGAATGTGGAGTTGGTGGCATGTGAAACCGGCATGTGGAGCATTCGTTTGTGTCGGATGCTCTACCAGGTTCATTCCTAGATAATGCCCTCAAAGGTCACTAAGCATAGAGTGTGAAAACTGAGTTTCCTTGAGAGCTGCTTGGAAGCCTGATGGTGTGTGAAGTTAGTGAGCCAAATGGAGTTGTTCTCCCACAAGAACTACTTGGCTGATCCTTCTTCAATATGCCCTTCACCAACATGCAGTGTTTCCTTGATTGAATTAGCTCTCACACCAGTATTTGCGTCTAGAGCCTTTGCATTGAGGGCTATCTGAAAACGGCTGTTTCGCTGAAGTTGCCTGAGAATGTGGAGTTGGTGGCATGTGAAACCCGCATGTGGAGCATTCGCTTGTGTGGGATGCGCACCAAGCTTCCTTTCAGTCCTAGGCACTCAAAGGGCACTAAGCATAGAGTGTGAAAACTGAGTTTCCTTGAGAGCTGCTTGGAAGCCTGATGGTGTGTGAAGTTAGTGAGCCAGATGAAGTTGTTCTCCCACAAGAACCACTCAGCTGATCCTTCTTCAATATGCCCTTCACCAACATGCAGTGTTTCCTTGATTGAATTAACTCTCACACCAATATTTGCGTCTAGAGCCTTTGCATTGAGGGCTATCTGAAAACGGGTGTGGCGCTGAAGTTGCCTGTGAATGTGGAGTTGGTGGCATGTGAAACCCGCATGTGGAGCATTCGTTTGTGTGGGATGCTCTACCAGGTTCATTCCTAGATAATGCACTCAAAGGGCACTAAGCATAGAGTGTGAAAACTGAGTTTCCTTGAGAGCTGCTTGGAAGCCTGATGGTGTGTGAAGTTAGTGAGCCAAATGGAGTTGTTCTCCCACAAGAACCACTCGGCTGATCCTTCTTCAATATGCCCTTCACCAACATGCAGTGTTTCCTTGATTGAATTAGCTCTCACACCAGTATTTGCGTCTAGAGCCTTTGCATTGAGGGCTATCTGAAAACGGCTGTTTCGCTGAAGTTGCCTGAGAATGTGGAGTTGGTGGCATGTGAAACCCGCATGTGGAGCATTCGCTTGTGTGGGATGCGCACCAAGCTTCCTTTCAGTCCTAGGCACTCAAAGGGCACTAAGCATAGAGTGTGAAAACTGAGTTTCCTTGAGAGCTGCTTGGAAGCCTGATGGTGTGTGAAGTTAGTGAGCCAAATGGAGTTGTTCTCCCACAAGAACCACTCGGCTGATCCTTCTTCAATATGCCCTTCACCAACATGCAGTGTTTCCTTGATTGTATTAGCTCTCACACCAGTATTTGCATATAGAGCCTTTGCATTGAGGGCTATCTGAAAACGGCTGTGGCGCTGAAGTTGCCTGAAAATGTGGAGTTGCTGGCATGTGAAACCCGCATGTGGAGCATTCGTTTGTGTGGGATGCTCTACCAGGTTCACTCCTAGATATTGCACTCAAAGGACCCTAAGCATAGAGTGTGAAAACTGAGTTTCCTTGAGAGCTGCTTGGAAGCCTGATGGTGTGTGAAGTTAGTGAGCCAAATGGAGTTGTTCTCCCACAAGAACCTCTTTGCTGATCCTTCTTCAATATGCCCTTCACCAACATGCAGTGTTTCCTTGATCGAATTAGCTCTCACACCAATATTTGCGTCTAGAGCCTTTGCATTGAGGGCTATCTGAAAACGGCTGTTTCGCTGAAGTTGCCTGTGAATGTGGAGTTTGTGGCATGTGAAACCCGCATGTGAAGCATTCGTTTGTGTGGGATGCTCTACCAGGTTCATTCCTAGATAATGCACTCAAAGGGCACTAAGCATAGAGTGTGAAAACTGAGTTTCCTTGAGAGCTGCTTGGAAACCTGATGGTGTGTGAAGTTAGTGAGCCAAATGGAGTTGTTCTCCCACAAGAACTACTTGGCTGATCCTTCTTCAATATGCCCTTCACCAACATGCAGTATTTCCTAGATTGAATTAACTCTCACACCAGTATTTGCGTCTAGAGCCTTTGCATTGAGGGCTATCTGAAAACGGCTGTTTCGCTGAAGTTGCCTGTGGATGTGGAGTTGGTGGCATGTGAAACCCGCATGTGGAGCATTCGTTTGTGTGGGATGCTCACCAAACTTCATTTCAGTCCTAGGCACTCAAAGGGCACTAAGCATAGAGTGTGAAAACTGAGTTTCCTTGAGAGCTGCTTGGAAGCCTGATGGTGTGTGAAGTTAGTGAGCCAAATGGAGTTGTTCTCCCACAAGAACCACTCGGCTGATCCTTCTTCAATATGCCCTTCACCAACATTCAGTGTTTCCTTGATTGAATTAGCTCTCACACCAATATTTGCGTCTAGAGCCTTTGCATTGAGGGCTATCTGAAAACGGCTGTGGCGCTGAAGTTGCCTGTGGATTTGGAGTTGGTGGCCTGTGAAACGCGCATGTGGAGCATTCGTTTGTGTGGGATGCTCACCAAGCTTCATTTCAGTCCTAGGCACTCAATGGGCACTAAGCATAGAGTGTGAAAACTGAGTTTCCTTGAGAGCTGCTTGGAAGCCTGACGGTGTGTGAAGTTAGTGAGCCAGATGCAGTTGTTCTCCCACAAGAACCACTCGGCTGATCCTTCTTCAATATGCCCTTCACCAACATGCAGTGTTTCCTTGATTGAATTAGCTCTCACACCAATATTTGCGTCTAGAGCCTTTGCATTGAGGGCTATCTGAAAACGGCTGTGGCGCTGAAGTTGCCTGTGAATGTGGAGCTGGTGGCATGTGAAACCCGCATGTGGAGCATTCGCTTGTGTGGGATGCGCACCAAGCTTCATTTCAGTTATAGGCACTCAAAGGGCACTAAGCATAGAGTGTGAAAACTGAGTTTCCTTGAGAGCTGCTTGGAAGCCTGATGGTGTGTGAAGTTAGTGAGCCAGATGGAGTTGTTCTCCCACAAGAACCACTCAGCTGATCCTTCTTCAATATGCCCTTCACCAACATGCAGTGTTTCCTTGATTGAATTAGCTCTCACACCAATATTTGCGTCTAGAGCCTTTGCATTGAGGGCTATCTGAAAACGGCTGTGGCGCTGAAGTTGCCTGTGAATGTGGAGTTGGTGGCATGTGAAACCGGCATGTGGAGCATTCGTTTGTGTCGGATGCTCTACCAGGTTCATTCCTAGATAATGCCCTCAAAGGTCACTAAGCATAGAGTGTGAAAACTGAGTTTCCTTGAGAGCTGCTTGGAAGCCTGATGGTGTGTGAAGTTAGTGAGCCAAATGGAGTTGTTCTCCCACAAGAACTACTTGGCTGATCCTTCTTCAATATGCCCTTCACCAACATGCAGTGTTTCCTTGATTGAATTAGCTCTCACACCAGTATTTGCGTCTAGAGCCTTTGCATTGAGGGCTATCTGAAAACGGCTGTTTCGCTGAAGTTGCCTGAGAATGTGGAGTTGGTGGCATGTGAAACCCGCATGTGGAGCATTCGCTTGTGTGGGATGCGCACCAAGCTTCCTTTCAGTCCTAGGCACTCAAAGGGCACTAAGCATAGAGTGTGAAAACTGAGTTTCCTTGAGAGCTGCTTGGAAGCCTGATGGTGTGTGAAGTTAGTGAGCCAAATGGAGTTGTTCTCCCACAAGAACCACTCGGCTGATCCTTCTTCAATATGCCCTTCACCAACATGCAGTGTTTCCTTGATTGTATTAGCTCTCACACCAGTATTTGCATATAGAGCCTTTGCATTGAGGGCTATCTGAAAACGGCTGTGGCGCTGAAGTTGCCTGAAAATGTGGAGTTGCTGGCATGTGAAACCCGCATGTGGAGCATTCGTTTGTGTGGGATGCTCTACCAGGTTCACTCCTAGATATTGCACTCAAAGGACCCTAAGCATAGAGTGTGAAAACTGAGTTTCCTTGAGAGCTGCTTGGAAGCCTGATGGTGTGTGAAGTTAGTGAGCCAAATGGAGTTGTTCTCCCACAAGAACCTCTTTGCTGATCCTTCTTCAATATGCCCTTCACCAACATGCAGTGTTTCCTTGATCGAATTAGCTCTCACACCAATATTTGCGTCTAGAGCCTTTGCATTGAGGGCTATCTGAAAACGGCTGTTTCGCTGAAGTTGCCTGTGAATGTGGAGTTTGTGGCATGTGAAACCCGCATGTGAAGCATTCGTTTGTGTGGGATGCTCTACCAGGTTCATTCCTAGATAATGCACTCAAAGGGCACTAAGCATAGAGTGTGAAAACTGAGTTTCCTTGAGAGCTGCTTGGAAGCCTGATGGTGTTTGAAGTTAGTGAGCCAAATGGAGTTGTTCTCCCACAAGAACCACTCGGCTGATCCTTCTTCAATATGCCCTTCACCAACATTCAGTGTTTCCTTGATTGAATTAGCTCTCACACCAATATTTGCGTCTAGAGCCTTTGCATTGAGGGCTATCTGAAAACGGCTGTGGCGCTGAAGTTGCCTCTGGATGTGGAGTTGGTGGCATGTGAAACCGGCATGTGGAGCATTCGTTTGTGTGGGATGCTCACCAAGCTTCATTTCAGTCCTAGGCACTCAAAGGGCACTAAGCATAGAGTGTGAAAACTGAGTTTCCTTGAGAGCTGCTTGGAAGCCTGATGGTGTGTGAAGTTAGTGAGCCAAATGGAGTTGTTCTCCCACAAAGAACCACTTGGCTGATCCTTCTTCAATATGCCCTTCACCAACATGCAGTGTTTCCTTGATTGAATTAGCTCTCACACCAGTATTTGCGTCTAGAGCCTTTGCATTGAGGGCTATCTGAAAATGGCTGTGGCGCTGAAGTTGCCTGAAAATGTGGAGTTGGTGGCATGTGAAACCCGCATGTGGAGCATTCATTTGTGTGGGATGCTCTACCAGGTTCACTCCTAGATAATGCACTCAAAGGGCCCTAAGCATAGAGTGTGAAAACTGAGTTTCCTTGAGAGCTGCTTGGAAGCCTGATGGTGTTTGAAGTTAGTGAGCCTAATGGAGTTGTTCTCCCACAAGAACCACTCAGCTGATCCTTCTTCAATATGCCCTTCACCAACATGCAGTGTTTCCTTGATTGAATTAGCTCTCACACCAATATTTGCGTCTAGAGCCTTTGCATTGAGGGCTATCTGAAAACGGCTGTGGCGCTGAAGTTGCCTGTGAATGTGGAATTGGTGGCATGTGAAACCCGCATGTGGAGCATTCGTTTGTGTGGGATGCTCTACCAGGTTCATTCCTAGATAATGCCCTCAAAGGTCACTAAGCATAGAGTGTGAAAACTGAGTTTCCTTGAGAGCTGCTTGGAAACCTGATGGTGTGTGAAGTTAGTGAGCCAAATGGAGTTGTTCTCCCACAAGAACTACTTGGCTGATCCTTCTTCAATATGCCCTTCACCAACATGCAGTATTTCCTAGATTGAATTAACTCTCACACCAGTATTTGCGTCTAGAGCCTTTGCATTGAGGGCTATCTGAAAACGGCTGTTTCGCTGAAGTTGCCTGTGGATGTGGAGTTGGTGGCATGTGAAACCCGCATGTGGAGCATTCGTTTGTGTGGGATGCTCACCAAACTTCATTTCAGTCCTAGGCACTCAAAGGGCACTAAGCATAGAGTGTGAAAACTGAGTTTCCTTGAGAGCTGCTTGGAAGCCTGATGGTGTGTGAAGTTAGTGAGCCAAATGGAGTTGTTCTCCCACAAGAACCACTCGGCTGATCCTTCTTCAATATGCCCTTCACCAACATTCAGTGTTTCCTTGATTGAATTAGCTCTCACACCAATATTTGCGTCTAGAGCCTTTGCATTGAGGGCTATCTGAAAACGGCTGTGGCGCTGAAGTTGCCTGTGGATTTGGAGTTGGTGGCCTGTGAAACGCGCATGTGGAGCATTCGTTTGTGTGGGATGCTCACCAAGCTTCATTTCAGTCCTAGGCACTCAAAGGGCACTAAGCATAGAGTGTGAAAACTGAGTTTCCTTGAGAGCTGCTTGGAAGCCTGACGGTGTGTGAAGTTAGTGAGCCAGATGCAGTTGTTCTCCCACAAGAACCACTCGGCTGATCCTTCTTCAATATGCCCTTCACCAACATGCAGTGTTTCCTTGATTGAATTAGCTCTCACACCAATATTTGCGTCTAGAGCCTTTGCATTGAGGGCTATCTGAAAACGGCTGTGGCGCTGAAGTTGCCTGTGAATGTGGAGCTGGTGGCATGTGAAACCCGCATGTGGAGCATTCGCTTGTGTGGGATGCGCACCAAGCTTCATTTCAGTTATAGGCACTCAAAGGGCACTAAGCATAGAGTGTGAAAACTGAGTTTCCTTGAGAGCTGCTTGGAAGCCTGATGGTGTGTGAAGTTAGTGAGCCAGATGGAGTTGTTCTCCCACAAGAACCACTCAGCTGATCCTTCTTCAATATGCCCTTCACCAACATGCAGTGTTTCCTTGATTGAATTAGCTCTCACACCAATATTTGCGTCTAGAGCCTTTGCATTGAGGGCTATCTGAAAACGGCTGTGGCGCTGAAGTTGCCTGTGAATGTGGAGTTGGTGGCATGTGAAACCGGCATGTGGAGCATTCGTTTGTGTCGGATGCTCTACCAGGTTCATTCCTAGATAATGCCCTCAAAGGTCACTAAGCATAGAGTGTGAAAACTGAGTTTCCTTGAGAGCTGCTTGGAAGCCTGATGGTGTGTGAAGTTAGTGAGCCAGATGGAGTTGTTCTCCCACAAGAACTACTTGGCTGATCCTTCTTCAATATGCCCTTCACCAACATGCAGTGTTTCCTTGATTGAATTAACTCTCACACCAGTATTTGCGTCTAGAGCCTTTGCATTGAGGGCTATCTGAAAACGGCTGTGGCGCTGAAGTTGCCTGTGGATGTGGAGTTGGTGGCATGTGAAACCCGCATGTGGAGCATTCGTTTGTGTGGGATGCACACCAAGCTTCATTTCAGTCCTAGGCACTCAAAGGGCACTAAGCATTGAGTGTGAAAACTGAGTTTCCTTGAGAGCTGCTTGGAAGCCTGATGGTGTGTGAAGTTAGTGAGCCAAATGGAGTTGTTCTCCCACAAGAACCACTCGGCTGATCCTTCTTAAATATGCCCTTCACCAACATGCAGTGTTTCCTTGATTGAATAAGCTCTCACACCAATATTTGTGTCTAGAGCCTTTGCATTGAGGGCTATCTGAAAACTGCTGTGGCGCTGAAGTTGCCTGTGAATGTGGAGTTGGTGGCATGTGAAACCCGCATGTGGAGCATTCGTTTGTGTGGGATGCTCTACCAGGTTCATTCCTAGATAATGCACTCAAAGGGCACTAAGCATAGAGTGTGAAAACTGAGTTTCCTTGAGAGCTGCTTGGAAACCTGATGGTGTGTGAAGTTAGTGAGCCAAATGGAGTTGTTCTCCCACAAGAACCACTCGGCTGATCCTTCTTCAATATGCCCTTCACCAACATGCAGTGTTTCCTTGATTGAATTAGCTCTCACACTAATATTTGCGTCTAGAGCCTTTGCATTGAGGGCTATCTGAAAACGGCTGTTTCGCTGAAGTTGCCTGTGAATGTGGAGATGGTGGCATGTGAAACTCGCATGTGGAGCATTCGTTTGTGTGGGATGCTCTACCAGGTTCACTCCTAGATAATGCACTGAAAGGGCACTAAGCATAGAGTGTGAAAACTGAGTTTCCTTGAGAGCTGCTTGGAAGCCTGATGGTGTGTGAAGTTAGTGAGCCAAATGGAGTTGTTCTCCCACAAGAACCACTTGGCTGATTCTTCTTCAATATGCCCTTCACCAACATGCAGTGTTTCCTTGATTGAATTAGCTCTCTCACAAATATTTGCGTCTAGAGCCTTTGCATTGAGGGCTGTCTGAAAACGGCTGTGGCGCTGAAGTTGCCTGTGAATGTGGAGTTGGTGGTATGTGAAACGCGCATGTGGAGCATTCGTTTGTGTGGGATGCTCACCAAGCTTCATTTCAGTCCTAGGAACTCAAAGGGCACTAAGCATAGAGTGTGAAAACTGAGTTTCCTTGAGAGCTGCTTGGAAACCTGATGCTGTGTGAAGTTAGTGAGATAAATAGAGTTGTTCTCCCACAAGAACCACTTGGCTGATCCTTCTTCAATATGCCCTTCACCAACATGCAGTGTTTCCTTGATTGAATTAGCTCTCACACCAATATTTGCGTCTAGAGCCTTTGCATTGAGGGCTATCTGAAAACGGCTGTTTCGCTGAAGTTGCCTGTGGATGTGGAGTTGGTGGCCTGTGAAACCCGCATGTGGAGCATTCGTTTGTGTGGGATGCTCACCAAGCTTCATTTCAGTCCTAGATAATGCACTCAAAGGGCACTAAGCATAGAGTGTGAAAATTGAGTTTCCTTGAGAGCTGCTTGGAAACCTGATGGTGTGTGAAGTTAGTGAGCCAAATGGAGTTGTTCTCCCACAAGAACCACTCGGCTGATCCTTCTTCAATATGCCCTTCACCAAAATGCAGTGTTTCCTTGATTGAATTAGCTCTCACACCAATATTTGCGTATGGAGCCTTTGCATTGAGGGCTATCTGAAAACGGCTGTGGCGCTGAAGTTGCCTGTGGATGTGGAGTTGGTGGCCTGTGAAACCCGCATGTGGAGCATTCGTTTGTGTGGGATGCTCACCAAGCTTCATTTCAGTCCTAGGCACTCAAAGGGCACTAAGCATAGAGTGTGAAAACTGAGTTTCCTTGAGAGCTGCTTGGAAGCCTGATGGTGTGTGAAGTTAGTGAGCCAAATGGAGTTGTTCTCCCACAAGAACCACTCGGCTGATCCTTCTTCAATATGCCCTTCACCAACATGCAGTGTTTCTTTGATTGAATTAGCTCTCACACCAATATTTGCGTCTAGAGCCTTTGCATTGAGGGCTATCTGAAAACGGCTGTGGCGCTGAAGTTGCCTGTGAATGTGGAGTTGGTGGCATGTGAAACCCGCATGTGGAGCATTCGTTTGTGTGGGACGCTCTACCAGGTTCATTCCTAGATAATGCACTGAAAGGGCACTAAGCATAGAGTGTGAAAACTGAGTTTCCTTGAGAGCTGCTTGGAAGCCTGATGGTGTGTGAAGTTAGTGAGCCAAATGGAGTTGTTCTCCCACAAGAACCACTCGGCTGATCCTTCTTCAATATGCCCTTCACCAACATGCAGTGTTTCCTTGATTGAATTAGCTCTCACACCAATATTTGCGTCTAGAGCCTTTGCATTGAGGGCTATCTGAAAACGGCTGTGGCGATGAAGTTGCCTGTGGATGTGGAGTTGGTGGCATGTGAAACCCGCATGTGGAGCATTCGTTTGTGTGGGATGCTCTACCAGGTTCATTCCTAGATAATGCACTCAAAGGGCACTAAGCATAGAGTGTGAAAACTGAGTTTCCTTGAGAGCTGCTTGGAAGCCTGATGGTGTGTGAAGTTAGTGAGCCAAATGGAGTTGTTCTCCCACAAGAACCACTTGGCTGATTCTTCTTCAATATGCCCTTCACCAACCTGCAGTGTTTCCTTGATTGAATTAGCTCTCACACCAATATTTGCGTCTAGAGCCTTTGCATTGAGGGCTATCTGAAAACGGCTGTGGCGCTGAAGTTGCCTGTGAATGTGGAGTTGGTGGTATGTGAAACCCGCATGTGGAGCATTCGTTTGTGTGGGATGCTCACCAAGCTTCATTTCAGTCCTAGGCACTCAAAGGGCACTAAGCATAGAGTGTGAAAACTGAGTTTCCTTGAGAGCTGCTTGGAAGCCTGATGGTGTGTGAAGTTAGTGAGCCAAATAGAGTTGTTCTCCCACAAGAACCACTCGGCTGATCCTTCTTCAATATGCCCTTCACCAACATGCAGTGTTTCCTTGATTGAATTAGCTCTCACACCAATATTTGCGTCTAGAGCCTTTGCATTGAGGGCTATCTGAAAACGGCTGTGGCGCTGAAGTTGCCTGTGGATGTGGAGTTGGTGGCATGTGAAACCCGCATGTGGAGCATTCGTTTGTGTGGGATGCTCTACCAGGTTCATTCCTAGATAATGCACTCAAAGGGCACTAAGCATAGAGTGTGAAAACTGAGTTTCCTTGAGAGCTGCTTGGAAGCCTGATGGTGTGTGAAGTTAGTGAGCCAAATGGAGTTGTTCTCCCACAAGAACCACTCAGCTGATCCTTCTTCAATATGCCCTTCACCAACATGCAGTGTTTCCTTGATTGAATTAGCTCTCACACCAATATTTGCGTCTAGAGCCTTTGCTTTGGTCCTGAACTTGTCTTTGGCTGTGGAGTTTTGAGCGCCTTCACTGAGGAGCTCCATGTTAGGTTTGTGTGGGTGCTCAAGCTGCTTGATTCCATCCCACTGGGCTCAATGGGCATGGAAACGGGAAGTGACCAAACTGGGTTTCCTAGATAGCGGCCAGGATAGCTGATGGTATGTGAAGTTCATGAGGCAGGGGGAGTTGTTTTGGCACTGGAAGAGCTGTGCTGCTGCTTCGGGCAGTTGCCATTCACCACCACACTACCTTCCCTAGGTGTCATAGCCACTTTCAGACATATGTGCTGCCAGAGCACTTGGTTTCCATGGCAGCGGAAATGCCTTGGGCCCTGAACTTGTCTTTGGCTGTGGAGTTTTGAGCACCTTGAGTGAGGAGCTCTATGTTAGTTTTGTGTGGTTGCTCAAGCTGCTTGATTGTATCCCACTGGGCTCAATGGGCATTGGATCGGAAGTGAGCAAACAGGGTTTCCTAGATAGCTGCCAGGACAGCTGATTGTATGTGAAGTTCATGAGGCAGCAGGAGTTGTTTTGGCACTGGAAGAGCTGTGCTGCTGCTTCGGGCAGTTGCCATTCACCACCACACTACCTTCCCTAGGTGTCATAGCCACTTGCAGACATATGTGTTGCCAGAGCCCTTGGTTTCCATGGCAGCGGGAAATGGCTTGGGCTCTGAACTTGTCTTTGGCTGTGGAGTTTTGAGCGCCTTGATTGAGGAGGTGCATGTTAGTTTTGTGTGGGTGCTCAAGCTGCTTGATTCCATCCCACTGGGCTCAATGGGCATGGGACCGGGAAGTGACCAAACTGTGTTTCCTAGATAGCTGCCAGGACAGCTGATGGTATGTGAAGTGCATGAGGCCGGTGGAGTTGTTTTGGCACTGGAAGAGCTGTGCTGCTGCTTCGGGCAGTTGCCATTCACCACCACACTACCTTCCCTAGGTGTCATAGCCACTTTCAGACATATGTGCTGCCAGAGCCCTTGGTTTCCATGGCAGTGGGAAATGGCTTAGGCTCTGAACTTGTCTTTAGCTGTGGAGTTTTGAGCGCTGTCAGTGAGGAGCTCCATGTTAGTTTTGTGTGGGTGCTCAAGCTGCTTGATTCCATCCCACTGGGCTCAATGGGCATGGGACCGGAAGTGAGCAAACAGGGTTTCCTAGATAGCGGCCAGGACAGCTGATGGTATGTGAAGTGCATGAGGCAGGTGGAGTTGTTTTGGCACTGGAAGAGCTGTGCTGCTGCTTCGGGCAGTTGCCATTCACCACCACACTACCTTCCCTAGGTGTCATAGCCACTTTCAGACATATGTGCTGCCAGGGCCCTTGGTTTCCATGGCAGCGGGAAATGGCTTGGGGTCTGAACTTGCCTTTGGCTGTGGAGCTTTGAGCGCCTTGAGTGAGGAGCTCCATGTTAGTTTTGTGTGGGTGCTGAAGCTGCTTGATTCCATCCCACTGGGCTCAATGGGCATGGGACCGGAAGTGACCAAACAGGGTTTCCTAGATAGCTGCCAGGACAGCTGATGGTATGTGAAGTGCATGAGGCAGGTGGAGTGGTTTTGGCACTGGAAGAGCTGTGCTGCTGCTTCGGGCAGTTGCCATTCACCACCACACTACCTTCCCTAGGTGTCATAGCCACTTTCAGACATATGTGCTGCCAGAGCACTTGGTTTCCATGGCAGCGGGAAATGGCTTGGGCCCTGAACTTGTCTTTGGCTGTGGAGTTTGAGCGCCTTGAGTGAGGAGCTCCATGTTAGTTTTGTGTGGGTGCTCAAGCTGCTTGATTCCATCCCACTGGGCTCAATGGGCATGGGACCGGAAGTGAGAAAACAGGGTTTCCTAGATAGCTGCCAGGACAGCTGATGGTATGTGAAGTGCATGAGGCAGTTGGAGTTGTTTTGGCACTGGAAGAGCTGTGCTGCTGCTTCAGGCAGTTGCCATTCACCACCAAACTACCTTCCCTAGGTGTCATAGCCACTTTCAGACATATGTGCTGCCAGAGCACTTGGTTTCCGGGCAGTGGGAAATGGCTTGGGCCCTGAACTTGTCTTTGGCTGTGGAGTTTTGAGCGCCTTGAGTGAGGAGCTCCATGTTAGTTTTGTGTGGGTGCTCAAGCTGCTTGATTCCATCCCACTGGGCTCAATGGGCATGGGACCGGAAGTGAGCAAACAGGTTTTCCTAGATAGCTGCCAGGACAGCTGATGGTATGTGAAGTGCATGAGGCAGGTGGAGTTGTTTTGGCACTGGAAGAGCTGTGCTGCTGCTTCGGGCAGTTGCCATTCACCACCACACTACCTTCCCTAGGTGTCATAGCCACTTTCAGACATATGTGCTGCCAGAGCACTTGGTTTCCATGGCAGCAGCAAATGGCTTAGGCTCTGAACTTGTCTTTGGCTGTGGAGTTTTGAGCGCCTTCATTGAGGAGGTGAATGTTAGTTTTGTGTGGGTGCTCAAGCTGCTTGATTCTATCCCACTGGGCTCAATGGGCATGGGACCGGAAGTGAGCAAACAGGGTTTCCTAGATAGCTGCCAGGACAGCTGATGGTATGTGAAGTGCATGAGGCAGGTGGAGTTGTTTTGGCACTGGAAGAGCTGTGCTGCTGCTTCGGGCAGTTGCCATTCACCACCACACTACCTTCCCTAGGTGTCATAGCCACTTTCAGACATATGTGCTGCCAGAGCCCTTGGTTTCCATGGCAGCGGGAAATGGCTTGGGCGCTGAACTTGTCTTTGGCTGTGGAGTTTTGAGCACCTTGAGTGAGGAGGTGCATGTTAGTTTTGTGTGGGTGCTCAAGCTGCTTGATTCCATCCCACTGGGCTCAATGGGCATGGGACCGGAAGTGAGCAAACAGGGTTTCCTAGATAGCTGCCAGGACAGCTGATGGTATGTGAAGTTCATGAGGCAGTTGGAGTTGTTTTGGCACTGGAAGAGCTGTGCTGCTGCTTCGGGCAGTTGCCATTCACCACCACACTACCTTCCCTAGGTGTCATAGCCACTTGCAGACATATGTGCTGCCAGAGCCCTTGGTTTCCACGGCAGCGGGAAATGGCTTTCGCCCTGAACTTGCCTTTGGCTGTGGAGTTTTGAGCGCCTTGAGTGAGGAGCTCCATGTTAGTATTGTGTGGGTGCTCAAGCTGCTTGATTCCATCCCACTGGGCTCAATGGGCATGGGACCGGAAGTGAGCAAACAGGGTTTCCTAGATAGCTGCCAGGACAGCTGATGGTATGTGAAGTGCATGAGGCAGGTGGAGTTGTTTTGGCACTGGAAGAGCTGTGCTGCTGCTTCGGGCAGTTGCCATTCACCACCACACTACCTTCCCTAGGTGTCATAGCCACTTTCAGACATATGTGCTGCCAGAGCCCTTGGTTTCCATGGCAGCGGGAAATGGCTTAGGCTCTGAACTTGTCTTTGGCTGTGGAGCTTTGAGCGCCTTCAGTGAGGAGGTGAATGTTAGTTTTGTGTGGGTGCTCAAGCTGCTTGATTCTATCCCACTGGGCTCAATGGGCATGGGACCGGAAGTGAGCAAACAGGGTTTCCTAGATAGTTACCAGGACAGCTGATGGTATGTGAAGTTCATGAGGCAGGTGGAGTTGTTTTGGCACTGGTAGAGCTGTGCTGCTGCTTCGGGCATTTGCCATTCACCACCACACTACCTTCCCTAGGTGTCATAGCCACTTTCAGACATATGTGCTGCCAGAGCCCTTGGTTTCCATGGCAGCGGGAAATGGCATTGTCCCTGAACTTGCCTTTGGCTGTGGAGTTTTGAGCGGCGTCAGTGAGGAGCTCCATGTTAGTTTTGTGTGGGTGCTCAAGCTGCTTGATTCTATCCCACTGGGCTCAATGGGCATGGAAACGGGAAGTGACCAAACTGGGTTTCCTAGATAGCTGCCAGGACAGCTGATGGTATGTGAAGTTCATGAGGCAGTTGGAGTTGTTTTGGCACTGGAAGAGCTGTGCTGCTGCTTCAGGCAGTTGCCATTCACCACCACACTACCTTCCCTAGGTGTCATAGCCACTTTCAGACATATGTGCTGCCAGAGCCCTTGGTTTCCATGGCCGCGGGAAATGGCTTTGGCCCTGAACTTTCCTTTGGCTGTGGTATCTTGAGCGCCTTGAGTGAGGAGCTCCATGTTAGTTTTCTGTGGGTGCTCAAGCTGCTTGATTCCATCCCACTGGGCTCAATGGGCATGGGACCGGAAGTGAGCAAACAGGGTTTCCTAGATAGCGGCCAGGACAGCTGATGGTATGTGAAGTTCATGAGGCAGGTGGAGTTGTTTTGGCACTGGAAGAGCTGTGCTGCTGCTTCGGGCAGTTGCCATTCACCACCACACTACCTTCCCTAGGTGTCATAGCCACTTTCAGACATATGTGCTGCCAGGGCCCTTGGTTTCCATGGCAGCGGGAAATGGCTTGGGGTCTGAACTTGCCTTTGGCTGTGGAGCTTTGAGCGCCTTGAGTGAGGAGCTCCATGTTAGTTTTGTGTGGGTGCTCAAGCTGCTTGATTCCATCCCACTGGGCTCAATGGGCATGGGACCGGAAGTGAGCAAACAGGTTTTCCTAGATAGCTGCCAGGACAGCTGATGGTATGTGAAGTGCATGAGGCAGGTGGAGTTGTTTTGGCACTGGAAGAGCTGTGCTGCTGCTTCGGGCAGTTGCCATTCACCACCACACTACCTTCCCTAGGTGTCATAGCCACTTTCAGACATATGTGCTGCCAGAGCACTTGGTTTCCATGGCAGCAGCAAATGGCTTAGGCTCTGAACTTGTCTTTGGCTGTGGAGTTTTGAGCGCCTTCATTGAGGAGGTGAATGTTAGTTTTGTGTGGGTGCTCAAGCTGCTTGATTCTATCCCACTGGGCTCAATGGGCATGGGACCGGAAGTGAGCAAACAGGGTTTCCTAGATAGCTGCCAGGACAGCTGATGGTATGTGAAGTGCATGAGGCAGGTGGAGTTGTTTTGGCACTGGAAGAGCTGTGCTGCTGCTTCGGGCAGTTGCCATTCACCACCAAACTACCTTCCCTAGGTGTCATAGCCACTTTCAGACATATGTGCTGCCAGAGCACTTGGTTTCCATGGCAGCGGGAAATGGCTTTCGCCCTGAACTTGCCTTTGGCTGTGGAGTTTTGAGCGCCTTGAGTGAGGAGCTCCATGTTAGTATTGTGTGGGTGCTCAAGCTGCTTGATTCCATCCCACTGGGCTCAATGGGCATGGGACCGGAAGTGAGCAAACAGGGTTTCCTAGATAGCTGGCAGGACAGCTGATGGTATGTGAAGTTCATGAGGCAGGTGGAGTTGTTTTGGCACTGGAAGAGCTGTGCTGCTGCTTCGGGCAGTTGCCATTCACCACCACACTACCTTCCCTAGGTGTCATAGCCACTTTCAGACATATGTGCTGCCAGAGCACTTGGTTTCCATGGCAGCGGGAAGTGGCTTGCGCGCTGAACTTGTCTTTGGCTGTGGAGTTTTGAGCGCCTTGAGTGAGGAGCTCCATGTTAGTTTTGTGTGGGTGCTCAAGCTGCTTGATTCCATCCCACTGGGCTCAATGGGCATGGGACCGGAAGTGAGCAAACAGGGTTTCCTAGATAGCGGCCAGGACAGCTGATTATATGTGAAGTGCATGAGGCAGGTGGAGTTGTTTTGGCACTGGAAGAGCTGTGCTGCTTCTTCGGGCAGTTGCCATTCACCACCACACTACCTTCCCTAGGTGTCATAGCCACTTTCAGACATATGTGCTGCCAGAGCCCTTGGTTTCCATGGCAGCGGGAAATGGCTTTGGCCCTGAACTTCTCTTTGGCTGTGGAGTTTTGAGCGCCGTCAGTGAGGAGCTCGATGTTAGATTTGTGTGGGTGCTCAAGCTGCTTGATTCCATCCCACTGGGCTCAATGGGCATGGGACCGGAAGTGACCAAACAGGGTTTCCTAGATAGCGGCCAGGACAGCTGATGGTATGTGAAGTGCATGAGGCAGGTGGAGTTGTTTTGGCACTGGAAGAGCTGTGCTGCTGCTTCGGGCAGTTGCCATTCACCACCACACTACCTTCCCTAGGTGTCATAGCCACTTTCAGACATATGTGCTGCCAGAGCCCTTGGTTTCCATGGCAGCGGGAAATGGCTTCGGCGCTGAACTTGTCTTTGGCTGCGGCGTTTTGAGTCCCTTGAGTGAGGAGCTCCATGTTAGTTTTGTGTGGGTGCTCAAGCTGCTTGATTCCATCCCACTGGGCTCAATGGGCATGGGACCGGAAGTGACCAAACAGGGTTTCCTAGATAGCTGCCAGGACAGCTGATGGTATGTGAAGTTCATGAGGCAGTTGGAGTTGTTTTGGCACTGGAAGAGCTGTGCTGCTGCTTCGGGCAGTTGCCATTCACCACCACACTACCTTCCCTAGGTGTCATAGCCACTTGCAGACATATGTGCTGCCAGAGCCCTTGGTTTCCATGGCAGCGGGAAATGGCTTTCGCCCTGAACTTGCCTTTGGCTGTGGAGTTTTGAGCGCCTTGAGTGAGGAGCTCCATGTTAGTATTGTGTGGGTGCTCAAGCTGCTTGATTCCATCCCACTGGGCTCAATGGGCATGGCACCGGAAGTGACCAAACAGGGTTTCCTAGATAGCTGCCAGGACAGCTGATGGTATGTGAAGTTCATGAGGCAGGTGGAGTTGTTTTGGCACTGGAAGAGCTGTGCTGCTGCTTCGGGCAGTTGCCATTCACCACCACACTACCTTCCCTAGGTGTCATAGCCACTTTCAGACATATGTGCTGCCAGAGCACTTGGTTTCCATGGCAGCGGGAAGTGGCTTGCGCGCTGAACTTGTCTTTGGCTGTGGAGTTTTGAGCGCCTTGAGTGAGGAGCTCCATGTTAGTTTTGTGTGGGTGCACAAGCTGCTTGATTCCATCCCACTGGGCTCAATGGGCATGGGACCGGAAGTGAGCAAACAGGGTTTCCTAGATAGCGGCCAGGACAGCTGATTATATGTGAAGTGCATGAGGCAGGTGGAGTTGTTTTGGCACTGGAAGAGCTGTGCTGCTTCTTCGGGCAGTTGCCATTCACCACCACACTTCCTTCCCTAGGTGTCATAGCCACTTTCAGACATATGTGCTGCCAGAGCCCTTGGTTTCCATGGCAGCGGGAAATGGCTTTGGCCCTGAACTTCTCTTTGGCTGTGGAGTTTTGAGCGCCGTCAGTGAGGAGCTCGATGTTAGATTTGTGTGGGTGCTCAAGCTGCTTGATTCCATCCCACTGGGCTCAATGGGCATGGGACCGGAAGTGACCAAACAGGGTTTCCTAGATAGCGGCCAGGACAGCTGATGGTATGTGAAGTGCATGAGGCAGGTGGAGTTGTTTTGGCACTGGAAGAGCTGTGCTGCTGCTACGGGCAGTTGCCATTCACCACCACACTACCTTCCCTAGGTGTCATAGCCACTTTCAGACATATGTGCTGCCAGAGCCCTTGGTTTCCATGGCAGCGGGAAATGGCCTCGGCGCTGAACTTGTCTTTGGCTGCGGAGTTTTGAGTCCCTTGAGTGAGGAGCTCCATGTTAGTTTTGTGTGGGTGCTCAAGCTGCTTGATTCCATCCCACTGGGCTCAATGGGCATGGGACCGGAAGTGACCAAACAGGGTTTCCTAGATAGCTGCCAGGACAGCTGATGGTATGTGAAGTGCATGAGGCAGGGGGAGTTGTTTTGGCACTGGAAGAGCTGTGCTGCTGCTTCGGGCAGTTGCCATTCACCACCACACTACCTTCCCTAGGTGTCATAGCCACTTTCAGACATATGTGCTGCTAGAGCACTTGGTTTCCATGGCAGCGGGAAATGGCTTTGGTCCTGAAATTGCCTTTAGCTGTGTAGTTTTGAGCGCCTTGAGTGAGGAGCTCCATGTTAGTTTTGTGTGGGTGCTCAAGCTGCTTGATTCCATCCCACTGGGCTCAATGGGCATGGGACCGGGAAGTGAGCAAACAGGGTTTCCTAGATAGCTGCCAGGACAGCTGATGGTATGTGAAGTGCATGAGGCAGGTGGAGTTGTTTTGGCACTGGAAGAGCTGTGCTGCTGCTTCCGGCAGTTGCCATTCACCACCACACTACCTTCCCTAGGTGTCATAGCCACTTTCAGACATTTGTGCTGCCAGAGCACTTGGTTTCCATGGCAGCAGGAAATGGCTTAGGCTCTGAACTTGTCTTTGGCTGTGGAGTTTTGAGCGCCTTCAGTGAGGAGATGAATGTTAGTTTTGTGTGGGTGCTCAAGCTGCTTGATTCTATCCCACTGGGCTCAATGGGCATGGGACCGGGAAGTGACCAAACTGGGTTTCCTAGATAGCTGCCAGGACAGCTGATGGTATGTGAAGTGCATGAGGCAGGTGGAGTTGTTTTGGCACTGGAAGAGCTGTGCTGCTGCTTCGGGCAGTTGCCATTCACCACCACACTACCTTCCCTACGTGTCATAGCCACTTTCAGACATATGTGCTGCCAGAGCACTTGCTTTCCATGGCAGCGGGAAATGGCTTTGGCCCTGAACTTTCCTTTGGCTGTGGTATCTTGAGCGCCTTGAGTGAGGAGCTCCATGTTAGTTTTGTGTGGGTGCTCAAGCTGCTTGATTCCATCCCACTGGGCTCAATGGGCATGGGACCGGAAGTGAGCAAACAGGGTTTCCTAGATAGCTGCCAGGACAGCTGATGGTATGTGAAGTGCATGAGGCAGGTGGAGTTGTTTTGGCACTGGAAGAGCTGTGCTGCTGCTTCAGGCAGTTGCCATTCACCACCACACTACCTTCCCTAGGTGTCATAGCCACTTGCAGACATATGTGCTGCCAGAGCCCTTGGTTTCCATGGCAGCGGGAAATGGCTTTGGCTCTGAACTTGTCTTTGGCTGTGGAGTTTTGAGCGCCTTGAGTGAGGAGCTCCATGTTAGTTTTGTGTGGGTGCTCAAGCTGCTTAATTCCATCCCACTGGGCTCAATGGGCATGGGACCCGAAGTGAGCAAACAGGGTTTCCTAGATAGCTGCCAGGACAGCTGATGGTATGTGAAGTGCATGAGGCAGGTGGAGTTGTTTTGGCACTGGAAGAGCTGTGCTGCTGCTTCGGGCAGTTGCCATTCACCACCACACTACCTTCCCTAGGTGTCATAGCCACTTTCAGACATATGTGCTGCCAGAGCACTTGGTTTCCATGGCTGTGGGAAATGGCTTGGGCTCTGAACTTGTCTTTGGCTGTGGAGTTTTGAGCGCCTTGAGTGAGGAGCTGCATGTTAGTTTTGTGTGGGTGCTCAAGCTGCTTGATTCTATCCCACTGGGCTCAATGGGCATGGGACCGGAAGTGAGCAAACAGGGTTTCCTAGATAGCTGCCAGGACAGCTGATGGTATGTGAAGTGCATGAGGCAGGTGGAGTTGTTTTGGCACTGGAAGAGCTGTGCTGCTTCGGGCAGTTGCCGTTCACCACCACACTACCTTCCCTAGGTGTCATACGTACTTACAGACATATGTGCTGCCAGAGCACTTGGTTTCCATGGCAGCAGAAATGCCTTGGGCTCTGAACTTGTCTTTGGCTGTGGAGTTTTGAGCACCTTGAGTGAGGAGCTCCATGTTAGTTTTGTGTGGGTGCTCAAGCTGCTTGATTCCATCCCACTGGGCTCAATGGGCATGGGATCGGAACTGACCAAACAGGGTTTCCTAGATAGCTGCCAGGACAGCTGATGGTATGTGAAGTGCATGAGGCAGGTGGAGTTGTTTTGGCACTGGAAGAGCTGTGCTGCTGCTTCGGGCACTTGCCATTCACCACCACACTACCTTCCCTAGGTGTCATAGCCACTTTCAGACATATGTGCTGCCAGAGCACTTGGTTTCCATGGCAGCGGGAAATGGCTTGGGCCCTGAACTTGTCTTTGGCTGTGGAGTTTTGAGCGCCTTGAGTGAGGAGCTCCATGTTAGTTTTGTGTGGGTGCTCAAGCTGCTTGATTCCATCCCACTGGGCTCAATGGGCATGGGACCGGAAGTGAGCAAACAGGGTTTCCTAGATAGCGGCCAGGACAGCTGATTATATGTGAAGTTCATGAGGCAGGTGGAGTTGTTTTGGCACTGGAAGAGCTGTGCTGCTTCTTCGGGCAGTTGCCATTCACCACCACACTACCTTCCCTAGGTGTCATAGCCACTTGCAGACATATGTGCTGCCAGAGCCCTTGGTTTCCATGGCAGCGGGAAATGGCTTTGGCCCTGAACTTTCCTTTGGCTGTGGTATCTTGAGCGCCTTGAGTGAGGAGCTCCATGTTAGTTTTGTGTGGGTGCTCAAGCTGCTTGATTCCATCCCACTGGGCTCAATGGGCATGGGACCGGAAGTGACCAAACAGGGTTTCCTAGATAGCTGCCAGGACAGCTGATTGTATGTGAGGTGCATGAGGCAGGTGGAGTTGTTTTGGCACTGGAAGAGCTGTGCTGCTGCTTCGGGCAGTTGCCATTCACCACCACACTACCTTCCCTAGGTGTCATAGCCACTTTCAGACATATGTGCTACCAGAGCACTTGGTTTCCATGGCAGCGGAAATGGCTTTGGCCCGGAACTTGTCTTTGGCTGTGGAGGTTTCAGCGCAGTTAGTGAGGAGCTCCATGTTAGTTTTGTGTGGGTGCTCAAGCTGCTTGATTCCATCCCACTGGGCTCAATGGGCATTGGACCGGAATTGAGCAAACAGGGTTTCCTAGATAGCTGCCAGGACAGCTGATGGTATGTGAAGTGCATGAGGCAGGTGGAGTTGTTTTGGCACTGGAAGAGCTGTGCTGCTGCTTCGGGCAGTTGCCATTCACCACCACACTACCTTCCCTAGGTGGCATAGCCACTTTCAGACATATGTGCTGCCAGAGCCCTTGGTTTCCATGGCAGCAGGAAATGGCTTGGGCTCTGAACTTGTCTTTGGCTGTGTAGTTTTGAGCGCCTTGAGTGAGGAGCTCGATGTTAGTTTTGTGTGGGTGCTCAAGCTGCTTGATTCCATCCCACTGGGCTCAATGGGCATGGGACCGGAAGTGACCAAACAGGGTTTTCTAGATAGCAGCCAGGACAGCTGATGGTATGTGAAGTGCATGAGGCAGGTGGAGTTGTTTTGGCACTGGAAGAGCTGTGCTGCTGCTTTGGGCAGTTGCCATTCACCACCACACTACCTTCCCTAGGTGTCATAGCCACTTTCAGACATATGTGCTGCGAGAGCCCTTGATTTCCATGGCAGCGGGAAATGGCTTGGGCGCTGAACTTGTCTTTGGCTGTGGAGTTTTGAGCGCCTTGAGTGAGGAGCTGCATGTTAGTATTGTGTGGGTGCTCAAGCTGCTTAATTCCATCCCACTGGGCTCAATGGGCATGGGACCGGAAGTGAGCAAACAGGGTTTCCTAGATAGCTGCCAGGACAGCTGATGGTATGTGAAGTTCATGAGGCAGGAGGAGTTGTTTTGGCACGGGAAGAGCTGTGCTGCTTCTTCGGGCAGTTGCCATTCACCACCACACTACCTTCCCTAGGTGTCATAGCCACTTTCAGACATATGTGCTGCCAGAGCACTTGGTTTCCATGGCAGTGGGAAATGGCTTGGGCGCTGAACTTGTCTTTTGCTGTGGAGTTGTTAGTGCCTTTGTGAGGAGGTGCATGTTAGTTTTGTGTGGGTGCTCAAGCTGCTTGATTCCATCCCACTGGGCTCAATGGGCATGGGACCGGAAGTGAGCAAACAGGGTTTCCTAGATAGCTGCCAGGACAGCTGATGGTATGTGAAGTGCATGAGGCAGGTGGAGTTGTTTTGGCACTGGAAGAGCTGTGCTGCTGCTTCGGGCAGTTGCCATTCACCACCACACTACCTTCCCTAGGTGTCATAGCCACTTGCAGACATATGTGCTGCCAGAGCACTTGGTTTCCATGGCAGCGGGAAATGGCTTGGGCTCTGAACTTGTCTTTGGCTGTGGAGCTTTGAGCGCCTTGAGTGAGGAGCTCCATGTTAGTTTTGTGTGGGTGCTCAAGCTGCTTGATTCCATCCCACTGGGCTCAATGGGCATTGGACCGGAAGTGACCAAACAGGGTTTCCTAGATATCTGCCAGGACAGCTGATGGTATGTGAAGTTCATGAGGCAGGGGGAGTTGTTTTGGCACTGGAAGAGCTGTGCTGCTGCTTCAGGCAATTGCCTTTCACGACCACAGTACCTTCCCTAGGTTTCATAGCCACGTTCAGACATATGTGCTGCCAGAGCCCTTGGTTTCCATGGCAGCGGGAAATGGCTTTGGCTCTGAACTTGTCTTTGGCTGTGGAGTTTTGAGCGCCTTGAGTGAGGAGCTCCATGTTAGTTTTGTGTGGGTGCTCAAGCTGCTTGATTCCATCCCACTGGGCTCAATGGGCATGGGACCGGAAGTGAGCAAAGAGGGTTTCCTAGATAGCGGCCAGGACAGCTGATGGTGTGAAGTGCATGAGGCAGGTGGAGTTGTTTTGGCACTGGAAGAGCTGTGCTGCTGCTTCGGGCAGTTGCCATTCACCACCACACTACCTTCCCTAGGTGTCATAGCCACTTGCAGACATATGTGCTGCCAGAGCACTTGCTTTCCATGGCAGCGGGAAATGGCTTTGGCCCTGAACTTGTCTTTGGCTGTGGAGTTTTGAGCGCCTTGAGTGAGGAGCTGCATGTTAGTTTTGTGTGGGTGCTCAAGCTGCTTGATTCCATCCCACTGGGCTCAATGGGTATTGGACCGGAAGTGAGCAAACAGGGTTTCCTAGATAGCGGCCAGGACAGCTGATGGTATGTGAAGTGCATGAGGCAGGGGGAGTTGTTTTGGCACTGGAAGAGCTGTGCTGCTGCTTCGGGCAGTTGCCATTCACCACCACACTACCTTCCCTAGGTGTCATAGCCACTTTCAGACATATGTGCTGCCAGAGCACTTGGTTTCCATGGCAGCGGGAAATGGCTTCTGGTCTGAACTTGTCTTTGGCTGTGGAGTTTTGAGCGCCTTGAGTGAGGAGCTCCATGTTAGTTTTGTGTGGGTGCTCAAGCTGCTTGATTCCATCCCACTGGGCTCAATGGGCATGGGACCTGAAGTGACCAAACAGGGTTTCCTAGATATCTGCCGGGACAGCTGATGGTATGTGAAGTGCATGAGGCAGGTGGAGTTGTTTTGGCACTGGAAGAGCTGTGCTGCTGCTTCGGGCAGTTGCCATTCACCACCACACTACCTTCCCTAGGTGTCATAGCCACTTTCAGACATATGTGCTGCCAGAGCACTTGCTTTCCATGGCAGCGGGAAATGGCTTTGGCCCTGAACTTGTCTTTGGCTGTGGAGTTTTGAGCGCCGTCAGTGAGGAGCTGCATGTTAGTTTTGTGTGGGTGCTCAAGCTGCTTGATTCCATCCCACTGGGCTCAATGGGCATGGGACCGGAAGTGACCAAACAGGGTTTCCTAGATAGCGGCCAGGACAGCTGATGGTGTGAAGTGCATGAGGCAGGTGGAGTTGTTTTGGCACTGGAAGAGCTGTGCTGCTGCTTCGGGCAGTTGCCATTCACCACCACACTACCTTCCCTAGGTGTCATAGCCACGTTCAGACATATGTGCTGCCAGAGCCCTTGATTTCCATGGCAGCGGGAAATGGCTTGGGCTCTGAACTTGTCTTTGGCTGTGGAGTTTTGAGCGCCTTGAGTGAGGAGCTCCATGTTAGTTTTGTGTGGGTGCTCAAGCTGCTTGGTTCCATCCCACTGGGCTCAATGGGCATGGGACCGGAAGTGACCAAACAGGGTTTCCTAGATATCTGCCGGGACAGCTGATGGTATGTGAAGTTCATGAGGCAGGTGGAGTTGTTTTGGCACTGGAAGAGCTGTGCTGCTGCTTCGGGCACTTGCCAATCACCACCACACTACCTTCCCTAGGTGTCATAGCCACTTTCAGACATATGTGCTGCCAGAGCACTTGGTTTCCATGGCAGCGGGAAATGGCTTGGTCTCTGAACTTGTCTTTGGCTGTGGAGTTTTGAGCGCAGTTAGTGAGGAGCTGCATGTTAGTTTTGTGTGGGTGCTCAAGCTGCTTGATTCCATCCCACTGGGCTCAATGGGCATGGGACCGGAAGTGAGCAAAGAGGGTTTCCTAGATAGCTGCCAGGACAGCTGATGGTATGTGAAGTTCATGAGGCAGGTGGAGTTGTTTTGGCACTGGAAGAGCTGTGCTGCTGCTTCGGGCAGTTGCCATTCACCACCACACTACCTTCCCTAGGTGGCATAGCCACTTTCAGACATATGTGCTGCCAGAGCACTTGGTTTCCATGGCAGCGGGAAATGGCTTTGGCCCTGAACTTGCCTTTGGCTGTGGAGCTTTGAGCGCCTTGATTGAAGAGCTGCATGTTTGTTTTGTGTGGGTGCTCAAGCTGCTTGATTCCATCCCACTGGGCTCAATGGGCATGGGACCGGAAGTGACCAAACAGGGTTTCCTAGATAGCTGCCAGGACAGCTGATGGTATGTGAAGTGCATGAGGCAGGTGGAGTTGTTTTGGCACTGGAAGAGCTGTGCTGCTGCTTCGGGCAGTTGCCATTCACCACCACACTACCTTCCCTAGGTGTCATAGCCACTTTCAGACATATGTGCTGCCAGAACCCTTGCTTTCCATGGCAGCGGGAAATAGCATTGTCCCTGAACTTGTCTTTGGCTATGGAGTTTAGAGCGCCTTCACTGAGGAGCTCCATGTTATTTTTGTGTGGGTGCTCAAGCTGCTTGATTGTATCCCTCTGGGGCCTTGGACCGGAAGTGAGAAAACAGGGTTTCCTAGATAGCTGCCAGGACAGCTGATGGTATGTGAAGTGCATGAGGCAGGTGGAGTGGTTTTGGCACTGGAAGAGCTGTGCTGCTGCTTCGGGCAGTTGCCATTCACCACCACACTACCTTCCCTAGGTGGCATAGCCACTTTCAGACATTTGTGCTGCCAGAGCACTTGGTTTCCATGGCAGCGGGAAATGGCTTTGGCTCTGAACTTGTCTTTGGCTGTGGAGTTTTGAGCGCGTTCAGTGAGGAGCTCCATGTTAGTTTTGTGTGGGTGCTCAAGCTGCTTGATTCCATCCCACTGGGCTCAATGGGCATGGGACCGGAAGTGAGCAAACAGGGTTTCCTAGATAGCTGCCAGGACAGCTGATTGTATGTGAAGTTCAAGAGGCAGGTGGAGTTGTTTTGGCACTGGAAGAGCTGTGCTGCTGCTTCGGGCAGTTGCCATTCACCACCACACTACCTTCCCTAGGTGTCATAGCCACTTGCAGACATATGTGCTGCCAGAGCACTTGGTTTCCATGGCAGCGGGAAATGGCTTGGGCTCTGAACTTGTCTTTGGCTGTGGAGTTTTGAGCGCCTTGAGTGAGGAGCTCCATGTTAGTTTTGTGTGGGTGCTCAAGCTGCTTGATTCCATCCCACTGGGCTCAATGGGCATGGGACCGGAAGTGACCAAACAGGGTTTCCTAGATAGCGGCCAGGACAGCTGATGGTATGTGAAGTGCATGAGGCAGGTGGAGTTGTTTTGGCACTGGAAGAGCTGTGCTGCTGCTTCGGGCAGTTGCCATTCACCACCACACTACCTTCCCTAGGTGGCATAGCCACTTGCAGACATATGTGCTGCCAGAGCCCTTGGTTTCCATGGCAGCGGGAAATGGCATTGTCCCTGAACTTGTCTTTGGCTGTGGAGTTTTGAGCGCCGTCAGTGAGGAGCTGCATGTTAGTTTTGTGTGGGTGCTCAAGCTGCTTGATTCCATCCCACTGGGCTCAATGGGCATGGGACCGGAAGTGAGCAAACAGGGTTTCCTAGATAGCTGCCATGACAGCTGATGGTATGTGAAGTGCATGAGGCAGGTGGAGTTGTTTTGGCACTGGAAGAGCTGTGCTGCTGCTTCGGGCAGTTGCCATTCACCACCACACTACCTTCCCTAGGTGTCATAGCCACTTTCAGACATATGTGCTGCCAGAGCCCTTGGTTTCCATGGCAGCGGGAAATGGCTTGGGCCCTGAACTTGTCTTTGGCTGTGGAGTTTTGAGCGCCTTGAGTGAGGAGCTCCATGTTAGTTTTGTGTGGGTGCTCAAGCTGCGTGATTCCATCCCACTGGGCTCAATGGGCATGGGACCGGAAGTGACCAAACAGGGTTTCCTAGATAGCTGCCAGGACAGCTGATGGTATGTGAAGTGCATGAGGCAGAGGGAGTTGTTTTGGCACTGGAAGAGCTGTGCTGCTGCTTCGGGCAGTTGCCATTCACCACCACACTACCTTCCCTAGGTGTCATAGCCACTTGCAGACATATGTGCTGCCAGAGCCCTTGGTTTCCATGGCAGCGGGAAATGGCTTGGGCTTTGAACTTGTCTTTGGCTGTGGAGTTTTGAGCGCCTTGAGTGAGGAGCTGCATGTTAGTTTTGTGTGGGTGCTCAAGCTGCTTGATTCCATCCCACTGGGCTCAATGGGCATGGGACCGGAAGTGAGCAAACAGGGTTTCCTAGATAGCTGCCAGGACAGCTGATGGTATGTGAAGTGCATGAGGCAGGTGGAGTTGTTTTGGCACTGGAAGAGCTGTGCTGCTGCTTCGGGCAGTTGCCATTCACCACCACACTACCTTCCCTAGGTGTCATAGCCACTTTCAGACATATGTGCTGCCAGAGCCCTTGGTTTCCATGGCAGCGGGAAATGGCATTGTCCCTGAACTTGTCTTTGGCTGTGGAGTTTTGAGCGCAGTTAGTGAGGAGCTGCATGTTAGTTTTGTGTGGGTGCTCAAGCTGCTTGATTCCATCCCACTGGGCTCAATGGGCATGGGACCGGAAGTGACCAAACAGGGTTTCCTAGATAGCTGCCAGGACAGCTGATGGTATGTGAAGTTCAAGAGGCAGGTGGAGTTGTTTTGGCACTGGAAGAGCTGTGCTGCTGCTTCGGGCAGTTGCCATTCACCACCACACTACCTTCCCTAGGTGTCATAGCCACTTGCAGACATATGTGCTGCCAGAGCCCTTGGTTTCCATGGCAGAGGGAAATGGCTTTGGCTCTAAACTTGTCTTTGCCTGTGGAGTTTTGTGCGCCTTGAGTGAGGAGCTGCATGTTAGATTTGTGTGGGTGCTCAAGCTGCTTGATTCCATCCCACTGGGCTCAATGGGCATGGGACCGGAAGTGAGCAAACAGGGTTTCCTAGATAGCTGCCAGGACAGCTGATGGTATGTGAAGTGCATGAGGCAGGTGGAGTTGTTTTGGCACTAGAAGAGCTGTGCTGCTGCTTCGGGCAGTTGCCATTCACCACCACACTACCTTCCCTAGGTGTCATAGCCACTTGCAGACATATGTGCTGCCAGAGCCCTTAGTTTCCATGGCAGCGGGAAATGGCTTGGGGTCTGAACTTGTCTTTGGCTGTGGAGTTTTGAGCGCCTTGAGTGAGGAGCTCCATGTTAGTTTTGTGTGGGTGCTCAAGCTGCTTGATTCCATCCCACTGGGCTCAATGGGCACTGGACCGGAAGTGAGCAAACAGGGTTTCCTAGATAGCGGCCAGGACAGCTGATGGTATGTGAAGTGCATGAGGCAGGTGGAGTTGTTTTTGCACTGGAAGAGCTGTGCTGCTGCTTCGGGCAGTTGCCAATCACCACCACACTACCTTCCCTAGGTGTCATAGCCACTTTCAGACATATGTGCTGCCAGAGCCCTTGGTTTCCATGGCAGCGGCAAATGGCTTTGGCTCTGAACTTGTCTTTGCCTGTGGAGTTTAGAGCGCCTTGAGAGAGGAGCTGCATGTTAGATTTGTGTGGGTGCTCAAGCTGCTTGATTCCATCCCACTGGGCTCAATGGGCATGGGACCGGAAGTGACCAAACAGGGTTTCCTAGATAGCTGCCAGGACAGCTGATGGTATGTGAAGTTCATGAGGCAGGTGGAGTTGTTTTGGCACTGGAAGAGCTGTGCTGCTGCTTCGGGCAGTTGCCATTCACCACCACACTACCTTCCCTAGGTGTCATAGCCACTTTCAGACATATGTGCTGCCAGAGCCCTTGGTTTCCATGGCAGCGGGAAATGGCTTTGGCCCTGAACTTGTCTTTGGCTGTGGAGTTTTGAGCGCCTTGAGTGAGGAGCTGCATGTTAGTTTTGTGTGGGTGCTCAAGCTGCTTGATTCCATCCCACTGGGCTCAATGGGCACTGGACCGGAAGTGACCAAACAGGGTTTCCTAGATAGCTGCCAGGACAGCTGATGGTATGTGAAGTTCATGAGGCAGGTGGAGTTGTTTTGGCACTGGAAGAGCTGTGCTGCTGCTTCGGGCAGTTGCCATTCACCACCACACTACCTTCCCTAGGTGTCATAGCCACTTTCAGACATATGTGCTGCCAGAGCCCTTGGTTTCCATGGCAGCGGGAAATGGCTTTGGCTGTGAACTTGTCTTTGCCTGTGGAGTTTTGAGCGCCTTGAGTGAGGAGCTCCATGTTAGTTTTGTGTGGGTGCTCAAGCTGCTTGATTGTATCCCACTGGGCTCAAAGGGCATTGGACCGGAAGTGACCAAACAGGGTTTCCTAGATAGCTGCCAGGACAGCTGATGGTATGTGAAGTGCATGAGGCAGGTGGAGTTGTTTTGGCACTGGAAGAGCTGTGCTGCTGCTTCGGGCAGTTGCCATTCACCACCACACTACCTTCCCTAGGTGTCATAGCCACTTGCAGACATATGTGCTGCCAGAGCCCTTGGTTTCCATGACAGCGGGAAATGGCTTGGCTCTGAACTTGTCTTTGGCTGTGGAGTTTTGAACGCCTTGAGTGAGGAGCTCCATGTTAGTTTTGTGTGGGTGCTCAAGCTGCTTGATTCCATCCCACTGGGCTCAATGGGCATGGGACCGGAAGTGAGCAAACAGGGTTTCCTAGATAGCTGCCAGGACAGCTGATGGTATGTGAAGTGCATGAGGCAGGTGGAGTTGTTTTGGCACTGGAAGAGCTGTGCTGCTGCTTCGGGCAGTTGCCATTCACCACCACACTACCTTCCCTAGGTGTCATAGCCACTTTCAGACATATGTGCTGCCAGAGCACTTGGTTTCCATGGCAGCGGGAAATAGCATTGGCCCTGAACTTGTCTTGGCTGTGGAGTTCAGAGCACCTTCACTGAGGAGCTCCATGTTAGTTTTGTGTGGGTGCTCAAGCTGCTTGATTGTATCCCTCTGGGGCCTTGGACCGGAAGTGAGAAAACAGGGTTTCCTAGATAGCTGCCAGGACAGCTGATGGTATGTGAAGTGCATGAGGCAGGTGGAGTGGTTTTGGCACTGGAAGAGCTGTGCTGCTGCTTCGGGCAGTTGCCATTCACCACCACACTACCTTCCCTAGGTGGCATAGCCACTTTCAGACATTTGTGCTGCCAGAGCACTTGGTTTCCATGGCAGCGGGAAATGGCTTTGGCTCTGAACTTGTCTTTGGCTGCGGAGTTTTGAGCGCCTTCAGTGAGGAGCTCCATGTTAGTTTTGTGTGGGTGCTCAAGCTGCTTGATTCCATCCCACTGGGCTCAATGGGCATGGGACCGGAAGTGAGCAAACAGGGTTTCCTAGATAGCTGCCAGGACAGCTGATTGTATGTGAAGTTCAAGAGGCAGGTGGAGTTGTTTTGGCACTGGAAGAGCTGTGCTGCTGCTTCGGGCAGTTGCCATTCACCACCACACTACCTTCCCTAGGTGTCATAGCCACTTGCAGACATATGTGCTGCCAGAGCCCTTGGTTTCCATGGCAGCGGGAAATGGCTTGGGCTCTGAACTTGTCTTTGGCTGTGGAGTTTTGAGCGCCTTGAGTGAGGAGCTGCATGTTAGTTTTGTGTGGGTGCTCAAGCTGCTTGATTCCATCCCACTGGGCTCAATGGGCATTGGACCGGAAGTGACCAAACAGGGTTTCCTAGATAGCGGCCAGGACAGCTGATGGTATGTGAAGTGCATGAGGCAGGTGGAGTTGTTTTGGCACTGGAAGAGCTGTGCTGCTGCTTCGGGCAGTTGCCATTCACCACCACACTACCTTCCCTAGGTGTCATAGCCACTTTCAGACATATGTGCTGCCAGAGCCCTTGGTTTCCATGGCAGCGGGAAATGGCTTGGGCCCTGAACTTGTCTTTGGCTGTGGAGTTTTGAGCGCCTTGAGTGAGGAGCTCCATGTTAGTTTTGTGTGGGTGCTCAAGCTGCGTGATTCCATCCCACTGGGCTCAATGGGCATGGGACCGGAAGTGACCAAACAGGGTTTCCTAGATAGCTGCCAGGACAGCTGATGGTATGTGAAGTGCATGAGGCAGGTGGAGTTGTTTTGGCACTGGAAGAGCTGTGCTGCTGCTTCGGGCAGTTGCCATTCACCACCACACTACCTTCCCTAGGTGTCATAGCCACTTGCAGACATATGTGCTGCCAGAGCCCTTGGTTTCCATGGCAGCGGGAAATGGCTTGGGCTTTGAACTTGTCTTTGCCTGTGGAGTTTTGAGCGCCTTGAGTGAGGAGCTGCATGTTAGTTTTGTGTGGGTGCTCAAGCTGCTTGATTCCATCCCACTGGGCTCAATGGGCATGGGACCGGAAGTGAGCAAACAGGGTTTCCTAGATAGCTGCCAGGACAGCTGATGGTATGTGAAGTGCATGAGGCAGGTGGAGTTGTTTTGGCACTGGAAGAGCTGTGCTGCTGCTTCGGGCAGTTGCCATTCACCACCACACTACCTTCCCTAGGTGTCATAGCCACTTTCAGACATATGTGCTGCCAGAGCCCTTGGTTTCCATGGCAGCGGGAAATGGCTTGGGGTCTGAACTTGTCTTTGGCTGTGGAGTTTTGAGCGCCTTGAGTGAGGAGTTCCATGTTAGTTTTGTGTGGGTGCTCAAGCTGCTTGATTCCATCCCACTGGGCTCAATGGGCACTGGACAGGAAGTGAGCAAACAGGGTTTCCTAGATAGCTGCCAGGACAGCTGATGGTATGTGAAGTGCATGAGGCAGGTGGAGTTGTTTTGGCACTGGAAGAGCTGTGCTGCTGCTTCGGGCAGTTGCCATTCACCACCACACTACCTTCCCTAGGTGTCATAGCCACTTGCAGACATATGTGCTGCCAGAGCCCTTGGTTTCCATGGCAGCGGGAAATGGCTTCTGGTCTGAACTTGTCTTTGGCTGTGGAGTTTTGAGCGCCTTGAGGGAGGAGCTCCATGTTAGTTTTGTGTGGGTGCTCAAGCTGCTTGATTCCATCCCACTGGGCTCAATGGGCATGGGACCGGAAGTGAGCAAACAGGGTTTCCTAGATAGCTGGCAGTACAGCTGATGGTATGTGAAGTGCATGAGGCAGGTGGAGTTGTTTTGGCACTGGAAGAGCTGTGCTGCTGCTTCGGGCAGTTGCCATTCACCACCACACTACCTTCCCTAGGTGTCATAGCCACTTGCAGACATATGTGCTGCCAGAGCCCTTGGTTTCCATGGCAGCGGGAAATGGCTTGGGCCCTTAACTTGTCTTTGGCTGTGGAGCTTTGAGCGCCTTGAGTCAGGAGCTGCATGTTAGTTTTGTGTGGGTGCTCAAGCTGCTTGATTCCATCCCACTGGGCTCAATGGGCATGGGACCGAAGTGACCAAACAGGGTTTCCTAGATAGCTGGCAGGACAGCTGATGGTATGTGAAGTTCATGAGGCAGGTGGAGTTGTTTTGGCACTGGAAGAGCTGTGCTGCTGCTTCGGGCAGTTGCCATTCACCACCACACTACCTTCCCTAGGTGTCATAGCCACTTTCAGACATATGTGCTGCCAGAGCCCTTGGTTTCCATGGCAGCGGGAAATGGCTTGGGCTCTGAACTTGTCTTTGCCTGTGGAGTTTTGAGCGCCTTGAGTGAGGAGCTCCATGTTAGTTTTGTGTGGGTGCTCAAGCTACTTGATTCCATCCCACTGGGCTCAATGGGCACTGGACCGGAAGTGAGCAAACAGGGTTTCCTAGATAGCTGCCAGGACAGCTGATGGTATGTGAAGTGCATGAGGCAGGTGGAGTTGTTTTGGCACTGGAAGACCTGTGCTGCTGCTTCGGGCAGTTGCCATTCACCACCACACTACCTTCCCTAGGTGTCATAGCCACTTGCAGACATTTGTGCTGCCAGAGCCCTTGGTTTCCATGGCAGCAGGAAATGGCTTTGGCCCTGAACTTCTCTTTGGCTGCGGAGCTTTGAGCGCCTTGAGTGAGGAGCTCCATGTTAGTTTTGTGTGGGTGCTCAAGCTGCTTGATTCTATCCCACTGGGCTCAATGGGCACTGGACCAGAAGTGAGCAAACAGGGTTTCCTAGATAGCTGCCAGGACAGCTGATGGAATGTGAAGTGCATGAGGCAGGTGGAGTTGTTTTGGCACTGGAAGAGCTGTGCTGCTGCTTCGGGCAGTTGCCATTCACCACCACACTACCTTCCCTAGGTGTCATAGCCACTTGCAGACATATGTGCTGCCAGAGCCCTTGGTTTCCATGGCAGCGGGAAATGGCTTGGGCCCTGAACTTGTCTTTGGCTGTGGAGTTTTGAGCGCCTTGAGTGAGGAGCTCCATGTTAGTTTTGTGTGGGTGCTCAAGCTGCGTGATTCCATCCCACTGGGCTCAATGGGCATGGGACCGGAAGTGACCAAACAGGGTTTCCTAGATAGCTGCCAGGACAGCTGATGGTATGTGAAGTGCATGAGGCAGAGGGAGTTGTTTTGGCACTGGAAGAGCTGTGCTGCTGCTTCGGGCAGTTGCCATTCACCACCACACTACCTTCCCTAGGTGTCATAGCCACTTGCAGACATATGTGCTGCCAGAGCCCTTGGTTTCCATGGCAGCGGGAAATGGCTTGGGCTTTGAACTTGTCTTTGCCTGTGGAGTTTTGAGCGCCTTGAGTGAGGAGCTGCATGTTAGTTTTGTGTGGGTGCTCAAGCTGCTTGATTCCATCCCACTGGGCTCAATGGGCATGGGACCGGAAGTGACCAAACAGGGTTTCCTAGATAGCTGCCAGGACAGCTGATGGTATGTGAAGTGCATGAGGCAGGTGGAGTTGTTTTGGCACTGGAAGAGCTGTGCTGCTGCTTCGGGCAGTTGCCATTCACCACCACACTACCTTCCCTAGGTGTCATAGCCACTTTCAGACATATGTGCTGCCAGAGCCCTTGGTTTCCATGGCAGCGGGAAATGGCATTGTCCCTGAACTTGTCTTTGGCTGTGGAGTTTTGAGCGCAGTTAGTGAGGAGCTGCATGTTAGTTTTGTGTGGGTGCTCAAGCTGCTTGATTCCATCCCACTGGGCTCAATGGGCATGGGACCGGAAGTGACCAAACAGGGTTTCCTAGATAGCTGCCAGGACAGCTGATGGTATGTGAAGTTCAAGAGGCAGGTGGAGTTGTTTTGGCACTGGAAGAGCTGTGCTGCTGCTTCGGGCAGTTGCCATTCACCACCACACTACCTTCCCTAGGTGTCATAGCCACTTGCAGACATATGTGCTGCCAGAGCCCTTGGTTTCCATGGCAGAGGGAAATGGCTTTGGCTCTGAACTTGTCTTTGCCTGTGGAGTTTTGTGCGCCTTGAGTGAGGAGCTGCATGTTAGATTTGTGTGGGTGCTCAAGCTGCTTGATTCCATCCCACTGGGCTCAATGGGCATGGGACCGGAAGTGAGCAAACAGGGTTTCCTAGATAGCTGCCAGGACAGCTGATGGTATGTGAAGTGCATGAGGCAGGTGGAGTTGTTTTGGCACTAGAAGAGCTGTGCTGCTGCTTCGGGCAGTTGCCATTCACCACCACACTACCTTCCCTAGGTGTCATAGCCACTTGCAGACATATGTGCTGCCAGAGCCCTTAGTTTCCATGGCAGCGGGAAATGGCTTGGGGTCTGAACTTGTCTTTGGCTGTGGAGTTTTGAGCGCCTTGAGTGAGGAGCTCCATGTTAGTTTTGTGTGGGTGCTCAAGCTGCTTGATTCCATCCCACTGGGCTCAATGGGCACTGGACCGGAAGTGAGCAAACAGGGTTTCCTAGATAGCGGCCAGGACAGCTGATGGTATGTGAAGTGCATGAGGCAGGTGGAGTTGTTTTTGCACTGGAAGAGCTGTGCTGCTGCTTCGGGCAGTTGCCAATCACCACCACACTACCTTCCCTAGGTGTCATAGCCACTTTCAGACATATGTGCTGCCAGAGCCCTTGGTTTCCATGGCAGCGGCAAATGGCTTTGGCTCTGAACTTGTCTTTGCCTGTGGAGTTTAGAGCGCCTTGAGAGAGGAGCTGCATGTTAGATTTGTGTGGGTGCTCAAGCTGCTTGATTCCATCCCACTGGGCTCAATGGGCATGGGACCGGAAGTGACCAAACAGGGTTTCCTAGATAGCTGCCAGGACAGCTGATGGTATGTGAAGTTCATGAGGCAGGTGGAGTTGTTTTGGCACTGGAAGAGCTGTGCTGCTGCTTCGGGCAGTTGCCATTCACCACCACACTACCTTCCCTAGGTGTCATAGCCACTTTCAGACATATGTGCTGCCAGAGCCCTTGGTTTCCATGGCAGCGGGAAATGGCTTTGGCCCTGAACTTGTCTTTGGCTGTGGAGTTTTGAGCGCCTTGAGTGAGGAGCTGCATGTTAGTTTTGTGTGGGTGCTCAAGCTGCTTGATTCCATCCCACTGGGCTCAATGGGCACTGGACCGGAAGTGACCAAACAGGGTTTCCTAGATAGCTGCCAGGACAGCTGATGGTATGTGAAGTGCATGAGGCAGGTGGAGTTGTTTTGGCACTGGAAGAGCTGTGCTGCTGCTTCGGGCAGTTGCCATTCACCACCACACTACCTTCCCTAGGTGTCATAGCCACTTTCAGACATATGTGCTGCCAGAGCCCTTGGTTTCCATGGCAGCGGGAAATGGCTTTGGCCCTGAACTTGTCTTTGGGTGTGGAGCTTTGAGCACCTTGAGTGAGGAGGTGCATGTTTGTTTTGTGTGGGTGCTCAAGCTGCTTGATTGTATCCCACTGGGCTCAAAGGGCATTGGACCGGAAGTGACCAAACAGGGTTTCCTAGATAGCTGCCAGGACAGCTGATGGTATGTGAAGTGCATGAGGCAGGTGGAGTTGTTTTGGCACTGGAAGAGCTGTGCTGCTGCTTCGGGCAGTTGCCATTCACCACCACACTACCTTCCCTAGGTGTCATAGCCACTTGCAGACATATGTGCTGCCAGAGCCCTTGGTTTCCATGACAGCGGGAAATGGCTTGGCTCTGAACTTGTCTTTGGCTGTGGAGTTTTGAACGCCTTGAGTGAGGAGCTCCATGTTAGTTTTGTGTGGGTGCTCAAGCTGCTTGATTCCATCCCACTGGGCTCAATGGGCATGGGACCGGAAGTGAGCAAACAGGGTTTCCTAGATAGCTGCCAGGACAGCTGATGGTATGTGAAGTGCATGAGGCAGGTGGAGTTGTTTTGGCACTGGAAGAGCTGTGCTGCTGCTTCGGGCAGTTGCCATTCACCACCACACTACCTTCCCTAGGTGTCATAGCCACTTTCAGACATATGTGCTGCCAGAGCACTTGGTTTCCATGGCAGCGGGAAATAGCATTGGCCCTGAACTTGTCTTGGCTGTGGAGTTCAGAGCACCTTCACTGAGGAGCTCCATGTTAGTTTTGTGTGGGTGCTCAAGCTGCTTGATTGTATCCCTCTGGGGCCTTGGACCGGAAGTGAGAAAACAGGGTTTCCTAGATAGCTGCCAGGACAGCTGATGGTATGTGAAGTGCATGAGGCAGGTGGAGTGGTTTTGGCACTGGAAGAGCTGTGCTGCTGCTTCGGGCAGTTGCCATTCACCACCACACTACCTTCCCTAGGTGGCATAGCCACTTTCAGACATTTGTGCTGCCAGAGCACTTGGTTTCCATGGCAGCGGGAAATGGCTTTGGCTCTGAACTTGTCTTTGGCTGTGGAGTTTTGAGCGCCTTCAGTGAGGAGCTCCATGTTAGTTTTGTGTGGGTGCTCAAGCTGCTTGATTCCATCCCACTGGGCTCAATGGGCATGGGACCGGAAGTGAGCAAACAGGGTTTCCTAGATAGCTGCCAGGACAGCTGATTGTATGTGAAGTTCAAGAGGCAGGTGGAGTTGTTTTGGCACTGGAAGAGCTGTGCTGCTGCTTCGGGCAGTTGCCATTCACCACCACACTACCTTCCCTAGGTGTCATAGCCACTTGCAGACATATGTGCTGCCAGAGCACTTGGTTTCCATGGCAGCGGGAAATGGCTTGGGCTCTGAACTTGTCTTTGGCTGTGGAGTTTTGAGCGCCTTGAGTGAGGAGCTGCATGTTAGTTTTGTGTGGGTGCTCAAGCTGCTTGATTCCATCCCACTGGGCTCAATGGGCATGGGACCGGAAGTGACCAAACAGGGTTTCCTAGATAGCGGCCAGGACAGCTGATGGTATGTGAAGTGCATGAGGCAGGTGGAGTTGTTTTGGCACTGGAAGAGCTGTGCTGCTGCTTCGGGCAGTTGCCATTCACCACCACACTACCTTCCCTAGGTGTCATAGCCACTTTCAGACATATGTGCTGCCAGAGCCCTTGGTTTCCATGGCAGCGGGAAATGGCTTGGGCCCTGAACTTGTCTTTGGCTGTGGAGTTTTGAGCGCCTTGAGTGAGGAGCTCCATGTTAGTTTTGTGTGGGTGCTCAAGCTGCGTGATTCCATCCCACTGGGCTCAATGGGCATGGGACCGGAAGTGACCAAACAGGGTTTCCTAGATAGCTGCCAGGACAGCTGATGGTATGTGAAGTGCATGAGGCAGGTGGAGTTGTTTTGGCACTGGAAGAGCTGTGCTGCTGCTTCGGGCAGTTGCCATTCACCACCACACTACCTTCCCTAGGTGTCATAGCCACTTTGAGACATATGTGCTGCCAGAGCCCTTGGTTTCCATGGCAGCGGGAAATGGCTTGGGCTTTGAACTTGTCTTTGCCTGTGGAGTTTTGAGCGCCTTGAGTGAGGAGCTGCATGTTAGTTTTGTGTGGGTGCTCAAGCTGCTTGATTCCATCCCACTGGGCTCAATGGGCATGGGACCGGAAGTGAGCAAACAGGGTTTCCTAGATAGCTGCCAGGACAGCTGATGGTATGTGAAGTGCATGAGGCAGGTGGAGTTGTTTTGGCACTGGAAGAGCTGTGCTGCTGCTTCGGGCAGTTGCCATTCACCACCACACTACCTTCCCTAGGTGTCATAGCCACTTTCAGACATATGTGCTGCCAGAGCCCTTGGTTTCCATGGCAGCGGGAAATGGCTTGGGGTCTGAACTTGTCTTTGGCTGTGGAGTTTTGAGCGCCTTGAGTGAGGAGTTCCATGTTAGTTTTGTGTGGGTGCTCAAGCTGCTTGATTCCATCCCACTGGGCTCAATGGGCACTGGACAGGAACTGAGCAAACAGGGTTTCCTAGATAGCTGCCAGGACAGCTGATGGTATGTGAAGTGCATGAGGCAGGTGGAGTTGTTTTGGCACTGGAAGAGCTGTGCTGCTGCTTCGGGCAGTTGCCATTCACCACCACACTACCTTCCCTAGGTGTCATAGCCACTTGCAGACATATGTGCTGCCAGAGCCCTTGGTTTCCATGGCAGCGGGAAATGGCTTCTGGTCTGAACTTGTCTTTGGCTGTGGAGTTTTGAGCGCCTTGAGGGAGGAGCTCCATGTTAGTTTTGTGTGGGTGCTCAAGCTGCTTGATTCCATCCCACTGGGCTCAATGGGCATGGGACCGGAAGTGAGCAAACAGGGTTTCCTAGATAGCTGGCAGTACAGCTGATGGTATGTGAAGTGCATGAGGCAGGTGGAGTTGTTTTGGCACTGGAAGAGCTGTGCTGCTGCTTCGGGCAGTTGCCATTCACCACCACACTACCTTCCCTAGGTGTCATAGCCACTTGCAGACATATGTGCTGCCAGAGCCCTTGGTTTCCATGGCAGCGGGAAATGGCTTGGGCCCTTAACTTGTCTTTGGCTGTGGAGCTTTGAGCGCCTTGAGTCAGGAGCTGCATGTTAGTTTTGTGTGGGTGCTCAAGCTGCTTGATTCCATCCCACTGGGCTCAATGGGCATGGGACCGAAGTGACCAAACAGGGTTTCCTAGATAGCTGGCAGGACAGCTGATGGTATGTGAAGTTCATGAGGCAGGTGGAGTTGTTTTGGCACTGGAAGAGCTGTGCTGCTGCTTCGGGCAGTTGCCATTCACCACCACACTACCTTCCCTAGGTGTCATAGCCACTTTCAGACATATGTGCTGCCAGAGCCCTTGGTTTCCATGGCAGCGGGAAATGGCTTGGGCTCTGAACTTGTCTTTGCCTGTGGAGTTTTGAGCGCCTTGAGTGAGGAGCTCCATGTTAGTTTTGTGTGGGTGCTCAAGCTACTTGATTCCATCCCACTGGGCTCAATGGGCACTGGACCGGAAGTGAGCAAACAGGGTTTCCTAGATAGCTGCCAGGACAGCTGATGGTATGTGAAGTGCATGAGGCAGGTGGAGTTGTTTTGGCACTGGAAGACCTGTGCTGCTGCTTCGGGCAGTTGCCATTCACCACCACACTACCTTCCCTAGGTGTCATAGCCACTTGCAGACATTTGTGCTGCCAGAGCCCTTGGTTTCCATGGCAGCAGGAAATGGCTTTGGCCCTGAACTTCTCTTTGGCTGCGGAGCTTTGAGCGCCTTGAGTGAGGAGCTCCATGTTAGTTTTGTGTGGGTGCTCAAGCTGCTTGATTCTATCCCACTGGGCTCAATGGGCACTGGACCAGAAGTGAGCAAACAGGGTTTCCTAGATAGCTGCCAGGACAGCTGATGGAATGTGAAGTGCATGAGGCAGGTGGAGTTGTTTTGGCACTGGAAGAGCTGTGCTGCTGCTTCGGGCAGTTGCCATTCACCACCACACTACCTTCCCTAGGTGTCATAGCCACTTGCAGACATATGTGCTGCCAGAGCCCTTGGTTTCCATGGCAGCGGGAAATGGCTTTGGCTCTGAACTTGTCTTTGCCTGTGGAGTTTTGAGCGCCTTGAGTGAGGAGCTGCATGTTAGATTTGTGTGGGTGCTCAAGCTGCTTGATTCCATCCCACTGGGCTCAATGGGCATGGGACCGGAAGTGAGCAAACAGGGTTTCCTAGATAGCGGCCAGGACAGCTGATGGAATGTGAAGTGCATGAGGCAGGTGGAGTTGTTTTGGCACTGGGAGAGCTGTGCTGCTGCTTCGGGCAGTTGCCATTCACCACCACACTACCTTCCCTAGGTGTCATAGCCACTTGCAGACATATGTGCTGCCAGAGCCCTTAGTTTCCATGGCAGCGGGAAATGGCTTGGGCTCTGAACTTGTCTTTGGCTGTGGAGTTTTGAGCGCCTTGAGTGAGGAGCTCCATGTTAGTTTTGTGTGGGTGCTCAAGCTGCTTGATTCCATCCCACTGGGCTCAATGGGCACTGGACCGGAAGTGAGCAAACAGGGTTTCCTAGATAGCTGCCACGACAGCTGATGGTATGTGAAGTGCATGAGGCAGGTGGAGTTGTTTTGGCACTGGAAGAGCTGTGCTGCTGCTTCGGGCAGTTGCCATTCACCACCACACTACCTTCCCTAGGTGTCATAGCCACTTGCAGACATATGTGCTGCCAGAGCCCTTGGTTTCCATGGCAGCGGGAAATGGCTTTGGCCCTGAACTTGTCTTTGGCTGTGGAGTTTTGAGCGCCTTGAGTGAGGAGCTGCATGTTAGTTTTGTGTGGGTGCTCAAGCTGCTTGATTCCATCCCACTGGGCTCAATGGGCACTGGACCGGAAGTGAGCAAACAGGGTTTCCTAGATAGCTGCCAGGACAGCTGATGGTATGTGAAGTTCATGAGGCAGGTGGAGTTGTTTTGGCACTGGAAGAGCTGTACTGCTGCTTCGGGCAGTTGCCATTCACCACCACACTACCTTCCCTAGGTGTCATAGCCACTTGCAGACATATGTGCTGCCAGAGCCCTTGGTTTCCATGGCA
Source organism: Ochotona princeps (assembly GCF_030435755.1). NCBI lineage: Eukaryota > Metazoa > Chordata > Mammalia > Lagomorpha > Ochotonidae > Ochotona > Ochotona princeps. The sequence goes on along the minus strand of NW_026698895.1, from coordinate 235,910 downwards.
GCGGGAAATGGCTTTGGCCCTGAACTTGTCTTTGGCTGTGGAGTTTTGATCGCCTTGAGTGAGGAGCTGCATGTTAGTTTTGTGTGGGTGCTCAAGCTGCTTGATTCCATCCCACTGGGCTCAATGGGCACTGGACCGGAAGTGAGCAAACAGGGTTTCCTAGATAGCTGCCAGGACAGCTGATGGTATGTGAAGTGCATGAGGCAGGTGGAGTTGTTTTGGCACTGGAAGAGCTGTGCTGCTGCTTCGGGCAGTTGCCATTCACCACCACACTACCTTCCCTAGGTGTCATAGCCACTTTCAGACATATGTGCTGCCAGAGCCCTTGGTTTCCATGGCAGCGGGAAATGGCTTGGGCCCTGAACTTGCCTTTGGCTGTGGAGTTTTGAGCGCCGTCAGTGAGGAGCTCCATGTTAGTATTGTGTGGGTGCTCAAGCTGCTTGATTCCATCCCACTGGGCTCAATGGGCATTGCACCGGAAGTGACCAAACAGGGTTTCCTAGATAGCTGCCAGGACAGCTGATGGTATGTGAAGTTCATGAGGCAGGTGGAGTTGTTTTGGCACTGGAAGAGCTGTGCTGCTGCTTTGGGCAGTTGCCATTCACCACCACACTACCTTCCCTAGGTGTCATAGCCACTTGCAGACATATGTGCTGCCAGAGCCCTTGGTTTCCATGGCAGCGGGAAATGGCTTTGGCCCTGAACTTATCTTTGGCTGTGGAGCTTTGAGCCCCTTCAGTGAGGAGCTGCATGTTAGTTTTGTTTGGGTGCTCAAGCTGGTTGATTCTATCCCACTCTGCTCAATGGGCATGGGACCGGAAGTGACCAAACAGGGTTTCCTAGATAGCTGCCAGGACAGCTGATGGTATGTGAAGTGCATGAGGGAGGTGGAGTTGTTTTGGCACTGGAAGAGCTGTGCTGCTGCTTCGGGCAGTTGCCATTCACCACCACACTACCTTCCCTAGGTGTCATAGCCACTTTCAGACATATGTGCTGCCAGAGCCCTTGGTTTCCATGGCAGCGGGAAATGGCTTTGGCTCTGAACTTGTCTTTGCCTGTGGAGTTTAGAGCGCCTTGAGTGAGGAGCTCCATGTTAGATTTGTGTGGGTGCTCAAGCTGCTTGATTCCATCCCACTGGGCTCAAAGGGCACTGGACCGGAAGTGACCAAACAGGGTTTCCTAGATAGCTGCCAGGACAGCTGATGGTATGTGAAGTGCATGAGGCAGGTGGAGTTGTTTTGGCACTGGAAGAGCTGTGCTGCTGCTTCGGGCAGTTGCCATTCACCACCACACTACCTTCCCTAGGTGTCATAGCCACTTTGAGACATATGTGCTGCCAGAGCCCTTGGTTTCCATGGCAGCGGGAAATGGCTTTGGCCCTGAACTTGCCTTTGGCTGTGGAGTTTTGAGCGCCTTGAGTGAGGAGCTCCATGTTAGTTTTGTGTGGGTGCTCAAGCTGCTTGATTCCATCCCACTGGGCTCAATGGGCACTGGACCGGAAGTGAGCAAACAGGGTTTCCTAGATAGCTGCCAGGACAGCTGATGGTATGTGAAGTTCATGAGGCAGGTGGAGTTGTTTTGGCACTGGAAGAGCTGTGCTGCTGCTTCGGGCAGTTGCCATTCACCACCACACTACCTTCCCTAGGTGTCATAGCCACTTGCAGACATATGTCCTGCCAGAGCCCTTGGTTTCCATGGCAGCGGGAAATGGCTTGGGCTTTGAACTTGTCTTTGCCTGTGGAGTTTTGAGCGCCTTGAGTGAGGAGCTGCATGTTAGATTTGTGTGGGTGCTCAAGCTGCTTGATTCCATCCCACTGGGCTCAATGGGCATGGGACCGGAAGTGAGCAAACAGGGTTTCCTAGATAGCTGCCAGGACAGCTGATGTTATGTGAAGTGCATGAGGCAGGTGGAGTTGTTTTGGCACTGGAAGAGCTGTGCTGCTGCTTCGGGCAGTTGCCATTCACCACCACACTACCTTCCCTAGGTGTCATAGCCACTTTCAGACATATGTGCTGCCAGAGCCCTTGGTTTCCATGGCAGCGGGAAATGGCTTCTGGTCTGAACTTGTCTTTGGCTGTGGAGTTTTGAGCGCCATGAGGGAGGAGCTCCATGTTAGTTTTGTGTGGGTGCTCAAGCTGCTTGATTCCATCCCACTGGGCTCAATGGGCATGGGACCGGAAGTGAGCAAACAGGGTTTCCTAGATAGCTGCCAGGACAGCTGATGGTATGTGAAGTGCATGAGGCAGGTGGAGTTGTTTTGGCACTGGAAGAGCTGTGCTGCTGCTTCGGGCAGTTGCCATTCACCACCACACTACCTTCCCTAGGTGTCATAGCCACTTGCAGACATATGTGCTGCCAGAGCCCTTGGTTTCCATGGCAGCGGGAAATGGCTTGGGCCCTGAACTTGTCTTTGGCTGTGGAGCTTTGAGCGCCTTGAGTCAGGAGCTGCATGTTAGTTTTGTGTGGGTGCTCAAGCTGCTTGATTCCATCCCACTGGGCTCAATGGGCATGGGACCGAAGTGACCAAACAGGGTTTCCTAGATAGCTGGCAGGACAGCTGATGGTATGTGAAGTGCATGAGGCAGGTGGAGTTGTTTTGGCACTGGAAGAGCTGTGCTGCTGCTTCGGGCAGTTGCCATTCACCACCACACTACCTTCCCTAGGTGTCATAGCCACTTTCAGACATATGTGCTGCCAGAGCCCTTGGTTTCCATTTCAGCGGGAAATGGCTTGGGCCCTGAACTTGTCTTTGGCTGTGGAGTTTTGAGCGCCTTGAGTGAGGAGCTGCATGTTAGTTTTGTGTGGGTGCTCAAGCTGCTTGATTCCATCCCACTGGGCTCAATGGGCACTGGACCGGAAGTGACCAAACAGGGTTTCCTAGATAGCTGCCAGGACAGCTGATGGTATGTGAAGTTCATGAGGCAGGTGGAGTTGTTTTGGCACTGGAAGAGCTGTGCTGCTGCTTCGGGCAGTTGCCATTCACCACCACACTACCTTCCCTAGGTGTCATAGCCACTTTCAGACATATGTGCTGCCAGAGCCCTTGGTTTCCATGGCAGCGGGAAATGGCTTGGGCCCTGAACTTGCCTTTGGCTGTGGAGTTTTGAGCGCCGTCAGTGAGGAGCTCCATGTTAGTATTGTGTGGGTGCTCAAGCTGCTTGATTCCATCCCACTGGGCTCAATGGGCATGGGACCGGAAGTGAGCAAACAGGGTTTCCTAGATAGCTGCCAGGACAGCTGATGGTATGTGAAGTTCATGAGGCAGGTGGAGTTGTTTTGGCACTGGAAGAGCTGTGCTGCTGCTTCGGGCAGTTGCCATTCACCACCACACTACCTTCCCTAGGTGTCATAGCCACTTTCAGACATATGTGCTGCCAGAGCCCTTGGTTTCCATGGCAGCGGGAAATGGCTTTGGCTCTGAACTTGTCTTTGCCTGTGGAGTTTTGAGCGCCTTGAGTGAGGAGCTCCACGTTAGTTTTGTGTGGGTGCTCAAGCTGCTTGATTCCATCCCACTGGGCTCAATGGGCATGGGACCGGAAGTGACCAAACAGGGTTTCCTAGATAACTTCCAGGACAGCTGATGGTATGTGAAGTGCATGAGGCAGGTGGAGTTGTTTTGGCACTGGAAGAGCTGTGCTGCTGCTTCGGGCAGTTGCCATTCACCACCACACTACCTTCCCTAGGTGTCATAGCCACTTTCAGACATATGTGCTGCCAGAGCCCTTGGTTTCCATGGCAGCGGGAAATGGCTTGGGCTCTGAACTTGCCTTTGGCTGTGAAGTTTTGAGCGCCTTGAGTGAGGAGCTCCATGTTAGTTTTGTGTGGGTGCTCAAGCTGCTTGATTCCATCCCACTGGGCTCAATGGGCATGGGACCGGAAGTGACCAAACAGGGTTTCCTAGATAGCTGCCGGGACAGCTGATGGTATGTGAAGTTCATGAGGCAGGTGGAGTTGTTTTGGCACTGGAAGAGCTGTGCTGCTGCTTTGGGCAGTTGCCATTCACCACCACACTACCTTCCCTAGGTGTCATAGCCACTTGCAGACATATGTGCTGCCAGAGCCCTTGGTTTCCATGGCAGCAGGAAATGGCTTTGGCCCTGAACTTGTCTTTGCCTGTGGAGTTTTGAGCGCCTTCAGTGAGGAGCTCCATGTTAGATTTGTGTGGGTGCTCAAGCTGCTTGATTCCATCCCACTGGGCTCAATGGGCATGGGACCGGAAGTGAGCAAACAGGGTTTCCTAGATAGCTGCCAGGACAGCTGATGGTATGTGAATTGCATGAGGCAGGTGGAGTTGTTTTGGCACTGGGAGAGCTGTGCTGCTGCTTCGGGCAGTTGCCATTCACCACCACACTACCTTCCCTAGGTGTCATAGCCACTTGCAGACATATGTGCTGCCAGAGCCCTTGGTTTCCATGGCAGCGGGAAATGGCTTTGGCTGTGAACTTGATTTTGGCTGTGGAGTTTTGAGCGCCTTGAGTGAGGAGCTCCATGTTAGTTTTGTGTGGGTGCTCAAGCTGCTTGATTCCATCCCACTGGGCTCAATGGGCACTGGACCGGAAGTGAGCAAAGAGGGTTTCCTAGATAGCTGCCAGGACAGCTGATGGTATGTGAAGTGCATGAGGCAGGTGGAGTTGTTTTGGCACTGGAAGAGCTGTGCTGCTGCTTCGGGCAGTTGCCATTCACCACCACACTACCTTCCCTAGGTGTCATAGCCACTTTCAGACATATGTGCTGCCAGAGCACTTGGTTTCCATGGCAGCGGGAAATGGCTTTGGCCGTGAACTTGTCTTTGGCTATGGAGCTTTGAGCGCCTTGAGTGAGGAGCTCCATGTTAGTTTTGTGTGGGTGCTCAAGCTGCTTGATTCCATCCCACTGGGCTCAAAGGGCACTGGACCGGAAGTGAGCAAACAGGGTTTCCTAGATAGCTGCCACGACAGCTGATGGTATGTGAAGTGCATGAGGCAGGTGGAGTTGTTTTGGCACTGGAAGAGCTGTGCTGCTGCTTCAGGCAGTTGCCATTCACCACCACACTACCTTCCCTAGGTGTCATAGCCACTTTCAGACATATGTGCTGCCAGAGCCCTTGGTTTCCATGGCAGCGGGAAATGGCATTGGCCCTGAACTTGTCTTTGGCTGTGGAGTTTTGAGCGCCGTCAGTGAGGAGCTCCATGTTAGTTTTGTGTGGGTGCTCAAGCTGCTTGATTCCATCCCACTGGGCTCAATGGGCATGGGACCGGCAGTGACCAAACAGGGTTTCCTAGATAGCTGCCACGACAGCTGATGGTTTGTGAAGTGCATGAGGCAGGTGGAGTTGTTTTGGCACTGGAAGAGCTGTGCTGCTGCTTCGGGCAGTTGCCATTAACCACCACACTACCTTCCCTAGGTGTCATAGTCACTTGCAGACATATGTGCTGCCAGAGCCCTTGGTTTCCATGGCAGCGGGAAATGGCTTGAGCCCTGAACTTGCCATTGGCTGTGGAGTTTTGAGCGCCTTGAGTGAGGAGCTCCATGTTAGTTTTGTGTGGGTGCTCAAGCTGCTTGATTCCATCCCACTGGGCTCAATGGGCATTGGACCGGAAGTGAGCAAACAGGGTTTCCTAGATAGCTGCCAGGACAGCTGATGGTATGCGAAGTGCATGAGGCAGGTGGAGTTGTTTTGGCACTGGAAGAGCTGTGCTGCTGCTTCGGGCAGTTGCCATTCACCACCACACTACCTTCCCTAGGTGTCATAGCCACTTTCAGACATATGTGCTGCCAGAGCCCTTGGTTTCCATGGCAGCGGGAAATGGCATTGTCCCTGAACTTGTCTTTGGCTGTGGAGTTTTGAGCGCCTTGAGTGAGGAGCTCCATGTTAGTTTTGTGTGGGTGCTCAAGCTGCTTGATTCCATCCCACTGGGCTCAATGGCCATGGGACCGGCAGTGAGCAAACAGGGTTTCCTAGATAGCTGCCAGGACAGCTGATTGTATGTGAAGTTCATGAGGCAGGTGGAGTTGTTTTGGCACTGGAAGAGCTGTGCTGCTGCTTCGGGCAGTTGCCATTCACCACCACACTACCTTCCCTAGGTGTCATAGCCACTTTCAGACATATGTGCTGTCAGAGCCCTTGGTTTCCATGGCAGCGGGAAATGGCTTTGGCCCTGAAATTGCCTTTGGCTGTGGAGTTTTGAGCGCCTTGAGTGAGGAGGTGCATGTTAGTATTGTGTGGGTGCTCAAGCTGCTTGATTCCATCCCACTGGGCTCAATGGGCATTGCACCGGAAGTGAGCAAACAGGGTTTCCTAGATAGCGGCCAGGACAGCTGATGGTATGTGAAGTTCATGAGGCAGGTGGAGTTGTTTTGGCACTGGAAGAGCTGTGCTGCTGCTTCGGGCAGTTGCCATTCACCACCACGCTACCTTCCCTAGGTGTCATAGCCACTTTCAGACATATGTGCTGCCAGAGCCCTTGGTTTCCATGGCAGCGGGAAATGGCTTTGGCCCTGAACTTGCCTTTGGCTGTGGAGTTTTGAGCGCCTTGAGTGAGGAGCTGCATGTTAGTTTTGTGTGGGTGCTCAAGCTGCTTGATTCCATCCCACTGGGCTCAATGGGCATGGGACCGGAAGTGAGCAAACAGGGTTTCCTAGATAGCGGCCAGGACAGCTGATGGTATGTGAAGTTCATGAGGCAGGTGGAGTTGTTTTGGCACTGGAAGAGCTGTGCTGCTGCTTCGGGCAGTTGCCATTCACCACCACACTACCTTCCCTAGGTGTCATAGCCACTTTCAGACATATGTGCTGCCAGAGCACTTGGTTTCCATGGCAGCGGGAAATGGCTTTGTCTGTGAACTTGATTTTGGTTGTGGAGTTTTGAGCGCCTTGAGTGAGGAGCTCCATGTTAGTTTTGTGTGGGTGCTCAAGCTGCTTGATTCCATCCCACTGGGCTCAATGGGCACTGGACCGGAAGTGAGCAAACAGGGTTTCCTAAATAGCTGCCACGACAGCTGATGGTATGTGAAGTTCATGGGGCAGGTGTAGTTGTTTTGGCACTGGAAGAGCTGTGCTGCTGCTTCGGGCAGTTGCCATTCACCACCACACTACCTTCCCTAGGTGTCATAGCCACTTTCAGACATATGTGCTGCCAGAGCCCTTGGTTTCCATGGCAGCGGGAAATGGCTTGGGCTCTGAACTTGTCTTTGGCTGTGGAGTTTTGAGCGCCTTGAGTGAGGAGCTCCATGTTAGTTTTGTGTGGGTGCTCAAGCTGCTTGATTTCATCCCACTGGGCTCAATGGGCATGGGACCGGAAGTGACCAAACAGGGTTTCCTAGATAGCTGCCAGGACAGCTGATGGTATGTGAAGTGCATGAGGCAGGTGGAGTTGTTTTGGCACTGGAAGAGCTGTGCTGCTGCTTCGGGCAGTTGCCATTCACCACCACACTACCTTCCCTAGGTGTCATAGCCACTTTCAGACATATGTGCTGCCAGAGCCCTTGGTTTCCATGGCAGCGGGAAATGGCTTTCGCCCTGAACTTGCCTTTGGCTGTGGAGTTTTGAGCGCCTTGAGTGAGGAGCTCCATGTTAGTTTTGTGTGGGTGCTCAAGCTGCTTGATTCCATCCCACTGGGCTCAATTGGCATGGGACCGGAAGTGACCAAACAGGGTTTCCTAGATAGCTGCCAGGACAGCTGATGGTTTGTGAAGTTCATGAGGCAGGTGGAGTTGTTTTGGCACTGGAAGAGCTGTGCTGCTGCTTCGGGCAGTTGCCATTCACCACCACACTACCTTCCCTAGGTGTCATAGCCACTTTCAGACATATGTGCTGCCAGAGCCCTTGGTTTCCATGGCAGCGGGAAATGGCTTTGGAACTGAACTTGTCTTTGGCTGTGGAGTTTTGAGCGCCTTGAGTGAGGAGCTGCATGTTAGTTTTGTGTGTGTGCTCAAGCTGCTTGATTCCATCCCACTGGGCTCAATGGGCACTGGACCGGAAGTGAGCAAACAGGGTTTCCTAGATAGCTGCCACGACAGCTGATGGTATGTGAAGTTCATGAGGCAGGTGGAGTTGTTTTGGCACTGGAAGAGCTGTGCTGCTGCTTCGGGCAGTTGCCATTCACCACCACACTACCTTCCCTAGGTGTCATAGCCACTTTCAGACATATGTGCTGCCAGAGCCCTTGGTTTCCATGGCAGCGGGAAATGGCTTTGAAACTGAACTTGTCTTTGGCTGTGGAGTTTTGAGCGCCGTCAGTGAGGAGCTGCATGTTAGTTTTGTGTGGGTGCTCAAGCTGCTTGATTCCATCCCACTGGGCTCAATGGGCACAGGACCAGAAGTGAGCAAACAGGGTTTCCTAGATAGCTGCCAGGACAGCTGATGGTATGTGAAGTTCATGAGGCAGGTGGAGTTGTTTTGGCACTGGAAGAGCTGTGCTGCTGCTTCGGGCAGTTGCCATTCACCACCACACTACCTTCCCTAGGTGTCATAGCCACTTTCAGACATATGGGCTGCCAGAGCCCTTGGTTTCCATGGCAGCGGGAAATGGCTTGGGCCCTGAACTTGTCTTTGGCTGTGGAGTTTTGAGCGCCTTGAGTGAGGAGCTGCATGTTAGTTTTGTGTGGGTGCTCAAGCTGCTTGATTCCATCCCACTGGGCTCAATGGGCATTGGACCGGAAGTGAGCAAACAGGGTTTCCTAGATAGCTGCCAGGACAGCTGATGGTATGTGAAGTTCATGAGGCAGGTGGAGTTGTTTTGGCACTGGAAGAGCTGTGCTGCTGCTTCGGGCAGTTGCCATTCACCACCACACTACCTTCCCTAGGTGTCATAGCCACTTTCAGACATATGTGCTGCCAGAGCACTTGGTTTCCATGGCAGCGGGAAATGGCTTGCTCTCTGAACTTGTCTTTGGCTGTGGAGCTTTGAGCGCCTTGATTGAGGAGGTGCATGTTAGTTTTGTGTGGGTGCTCAAGCTGCTTGATTCCATCCCACTGGGCTCAATGGGCACTGGACCGGATGTGAGCAAACAGGGTTTCCTAGATAGCTGCCAGGACAGCTGATGGTATGTGAAGTGCATGAGGCAGGTGGAGTTGTTTTGGCACTGGAAGAGCTGTGCTGCTGCTTCGGGCAGTTGCCATTCACCACCACACTACCTTCCCTAGGTGTCATAGCCACTTTCAGACTTTTGTGCTGCCAGAGCCCTTGGTTTCCATGGCAGCGGGAAATGGCTTTGGCCGTGAACTTGTGTTTGGCTGTGGAGCTTTGAGCGCCTTGAGTGAGGAGCTCCATGTTAGTTTTGTGTGGGTGCTCAAGCTGCTTGATTCCATCCCACTGGGCTCAATGGGCATGGGACCGGAAGTGAGCAAACAGGGTTTCCTAGATAGCTGCCAGGACAGCTGATGGTATGTGAAGTGCATGAGGAGTTGTTTTGGCACTGGAAGAGCTGTGCTGCTGCTTCGGGCAGTTGCCATTCACCACCACACTACCTTCCCTAGGTGTCATAGCCACTTTCAGACATATGTGCTGCCAGAGCCCTTGGTTTCCATGGCAGCGGGAAATGGCTTTGGCCCTGAACTTGCCTTTGGCTGTGGAGTTTTGAGCGCCGTCAGTGAGGAGCTCCATGTTAGTTTTGTGTGGGTGCTCAAGCTGCTTGATTCCATCCCACTGGGCTCAATGGGCATTGGACCGGAAGTGACCAAACAGGGTTTCCTAGATAGCTGCCACGACAGCTGATGGTATGTGAAGTTCATGAGGCAGGTGGAGTTGTTTTGGCACTGGAAGAGCTGTGCTGCTGCTTCGGGCAGTTGCCATTCACCACCACACTACCTTCCCTAGGTGTCATAGCCACTTTCAGACATATGTGCTGCCAGAGCACTTGGTTTCCATGGCAGCGGGAAATGGCTTGGGCCCTGAAATTGCCTTTGGCTGTGGAGTTTTGAGTGCCTTGAGTGAGGAGCTCCATGTTAGTTTTGTGTGGGTGCTCAAGCTGCTTGATTCCATCCCACTGGGCTCAATGGGCACTGGACCGGCAGTGACCAAACAGGGTTTCCTAGATAGCTGCCAGGACAGCTGATGGTATGTGAAGTGCATGAGGCAGGTGGAGTTGTTTTGGCACTGGAAGAGCTGTGCTGCTGCTTCGGGCAGTTGCCATTCACCACCACACTACCTTCCCTAGGTGTCATAGCCACTTTCAGACATATGTGCTGCCAGAGCCCTTGGTTTCCATGGCAGCGGGAAATGGCTTTGGCCCTGAACTTGTCTTTGGCTGTGTAGTTTTGAGCGCCTTGAGTGAGGAGGTGCATGTTAGTTTTGTGTGGGTGCTCAAGCTGCTTGATTCCATCCCACTGGGCTCAATGGGCACTGGACCGGAAGTGAGCAAACAGGGTTTCCTAGATAGCTGCCACGACAGCTGATGGTATGTGAAGTTCATGAGGCAGGTGGAGTTGTTTTGGCACTGGAAGAGCTGTGCTGCTGCTTCGGGCAGTTGCCATTCACCACCACACTACCTTCCCTAGGTGTCATAGCCACTTGCAGACATATGTGCTGCCAGAGCCCTTGGTTTCCATGGCAGCGGGAAATGGCTTTGGCTCTGAACTTGTCTTTGGCTGTGGAGTTTTGAGCGCCTTGATTGAGGAGGTGCATGTTAGTTTTGTGTGGGTGCTCAAGCTGCTTGATTCCATCCCACTGGGCTCAATGGGCATTGGACCGGAAGTGAGCAAACAGGGTTTCCTAGATAGCTGCCAGGACAGCTGATGGTATGTGAAGTGCATGAGGCAGGTGGAGTTGTTTTGGCACTGGAAGAGCTGTGCTGCTGCTTCGGGCAGTTGCCATTCACCACCACACTACCTTCCCTAGGTGTCATAGCCACTTTCAGACATATGTGCTGCCAGAACACTTGGTTTCCATGGCAGCGGGAAATGGCTTGGGCCCTGAAATTGCCTTTGGCTGTGGTGTTTTGAGCGCCTTGAGTGAGGAGGTGCATGTTTGTTTTGTGTGGGTGCTCAAGCTGCTTGATTCCATCCCACTGGGCTCAATTGGCATGGGATCGGAAGTGACCAAACAGGGTTTCCTAGATAGCTGCCAGGACAGCTGATGGTTTGTGAAGTGCATGAGGCAGGTGGAGTTGTTTTGGCACTGGAAGAGCTGTGCTGCTGCTTCGGGCAGTTGCCATTCACCACCACACTACCTTCCCTAGGTGTCATAGCCACTTGCAGACATATGTGCTGCCAGAGCACTTGGTTTCCATGGCAGCGGGAAATGGCTTTGGCCGTGAACTTGTCTTTGGCTGTGGAGCTTTGAGCGCCTTGAGTGAGGAGCTGCATGTTTGTTTTGTGTGGGTGCTCAAGCTGCTTGATTCCATCCCACTGGGCTCAATGGGCATGGGACCGGCAGTGAGCAAACAGGGTTTCCTAGATAGCGGCCAGGACAGCTGATGGTATGTGAAGTGCATGAGGCAGGTGGAGTTGTTTTGGCACTGGAAGAGCTGTGCTGCTGCTTCGGGCAGTTGCCATTGACCACCACATTACCTTCCCTAGGTGTCATAGCCACTTTCAGACTTTTGTGCTGCCAGAGCACTTGGTTTCCATGGCAGTGGGAAATGGCTTTCGCCCTGAACTTGCCTTTGGCTGTGGAGTTTTGAGCGCAGTTAGTGAGGAGCTGCATGTTAGTTTTGTGTGGGTGCTCAAGCTGCTTGATTCCATCCCACTGGGCTCAATTGGCATTGGACCGGAAGTGACCAAACAGGGTTTCCTAGATAGCTGCCAGGACAGCTGATGGTTTGTGAAGTGCATGAGGCAGGTGGAGTTGTTTTGGCACTGGAAGAGCTGTGCTGCTGCTTCGGGCAGTTGCCATTCACCACCACACTACCTTCCCTAGGTGGCATAGCCACTTGCAGACATATGTGCTGCCAGAGCACTTGCTTTCCATGGCAGCGGGAAATGGCATTGTCCCTGAACTTGTCTTTGGCTGTGGAGTTTTGAGCGCCTTGAGTGAGGAGCTCCATGTTAGTTTTGTGTGGGTGCTCAAGCTGCTTGATTCCATCCCACTGGGCTCAATGGGCACTGGACCGGAAGTGAGCAAACAGGGTTTCCTAGATAGCTGCCACGACAGCTGATGGTATGTGAAGTTCATGAGGCAGGTGGAGTTGTTTTGGCACTGGAAGAGCTGTGCTGCTGCTTCGGGCAGTTGCCATTCACCACCACACTACCTTCCCTAGGTGTCATAGCCACTTGCAGACATATGTGCTGCCAGAGCACTTGGTTTCCATGGCAGCGGGAAATGGCTTGGGCTCTGAACTTGTCTTTGGCTGTGGAGTTTTGAGCGCCTTGAGTGAGGAGCTCCATGTTAGTTTTGTGTGGGTGCTCAAGCTGCTTGATTCCATCCCACTGGGCTCAATGGGCATGGGACCGGAAGTGAGCAAACAGGGTTTCCTAGATAGCTGCCAGGACAGCTGATGGTATGTGAAGTGCATGAGGCAGGTGGAGTTGTTTTGGCACTGGAAGAGCTGTGCTGCTGCTTCGGGCAGTTGCCATTCACCACCACACTACCTTCCCTAGGTGTCATAGCCACTTTCAGACATATGTGCTGCCAGAGCCCTTGGTTTCCATGGCAGCGGGAAATGGCTTGGGCCCTGAAATTGCCTTTGGCTGTGGAGTTTTGAGCGCCTTGAGTGAGGAGCTTCATGTTAGTTTTGTGTGGGTGCTCAAGCTGCTTGATTCCATCCCACTGGGCTCAATGGGCATTGGACCGGAAGTGAGCAAACAGGGTTTCCTAGATAGCTGCCAGGACAGCTGATGGTATGTGAAGTTCATGAGGCAGGTGGAGTTGTTTTGGCACTGGAAGAGCTGTGCTGCTGCTTCGGGCAGTTGCCATTCACCACCACACTACCTTCCCTAGGTGTCATAGCCACTTTCAGACATATGTGCTGCCAGAGCACTTGGTTTCCATGGCAGCGGGAAATGACATTGTCCCTGAACTTGTCTTTGGCTGTGGAGCTTTGAGCGCCTTGATTGAGGAGGTGCATGTTAGTTTTGTGTGGGTGCTCAAGCTGCTTGATTCCATCCCACTGGGCTCAATGGGCACTGGACCGGATGTGAGCAAACAGGGTTTCCTAGATAGCTGCCACTACAGCTGATGGTATGTGAAGTGCATGAGGCAGGTGGAGTTGTTTTGGCACTGGAAGAGCTGTGCTGCTGCTTCGGGCAGTTGCCATTCACCACCACACTACCTTCCCTAGGTGTCATAGCCACTTTCAGACATATGTGCTGCCATTTCCCTTGGTTTCCATGGCAGCGGGAAATGGCTTTGGCCCTGAACTTGTCTTTGGCTGTGGAGCTTTGAGCACCTTGAGTGAGGAGGTGCATGTTTGTTTTGTGTGGGTGCTCAAGCTGCTTGATTCCATCCCACTGGGCTCAATGGGCATGGGACCGGAAGTGAGCAAACAGGGTTTCCTAGATAGCTGCCAGGACAGCTGATGGCATGTGAAGTTCATGAGGCAGGTGGAGTTGTTTTGGCACTGGAAGAGCTGTGCTGCTGCTTCGGGCAGTTGCCATTCACCACCACACTACCTTCCCTAGGTGGCATAGCCACTTTCAGACATATGTGCTGCCAGAGCACTTGGTTTCCATGGCAGCGGGAAATGGCTTTGGCTGTGAACTTGATTTTGGTTGTGGAGTTTTGAGCGCCTTGAGTGAGGAGCTCCATGTTAGTTTTGTGTGGGTGCTCAAGCTGCTTGATTCCATCCCACTGGGCTCAATGGGCACTGGACCGGAAGTGAGCAAACAGGGTTTCCTAAATAGCTGCCACGACAGCTGATGGTATGTGAAGTTCATGGGGCAGGTGGAGTTGTTTTGGCACTGGAAGAGCTGTGCTGCTGCTTCGGGCAGTTGCCATTCACCACCACACTACCTTCCCTAGGTGTCATAGCCACTTTCAGACATATGTGCTGCCAGAGCCCTTGGTTTCCATGGCAGCGGGAAATGGCTTGGGCTCTGAACTTGTCTTTGGCTGTGGAGTTTTGAGCGCCTTGAGTGAGGAGCTCCATGTTAGTTTTGTGTGGGTGCTCAAGCTGCTTGATTTCATCCCACTGGGCTCAATGGGCATGGGACCGGAAGTGACCAAACAGGGTTTCCTAGATAGCTGCCAGGACAGCTGATGGTATGTGAAGTGCATGAGGCAGGTGGAGTTGTTTTGGCACTGGAAGAGCTGTGCTGCTGCTTCGGGCAGTTGCAATTCACCACCACACTACCTTCCCTAGGTGTCATAGCCACTTTCAGACATATGTGCTGCCAGAGCCCTTGGTTTCCATGGCAGCGGGAAATGGCTTTCGCCCTGAACTTGCCTTTGGCTGTGGAGTTTTGAGCGCCTTGAGTGAGGAGCTCCATGTTAGTTTTGTGTGGGTGCTCAAGCTGCTTGATTCCATCCCACTGGGCTCAATGGGCATGGGACCGGAAGTGACCAAACAGGGTTTCCTAGATAGCTGCCAGGACAGCTGATGGTTTGTGAAGTTCATGAGGCAGGTGGAGTTGTTTTGGCACTGGAAGAGCTGTGCTGCTGCTTCGGGCAGTTGCCATTCACCACCACACTACCTTCCCTAGGTGTCATAGCCACTTTCAGACATATGTGCTGCCAGAGCCCTTGGTTTCCATGGCAGCGGGAAATGGCTTTGGCTGTGAACTTGTCTTTGGCTGTGGAGTTTTGAGCGCCTTGAGTGAGGAGCTGCATGTTAGTTTTGTGTGTGTGCTCAAGCTGCTTGATTCCATCCCACTGGGCTCAATGGGCACTGGACCGGAAGTGAGCAAACAGGGTTTCCTAGATAGCTGCCACGACAGCTGATGGTATGTGAAGTTCATGAGGCAGGTGGAGTTGTTTTGGCACTGGAAGAGCTGTGCTGCTGCTTCGGGCAGTTGCCATTCACCACCACACTACCTTCCCTAGGTGTCATAGCCACTTTCAGACATATGTGCTGCCAGAGCCCTTGGTTTCCATGGCAGCGGGAAATGGCTTTGAAACTGAACTTGTCTTTGGCTGTGGAGTTTTGAGCGCCTTGATTGAGGAGGTGCATGTTAGTTTTGTGTGGGTGCTCAAGCTGCTTGATTCCATCCCACTGGGCTCAATGGGCACAGGACCAGAAGTGAGCAAACAGGGTTTCCTAGATAGCTGCCAGGACAGCTGATGGTATGTGAAGTTCATGAGGCAGGTGGAGTTGTTTTGGCACTGGAAGAGCTGTGCTGCTGCTTCGGGCAGTTGCCATTCACCACCACACTACCTTCCCTAGGTGTCATAGCCACTTTCAGACATATGGGCTGCCAGAGCCCTTGGTTTCCATGGCAGCGGGAAATGGCTTGGGCCCTGAAATTGCCTTTGGCTGTGGAGTTTTGAGCGCCTTGAGTGAGGAGCTGCATGTTAGTTTTGTGTGGGTGCTCAAGCTGCTTGATTCCATCCCACTGGGCTCAATGGGCATGGGACCGGAAGTGACCAAACAGGGTTTCCTAGATAGCTGCCAGGACAGCTGATGGTATGTGAAGTTCATGAGGCAGGTGGAGTTGTTTTGGCACTGGAAGAGCTGTGCTGCTGCTTCGGGCAGTTGCCATTCACCACCACACTACCTTCCCTAGGTGTCATAGCCACTTTCAGACATATGTGCTGCCAGAGCCCTTGGTTTCCATGGCAGCGGGAAATGGCTTGCTCTCTGAACTTGTCTTTGGCTGTGGAGTTTTGAGCGCCTTGAGTGAGGAGCTCCATGTTAGTTTTGTGTGGGTGCTCAAGCTGCTTGATTCCATCCCACTGGGCTCAATGGGCATTGGACCGGAAGTGACCAAACAGGGTTTCCTAGATAGCTGCCACGACAGCTGATGGTATGTGAAGTTCATGAGGCAGGTGGAGTTGTTTTGGCACTGGAAGAGCTGTGCTGCTGCTTCGGGCAGTTGCCATTCACCACCACACTACCTTCCCTAGGTGTCATAGCCACTTTCAGACATATGTGCTGCCAGAGCACTTGGTTTCCATGGCAGCGGGAAATGGCTTGGGCCCTGAAATTGCCTTTGGCTGTGGAGTTTTGAGTGCCTTGAGTGAGGAGCTCCATGTTAGTTTTGTGTGGGTGCTCAAGCTGCTTGATTCCATCCCACTGGGCTCAATGGGCACTGGACCGGCAGTGACCAAACAGGGTTTCCTAGATAGCTGCCAGGACAGCTGATGGTATGTGAAGTGCATGAGGCAGGTGGAGTTGTTTTGGCACTGGAAGAGCTGTGCTGCTGCTTCGGGCAGTTGCCATTGACCACCACACTACCTTCCCTAGGTGTCATAGCCACTTTCAGACATATGTGCTGCCAGAGCCCTTAGTTTCCATGGCAGCGGGAAATGGCTTGGGCCCTGAAATTGTCTTTGGCTGTGGAGTTTTGAGCGCCTTGAGTGAGGAGGTGCATGTTAGTTTTGTGTGGGTGCTCAAGCTGCTTGATTCCATCCCACTGGGCTCAATGGGCATGGGACCAGAAGTGAGCAAACAGGGTTTCCTAGATAGCTGCCAGGACAGCTGATGGTATGTGAAGTGCATGAGGCAGGTGGAGTTGTTTTGGCACTGGAAGAGCTGTGCTGCTGCTTCGGGCAGTTGCCATTCACCACCACACTACCTTCCCTAGGTGTCATAGCCACTTTCAGACATATGTGCTGCCAGAGCCCTTGGTTTCCATGGCAGCGGGAAATGGCTTTGGCCCTGAACTTGTCTTTGGCTGTGTAGTTTTGAGCGCCTTGAGTGAGGAGGTGCATGTTAGTTTTGTGTGGGTGCTCAAGCTGCTTGATTCCATCCCACTGGGCTCAATGGGCATTGGACCGGAAGTGAGCAAACAGGGTTTCCTAGATAGCTGCCACGACAGCTGATGGTATGTGAAGTTCATGAGGCAGGTGGAGTTGTTTTGGCACTGGAAGAGCTGTGCTGCTGCTTCGGGCAGTTGCCATTCACCACCACACTACCTTCCCTAGGTGTCATAGCCACTTGCAGACATATGTGCTGCCAGATCCCTTGGTTTCCATGGCAGCGGGAAATGGCTTTGGCTCTGAACTTGTCTTTGGCTGTGGAGTTTTGAGCGCCTTGATTGAGGAGGTGCATGTTAGTTTTGTGTGGGTGCTCAAGCTGCTTGATTCCATCCCACTGGGCTCAATGGGCATTGGACCGGAAGTGAGCAAACAGGGTTTCCTAGATAGCTGCCAGGACAGCTGATGGTATGTGAAGTGCATGAGGCAGGTGGAGTTGTTTTGGCACTGGAAGAGCTGTGCTGCTGCTTCGGGCAGTTGCCATTCACCACCACACTACCTTCCCTAGGTGTCATAGCCACTTTCAGACATATGTGCTGCCAGAACACTTGGTTTCCATGGCAGCGGGAAATGGCTTGGGCCCTGAAATTGCCTTTGGCTGTGGTGTTTTGAGCGCCTTGAGTGAGGAGCTCCATGTTAGTTTTGTGTGGGTGCTCAAGCTGCTTGATTCCATCCCACTGGGCTCAATTGGCATTGGACCGGAAGTGACCAAACAGGGTTTCCTAGATAGCTGCCAGGACAGCTGATGGTTTGTGAAGTGCATGAGGCAGGTGGAGTTGTTTTGGCACTGGAAGAGCTGTGCTGCTGCTTCGGGCAGTTGCCATTCACCACCACACTACCTTCCCTAGGTGTCATAGCCACTTTCAGACATATGTGCTGCCAGAGCACTTGGTTTCCATGGCAGCGGGAAATGGCATTGTCCCTGAACTTGTCTTTGGCTGTGGAGTTTTGAGCGCCGTCAGTGAGGAGCTCCATGTTAGTTTTGTGTGGGTGCTCAAGCTGCTTGATTCCATCCCACTGGGCTCAATGGGCACTGGACCGGAAGTGAGCAAACAGGGTTTCCTAGATAGCTGCCACGACAGCTGATGGTATGTGAAGTTCATGAGGCAGGTGGAGTTGTTTTGGCACTGGAAGAGCTGTGCTGCTGCTTCGGGCAGTTGCCATTCACCACCACACTACCTTCCCTAGGTGTCATAGCCACTTGCAGACATATGTGCTGCCAGAGCACTTGGTTTCCATGGCAGCGGGAAATGGCTTGGGCTCTGAACTTGTCTTTGGCTGTGGAGTTTTGAGCGCCTTGAGTGAGGAGCTCCATGTTAGTTTTGTGTGGGTGCTCAAGCTGCTTGATTCCATCCCACTGGGCTCAATGGGCACTGGACCGGAAGTGAGCAAACAGGGTTTCCTAGATAGCTGCCAGGACAGCTGATGGTATGTGAAGTGCATGAGGCAGGTGGAGTTGTTTTGGCACTGGAAGAGCTGTGCTGCTGCTTCGGGCAGTTGCCATTCACCACCACACTACCTTCCCTAGGTGTCATAGCCACTTTCAGACATATGTGCTGCCAGAGCCCTTGGTTTCCATGGCAGCGGGAAATGGCTTTGGCCATGAACTTGCCTTTGGCTGTGGTGTTTTGAGCGCCTTGAGTGAGGAGGTGCATGTTTGTTTTGTGTGGGCGCTCAAGCTGCTTGATTCCATCCCACTGGGCTCAATGGGCATGGGATCAGAAGTGACCAAACAGGGTTTCCTAGATAGCTGCCAGGACAGCTGATGGTATGTGAAGTGCATGAGGCAGGTGGAGTTGTTTTGGCACTGGAAGAGCTGTGCTGCTGCTTCGGGCAGTTGCCATTCACCACCACACTACCTTCCCTAGGTGTCATAGCCACTTTCAGACTTTTGTGCTGCCAGAGCACTTGGTTTCCATGGCAGCGGGAAATGGCTTTCGCCCTGAACTTGTCTTTGGCTGTGGAGCTTTGAGCGCCTTGAGTGAGGAGCTCCATGTTAGTTTTGTGTGGGTGCTCAAGCTGCTTGATTCCATCCCACTGGGCTCAATGGGCATTGGACCGGAAGTGACCAAACAGGGTTTCCTAGATAGCTGCCACGACAGCTGATGGTATGTGAAGTTCATGAGGCAGGTGGAGTTGTTTTGGCACTGGAAGAGCTGTGCTGCTGCTTCGGGCAGTTGCCATTCACCGCCACACTACCTTCCCTAGGTGTCATAGCCACTTTCAGACATATGTGCTGCCAGAGCCCTTGGTTTCCATGGCAGCGGGAAATGGCATTGGCCGTGAACTTGTCTTTGGCTGTGGAGGTTTGAGCGCAGTTAGTGAGGAGCTCCATGTTAGTTTTGTGTGGGTGCTCAAGCTGCTTAATTCCATCCCACTGGGCTCAATGGGCATTGGACCGGAAGTGAGCAAACAGGATTTCCTAGATAGCTGCCAGGACAGCTGATGGTATGTGAAGTTCATGAGGCAGGTGGAGTTGTTTTGGCACTGGAAGAGCTGTGCTGCTGCTTCGGGCAGTTGCCATTCACCACCACACTACCTTCCCTAGGTGTCATAGCCACTTTCAGACATATGTGCTGCCAGAGCCCTTGGTTTCCATGGCAGCGGGAAATGGCTTTGGCTCTGAACTTGTCTTTGGCTGTGGAGCTTTGAGCGCCTTGAGTGAGGAGGTGCATGTTTGTTTTGTGTGGGTGCTCAAGCTGCTTGATTCCATCCCACTGGGCTCAATGGGCATGGGACCGGAAGTGACCAAACAGGGTTTCCTAGATAGCGGCCAGGACAGCTGATGGTATGTGAAGTGCATGAGGCAGGTGGAGTTGTTTTGGCACTGGAAGAGCTGTGCTGCTGCTTCGGGCAGTTGCCATTCACCACCACACTACCTTCCCTAGGTGTCATAGCCACTTTCAGACATATGTGCTGCCAGAGCCCTTGGTTTCCATGGCAGCGGGAAATGGCTTGGGCCCTGAACTTGTCTTTGGCTGTGGAGCTTTGAGCGCCTTGAGTGAGGAGGTGCATGTTTGTTTTGTGTGGGCGCTCAAGCTGCTTGATTCCATCCCACTGGGCTCAATGGGCATAGGACCGGAAGTGAGCAAACAGGGTTTCCTAGATAGCTGCCAGGACAGCTGATGGTATGTGAAGTGCATGAGGCAGGTGGAGTTGTTTTGGCACTGGAAGAGCTGTGCTGCTGCTTCGGGCAGTTGCCATTCACCACCACACTACCTTCCCTAGGTGTCATAGCCACTTTCAGACTTTTGTGCTGCCAGAGCCCTTGGTTTCCATGGCAGCAGGAAATGGCTGTGGCCGTGAACTTGTCTTTGGCTGTGGAGCTTTGAGCGCCTTGAGTGAGGAGCTCCATGTTAGTATTGTGTGGGTGCTCAAGCTGCTTGATTCCATCCCACTGGGCTCAATGGGCATTGCACCGGAAGTGAGCAAACAGGGTTTCCTAGATAGCTGCCACGACAGCTGATGGTATGTGAAGTTCATGAGGCAGGTGGAGTTGTTTTGGCACTGGAAGAGCTGTGCTGCTGCTTCGGGCAGTTGCCATTCACCACCACACTACCTTCCCTAGGTGTCATAGCCACTTTCAGACATATGTGCTGCCAGATCCCTTGGTTTCCATGGCAGCGGGAAATGGCTTTGGAACTGAACTTGTCTTTGGCTGTGGAGTTTTGAGCGCCTTGAGTGAGGAGCTCCATGTTAGTTTTGTGTGGGTGCTCAAGCTGCTTAATTCCATCACACTGGGCTCAATGGGCATTGGACCGGAAGTGACCAAACAGGGTTTCCTAGATAGCTGCCAGGACAGCTGATGGTATGTGAAGTTCATGAGGCAGGTGGATTTGTTTTGGCACTGGAAGAGCTGTGCTGCTGCTTCGGGCAGTTGCCATTCACCACCACACTACCTTCCCTAGGTGTCATAGCCACTTTCAGACATATGTGCTGCCAGAGCCCTTGGTTTCCATGGCAGCGGGAAATGGCTTTCGCCCTGAACTTGTCTTTGGCTGTGGATCTTTGACCGCCTTGAGTGAGGAGGTGCATGTTTGTTTTGTGTGGGTGCTCAAGCTGCTTGATTCCATCCCACTGGGCTCAATGGGCACTGGACCGGAAGTGAGCAAACAGGGTTTCCTAGATACCTGCCAGGACAGCTGATGGTATGTGAAGTGCAGGAGGCAGGTGGAGTTGTTTTGGCACTGGAAGAGCTGTGCTGCTGCTTCGGGCAGTTGCCATTCACCACCACACTACCTTCCCTAGGTGTCATAGCCACTTTCAGACATATGTGCTGCCAGAGCCCTTGGTTTCCATGGCAGCGGGAAATGGCATTGTCCCTGAATTTGTCTTTGGCTGTGGAGTTTTGAGCGCCTTGATTGAGGAGGTGCATGTTAGTTTTGTGTGGGTGCTCAAGCTGCTTGATTCCATCCCACTGGGCTCAATGGGCATGGGACCGGAAGTGAGCAAACAGGGTTTCCTAGATAGCTGCCAGGACAGCTGATGGTATGTGAAGTGCATGAGGCAGGTGGAGTTGTTTTGGCACTGGAAGAGCTGTGCTGCTGCTTCGGGCAGTTGCCATTCACCACCACACTACCTTCCCTAGGTGTCATAGCCACTTTCAGACATATGTGCTGCCAGAGCACTTGGTTTCCATGGCAGCGGGAAATGGCTTTTGCCGTGAACTTGCCTTTGGCTGTGGAGCTTTGAGCGCCTTGATTGAGGAGGTGCATGTTAGTTTTGTGTGGGTGCTCAAGCTGCTTGATTCCATCCCACTGGGCTCAATGGGCACTGGACCGGAAGTGACCAAACAGGGTTTCCTAGATAGCTGCCAGGACAGCTGATGGTATGTGAAGTGCATGAGGCAGGTGGAGTTGTTTTGGCACTGGAAGAGCTGTGCTGCTGCTTCAGGCAGTTGCCATTCACCACCACACTACCTTCCCTAGGTGTCATAGCCACTTTCAGACATATGTGCTGCCAGAGCCCTTGGTTTCCATGGCAGCGGGAAATGGCATTGTCCCTGAACTTGTCTTTGGCTGTGGAGTTTTGAGCGCCTTGAGTGAGGAGGTGCATGTTAGTTTTGTGTGGGTGCTCAAGCTGCTTGATTCCATCCCACTGGGCTCAATGGGCATTGCACCGGAAGTGACCAAACAGGGTTTCCTAGATAGCTGCCACGACAGCTGATGGTATGTGAAGTTCATGAGGCACGTGGAGTTGTTTTGGCACTGGAAGAGTTGTGCTGCTGCTTCGGGCAGTTGCCATTCACCACCACACTACCTTCCCTAGGTGTCATAGCCACTTGCAGACATATGTGCTGCCAGAGCACTTGGTTTCCATGGCAGCGGGAAATGGCTTGGGCTCTGAACTTGTCTTTGGCTGTGGAGTTTTGAGCGCCTTGAGTGAGGAGCTCCATGTTAGTTTTGTGTGGGTGCTCAAGCTGCTTGATTCCATCCCACTGGGCTCAATGGGCATGGGACCGGAAGTGACCAAACACGGTTCCCTAGATAGCTGCCAGGACAGCTGATGGTATGTGAAGTTCATGAGGCAGGTGGAGTTGTTTTGGCACTGGAAGAGCTGTGCTGCTGCTTCGGACAGTTGCCATTCACCACCACACTACCTTCCCTAGGTGTCATAGCCACTTTCAGACATATGTGCTGCCAGAGCCCTTGGTTTCCATGGCAGCGGGAAATGGCTTTCGCCCTGAACTTGTCTTTGGCTGTGGAGTTTTGAGCGCCTTGAGTGAGGAGGTGCATGTTAGTTTTGTGTGGGTGCTCAAGCTGCTTGATTCCATCCCACTGGGCTCAATGGGCATGGGACCGGAAGTGACCAAACAGGGATTCCTAGAGAGCTGCCAGGACAGCTGATGGTTTGTGAAGTGCATGAGGCAGGTGGAGTTGTTTTGGCACTGGAAGAGCTGTGCTGCTGCTTCGGGCAGTTGCCATTCACCACCACACTACCTTCCCTAGGTGTCATAGCCACTTTGAGACATATGTGCTGCCAGAGCACTTGGTTTCCATGGCAGCGGGAAATGGCTTGGGCCCTGAACTTGTCTTTGGCTGTGGAGCTTTGAGCGCCTTGAGTGAGGAGGTGCATGTTTGTTTTGTGTGGGTGCTCAAGCTGCTTGATTCCATCCCACTGGGCTCAATGGGCATGGGACCGGAAGTGACCAAACACGGTTTCCTAGATAGCTGCCAGGACAGCTGATGGTATGTGAAGTGCATGAGGCAGGTGGAGTTGTTTTGGCACTGGAAGAGCTGTGCTGCTGCTTCGGGCAGTTGCCATTCACCACCACACTACCTTCCCTAGGTGTCATAGCCACTTTCAGACATATGTGCTGCCAGAGCCCTTGGTTTCCATGGCAGCGGGAAATGGCATTGTCCCTGAACTTGTCTTTGGCTGTGGAGTTTTGAGCGCAGTTAGTGAGGAGCTCCATGTTAGTTTAGTGTGGGTGCTCAAGCTGCTTGATTCCAGCCCACTGGGCTCAATGGGCATGGGACCCGAAGTGAGCAAACAGGGTTTCCTAGATAGCTGCCAGGACAGCTGATGGTATGTGAAGTTCATGAGGCAGGTGGAGTTGTTTTGGCACTGGAAGAGCTGTGCTGCTGCTTCGGGCAGTTGCCATTCACCACCACACTACCTTCCCTAGGTGTCATAGCCACTTTCAGACATATGTGCTGCCAGAGCCCTTGGTTTCCATGGCAGCGGGAAATGGCTTTGGCCCTGAACTTGTCTTTGGCTGTGGAGTTTTGAGCGCCTTGAGTGAGGAGGTGCATGTTAGTTTTGTGTGGGTGCTCAAGCTGCTTGATTCCATCCCACTGGGCTCAATGGGCATGGGACCGGAAGTGACCAAACAGGGTTTCCTAGATAGCTGCCAGGACAGCTGATGGTATGTGAAGTTCATGAGGCAGGTGGAGTTGTTTTGGCACTGGAAGAGCTGTGCTGCTGCTTCGGGCAGTTGCCATTCACCACCACACTACCTTCCCTAGGTGTCATAGCCACTTTCAGACATATGTGCTGCCAGAGCCCTTGGTTTCCATGGCAGCGGGAAATGGCTTTGGCCCTGAACTTGTCTTTGGCTGTGGAGCTTTGAGCGCCTTGAGTGAGGAGGTGCATGTTTGTTTTGTGTGGGTGCTCAAGCTGCTTGATTCCATCTCACTGGGCTCAATGGGCATGGGACCGGATGTGAGCAAACAGGGTTTCCTAGATAGCTGCCAGGACAGCTGATGGTAGGTGAAGTGCATGAGGCAGGTGGAGTTGTTTTGGCACTGGAAGAGCTGTGCTGCTGCTTCGGGCAGTTGCCATTCACCACCACACTACCTTCCCTAGGTGTCATAGCCACTTTCAGACATATGTGCTGCCAGAGCACTTGGTTTCCATGGCAGCGGGAAATGTCATTATCCCCCAACTTGTCCTTGGCTGTGGAGTTTTGAGCGCCTTGAGTGAGGAGCTGCATGTTAGTTTTGTGTGGGTGCTCAAGCTGCTTGATTCCATCCTACTGGGCTCAATGGGCATGGGACCGGCAGTGACCAAACAGGGTTTCCTAGATAGCTGCCAGGACAGCTGATGGTATGTGAAGTTCATGAGGCAGGTGGAGTTGTTTTGGCACTGGAAGAGCTGTGCTGCTGCTTCAGGCAGTTGCCATTCACCACCACACTACCTTCCCTAGGTGTCATAGCCACTTTCAGACATATGTGCTGCCAGAGCCCTTGGTTTCCATGGCAGCGGGAAATGGCTTTCGCCCTGAACTTGTCTTTGGCTGTGGAGTTTTGAGCACTGTCAGTGAGGAGCTCCATGTTAGTTTTGTGTGGGTGCTCAAGCTGCTTGATTCCATCCCACTGGGCTCAATGGGCATGGGACCGCAAGTGAGCAAACAGGGTTTCCTAGATAGCTGCCAGGACAGCTGATGGTATGTGAAGTGCATGAGGCAGGTGGAGTTGTTTTGGCACTGGAAGAGCTGTGCTGCTGCTTCGGGCAGTTGCCATTCACCACCACACTACCTTCCCTAAGTGTCATAGCCACTTTCAGACATATGTGCTGCCAGAACACTTGGTTTCCATGGCAGTGGGAAATGGCTTTGGCTCTGAACTTGTCCTTGGCTGTGGAGTTTTGAGCGCCGTCAGTGAGGAGCTCCATGTTAGTTTTGTGTGGGTGCTCAAGCTTCTTGATTCCATCCCCCTGGGCTCAATGGGCATGGGACCGGAAGTGAGCAAACAGGGTTTCCTAGATAGCTGCCAGGACAGCTGATGGTATGTGAAGTTCATGAGGCAGGTGGAGTTGTTTTGGCACTGGAAGAGCTGTGCTGCTGCTTCGGGCAGTTGCCATTCACCACCACACTACCTTCCCTAGGTGTCATAGCCACTTTCAGACATATGTGCTGCCAGATCCCTTGGTTTCCATGGCAGCACGAAATGGCTTTGGCCATGAACTTGTCTTTGGTGTGGTGTTTTGAGCGCCCTGAGTGAGGAGCTGCATGTTAGTTTTGTGTGGGTGCTCAAGCTGCTTGATTCCATCCCACTGGGCTCAATGGGCATTGGACCGGAAGTGAGCAAACAGGGTTTCCTAGATAGCTGGCAGGACAGCTGATGGTATGTGAAGTTCATGAGGCAGGGGGAGTTGTTTTGGCACTGGAAGAGCTGTGCTGCTGCTTCGGGCAGTTGCCATTCACCACCACACTACCTTCCCTAGGTGTCATAGCCACTTGCAGACATATGTGCTGCCAGAGCCCTTGGTTTCCATGGCAGCGGGAAATGGCTTGGGCGCTGAACTTGTCTTTGGCTGTGGAGCTTTGAGCGCCTTGAGTTAGGAGCTCCATGTTAGTTTTGTGTGGGTGCTCAAGCTGCTTGATTCTATCCCACTGGGCTCAATGGGCACTGGACCGGAAGTGAGCAAACAGGGTTTCCTAGATAGCTGCCAGGACAGCTGATGGTATGTGAAGTGCATGAGGCAGGTGGAGTTGTTGGCACTGGAAGAGCTGTGCTGCTGCTTCGGGCAGTTGCCATTCACCACCACACTACC
The DNA here is from genome assembly GCF_030435755.1 of Ochotona princeps. Lineage (NCBI taxonomy): Eukaryota > Metazoa > Chordata > Mammalia > Lagomorpha > Ochotonidae > Ochotona > Ochotona princeps. The sequence goes on along the minus strand of NW_026698895.1, from coordinate 210,144 downwards.
TTCCCTAGGTGTCATAGCCACTTTCAGACATATGTGCTGCCAGAGCCCTTGGTTTCCATGGCAGCGGGAAATGGCATTGGCCCTGAACTTGTCTTTGGCTGTGGAGTTTTGAGCACCTTGAGTGAGGAGGTGTATGTTAGTTTTGTGTGGGTGCTCAAGCTGCTTGATTCCATCCCACTAGGCTCAATGGGCATGGGACCGGAAGTGAGCAAACAGGGTTTCCTAGATAGCTGCCAGGACAGCTGATGGTATGTGAAGTTCATGAGGCAGGTGGAGTTGTTTTGGCACTGGAAGAGCTGTGCTGCTGCTTCGGGCAGTTGCCATTCACCACCACACTACCTTCCCTAGGTGTCATAGCCACTTTCAGACATATGTGCTGCCAGAGCCCTTGGTTTCCATGGCAGCGGGAAATGGCTTTGGCCGTGAACTTGCCTTTGGCTGTGGAGTTTTGAGTGCCTTGAGTGAGGAGCTCCATGTTAGTATTTTGTTTGGGTGCTCAAGCTGCTTGATTCCATCCCACTGGGCTCAATGGGCACTGGACCGGAAGTGAGCAAACAGGGTTTCCTAGATAGCTGCCACGACAGCTGATGGTTTGTGAAGTGCATGAGGCAGGTGGAGTTGTTTTGGCACTGGAAGAGCTGTGCTGCTGCTTCGGGCAGTTGCCATTCACCACCACACTACCTTCCCTAGGTGTCATAGCCACTTTCAGACATATGTGCTGCCAGAGCCCTTGGTTTCCATGGCAGGGGGAAATGGCTTTGTCCCTGAACTTGTCTTTGGCTGTGGAGTTTTGAGCGGCTTGAGTGAGGAGCTCCATGTTAGTTTTGTGTGGGTGCTCAAGCTGCTTGATTCCATCCCACTGGGCTCAATGGGCATGGGACCGGAAGTGAGCAAACATTGTTTCCTAGATAGCTGCCAGGACAGCTGATGGTATGTGAAGTGCATGAGGCAGGTGGAGTTGTTTTGGCACTGGAAGAGCTGTGCTGCTGCTTCGGGCAGTTGCCATTCACCACCACACTACCTTCCCTGGGTGTCATAGCCACTTTCAGACATATGTGCTGCCAGAGCACTTGGTTTCCATGGCAGCGGGAAATGGCTTTGGCCCTGAACTTGTCTTTGGCTGTGGAGTTTTGAGCGCAGTTAGTGAGGAGCTCCATGTTAGTTTTGTGTGGGTGCTCAAGCTGCTTGATTCTATCCCACTGGGCTCAATGGGCATGGGACCCGAAGTGACCAAACAGGGTTTCCTAGATAGCTGCCAGGACAGCTGATGGTATGTGAAGTTCATGAGGCAGGTGGAGTTGTTTTGGCACTGGAAGAGCTGTGCTGCTGCTTCGGGCAGTTGCCATTCACCACCACACTACCTTCCCTAGGTGTCATAGCCACTTTCAGACATATGTGCTGCCAGAGCCCTTGGTTTCCATGGCAGCGGGAAATGGCTGTGGCCGTGAACTTGTCTTTGGCTGTGGAGGTTTGAGCGCAGTTAGTGAGGAGCTCCAAGTTAGTTTTGTGTGGGTGCTCAAGCTGCTTGATTCCATCCCACTGGGCTCAATGGGCATGGGACCTTCAGTGACCAAACAGGGTTTCCTAGATAGCGGCCAGGACAGCTGATGGTATGTGAAGTGCATGAGGCAGGTGGAGTTGTTTTGGCACTGGAAGAGCTGTGCTGCTGCTTCGGGAAGTTGCCATTCACCACCACACTACCTTCCCTAGGTGTCATAGCCACTTTCAGACATATGTGCTGCCAGAGCCCTTGGTTTCCATGGCAGCGGGAAATGGCTTGGGCCCTGAACTTGCCTTTGGCTGTGGAGTTTTGAGCGCCTTGAGTGAGGAGCTCCATGTTAGTTTTGTGTGGGTGCTCAAGCTGCTTGATTCTATCCCACTGGGCTCAATGGGCATGGGACCGGAAGTGACCAAACAGGGTTTCCTAGATAGCTGCCAGGACAGCTGATGGTATGTGAAGTTCATGAGGCAGGTGGAGTTGTTTTGGCACTGGAAGAGCTGTGCTGCTGCTTCGGGCAGTTGCCATTCACCACCACACTACCTTCCCTAGGTGTCATAGCCACTTTCAGACATATGTGCTGCCAGAGCCCTTGGTTTCCATGGCAGCGGGAAATGGCTTTGGCCCTGAACTTGCCTTTGGCTGTGGAGTTTTGAGCGCCTTGAGTGAGGAGCTCCATGTTAGTATTTTGTGGGTGCTCAAGCTGCTTGATTCTATCCCACTGGGCTCAATGGGCATGGGACCGAACGTGACCAAACAGGGTTTCCTAGATAGCTGCCAGGACAGCTGATGGTTTGTGAAGTTCATGAGGCAGGTGGAGTTGTTTTGGCACTGGAAGAGCTGTGCTGCTGCTTCGGGCAGTTGCCATTCACCACCACACTACCTTCCCTAGGTGTCATAGCCACTTTCAGACATATGTGCTGCCAGATCCCTTGGTTTCCATGGCAGCGGGAAATGGCTTTGGCGCTGAACTTGTCTTTGGCTGTGGAGTTTTGAGTGCCTTGAGTGAGGAGCTCCATGTTAGTTTTGTGTGTGTGCTCAAGCTGCTTGATTACATCCCACTAGGCTCAATGGGCATGGGACCGGAAGTGAGCAAACAGGGTTTCCTAGATAGCTGGCAGGACAGCTGATGGTATGTGAAGTTCATGAGGCAGGTGGAGTTGTTTTGGCACTGGAAGAGCTGTGCTGCTGCTTCGGGCAGTTGCCATTCACCACCACACTACCTTCCCTAGGTGTCATAGCCACTTGCAGACATATGTGCTGCCAGAGCCCTTGGTTTCCATGGCAGCGGGAAATGGCATTGGCCCTGAACTTGTCTTTGGCTGTGGAGTTTTGAGCGCCTTGAGTGAGGAGGTGTATGTTAGTTTTGTGTGGGTGCTCAAGCTGCTTGATTCCATCCCACTAGGCTCAATGGGCATGGGACCGGAAGTGACCAAACAGGGTTTCCTAGATAGCTGCCAGGACAGCTGATGGTATGTGAAGTGCATGAGGCAGGTGGAGTTGTTTTGGCACTGGAAGAGCTGTGCTGCTGCTTCGGGCAGTTGCCATTCACCACCACACTACCTTCCCTAGGTGTCATAGCCACTTTCAGACATATGTGCTGCCAGAGCCCTTGGTTTCCATGGCAGCGGGAAATGGCTTTGGCGCTGAACTTGTCTTTGGTTGTGGAGCTTTGAGCGCCTTGAGTTAGGAGCTCCATGTTAGTTTTGTGTGGGTGCTCAAGCTGCTTGATTCTATCCTACTGGGCTCAATGGGCATGGGACCGGAAGTGAGCAAACATTGTTTCCTAGATAGCTGCCAGGACAGCTGATGGTATGTGAAGTGCATGAGGCAGGTGGAGTTGTTTTGGCACTGGAAGAGCTGTGCTGCTGCTTCGGGAAGTTGCCATTCACCACCACACTACCTTCCCTAGGTGTCATAGCCACTTTCAGACATATGTGCTGCCAGAGCCCTTGGTTTCCATGGCAGCGGGAAATGGCTTTGGCCGTGAACTTGTCTTTGGCTGTGGAGTTTTGAGCGCCTTGATTGAGGAGGTGCATGTTAGTTTTGTGTGGGTGCTCAAGCTGCTTGATTCCATCCCACTGGGCTCAATGGGCACTGGACCGGAAGTGAGCAAACAGGGTTTCCTAGATAGCTGCCAGGACAGCTGATGGTATGTGAAGTTCATGAGGCAGGTGGAGTTGTTTTGGCACTGGAAGAACTGTGCTGCTACTTCGGGCAGTTGCCATTCACCACCACACTACCTTCCCTAGGTGTCATAGCCACTTTCAGACATATGTGCTGCCAGAGCCCTTGGTTTCCATGGCAGCGGGAAATGGCTTTGGCCCTGAACTTGTCTTTGGCTGTGGAGCTTTGAGCGCCTTGAGTGAGGAGCTCCATGTTAGTTTTGTGTGGGTGCTCAAGCTGCTTGATTCCATCCCACTGGGCTCAAAGGGCACTGGACCGGAAGTGAGCAAACAGGGTTTCCTAGATAGCGGCCAGGACAGCTGATGGTTTGTGAAGTGCATGAGGCAGGTGGAGTTGTTTTGGCACTGGAAGAGCTGTGCTGCTGCTTCGGGCAGTTGCCATTCACCACCACACTACCTTCCCTAGGTGTCATAGCCACTTTCAGACATATGTGCTGCCAGAGACCTTGAATTCCATGGCAGCGGGAAATGGCATTGGCCCTGAACTTGTCTTTGGCTGTGGAGTTTTGAGCACCTTCGGTGAGGAGCTCCATGTTAGTTTTGTGTGGGTGCTCAATCTGCTTGATTCCATCCCACTAGGCTCAATGGGCATGGGACCGGAAGTGACCAAACAGGGTTTCCTAGATAGCTGCCAGGACAGCTGATGGTATGTGAAGTGCATGAGGCAGGTGGAGTTGTTTTGGCACTGGAAGAGCTGTGCTGCTGCTTCGGGCAGCTGCCATTCACCACCACACTACCTTCCCTAGGTGTCATAGCCACTTTCAGACATATGTGCTGCCAGAGACCTTGAATTCCATGGCAGCGGGAAATGGCATTGGCCCTGAACTTGCCTTTGGCTGTGGAGTTTTGAGCGCCTTGAGTGAGGAGGTGCATGTTAGTTTTGTGTGGGTGCTCAAGCTGCTTGATTCCATCCCACTGGGCTCAATGGGCATGGGACCGGAAGTGAGCAAACAGGGTTTCCTAGATAGCTGCCAGGACAGCTGATGGTATGTGAAGTTCATGAGGCAGGTGGAGTTGTTTTGGCACTGGAAGAGCTGTGCTGCTGCTTCGGGCAGTTGCCATTCACCACCACACTACCTTCCCTAGGTGTCATAGCCACTTTCAGACATATGTGCTGCCAGAGCCCTTGGTTTCCATGGCAGCGGGAAATGGCTTGGGCCCTGAACTTGCCTTTGGCTGTGGAGCTTTGAGCGCCTTGAGTGAGGAGGTGCATGTTAGTTTTGTGTGGGTGCTCAAGCTGCTTGATTCCATCCCACTGGGCTCAATGGGCATGGGACCGGAAGTGACCAAACAGGGTTTCCTAGATAGCGGCCACGACAGCTGATGGTTTGTGAAGTGCATGAGGCAGGTGGAGTTGTTTTGGCACTGGAAGAGCTGTGCTGCTGCTTCGGGCAGTTGCCATTCACCACCACACTACCTTCCCTAGGTGTCATAGTCCCTTGCAGACATATGTGCTGCCAGAGCCCTTGGTTTCCATGGCAGCGGGAAATGGCATTGTCCTTGAACTTGCCATTGGCTGTGGAGCTTTGAGCGCCGTCAGTGAGGAGCTCCATGTTAGTTTTGTGTGGGTGCTCAAGCTGCTTGATTCCATCCCACTGGGCTCAATGGGCATGGGATCGGAAGTGACCAAACAGGGTTTCCTAGATAGCTGCCAGGACAGCTGATGGTATGTGAAGTTCATGAGGCAGGTGGAGTTGTTTTGGCACTGGAAGAGCTGTGCTGCTGCTTCGGGCAGTTGCCATTCACCACCACACTACCTTCCCTAGGTGTCATAGCCACTTTCAGACATATGTGCTGCCAGAGCCCTTGGTTTCCATGGCAGCGGGAAATGGCTTGGGCCCTGAAATTGCCTTTGGCTGTGGAGTTTTGAGCGCCTTGAGTGAGGAGCTCCATGTTAGTATTTTGTGGGTGCTCAAGCTGCTTGATTCCATCCCACTGGGCTCAATGGGCACGGGACCGGAAGTGACCAAACAGGGTTTCCTAGATAGCGGCCAGGACAGCTGATGGTATGTGAAGTGCATGAGGCAGGTGGAGTTGTTTTGGCACTGGAAGAGCTGTGCTGCTGCTTCGGGTAGTTGCCATTCACCACCACACTACCTTCCCTAGGTGTCATAGCCACTTTCAGACATATGTGCTGCCAGAGCCCTTGGTTTCCATGGCAGCGGGAAATGGCTTTGGCCGTGAACTTGTCTTTGGCTGTGGAGTTTTGAGCGCCTTGAGTGAGGAGCTGCATGTTAGTTTTGTGTGGGTGCTCAAGCTGCTTGATTCCATCCCACTGGGCTCAATGGGCATGGGACCGGAAGTGAGCAAACAGGGTTTCCTAGATAGCTGCCATGACACCTGATGGTTTGTGAAGTTCATGAGGCAGGTGGAGTTGTTTTGGCACTGGAAGAGCTGTGCTGCTGCTTCGGGCAGTTGCCATTCACCACCACACTACCTTCCCTAGGTGTCATAGCCACTTTCAGACATATGTGCTGCCAGAGCCCTTGCTTTCCATGGCAGCAGGAAATGGCTTTGGCTCTGAACTTGTCTTTGGCTGTGGAGCTTTGAGCGCCGTCAGTGAGGAGCTCCATGTTTGTTTTGTGTGGGTGCTCAAGCTGCTTGATTCCATCCCACTGGGCTCAATGGGCATGGGACCGGAAGTGACCAAACAGGGTTTCCTAGAGAGCTGCCAGGACAGCTGATGGTTTGTGAAGTGCATGAGGCAGGGGGAGTTGTTTTGGCACTGGAAGAGCTGTGCTGCTGCTTCGGGCAGTTGCCATTCACCACCACACTACCTTCCCTAGGTGTCATAGCCACTTTCAGACATATGTGCTGCCAGAGCCCTTGGTTTCCATGGCAGCGGGAAATGGCTTTGGCCCTGAACTTGTCTTTGGCTGTGGAGCTTTGAGCACCTTGAGTAAGGAGGTCCATGTTTGTTTTGTGTGGGTGCTCAAGCTGCTTGATTCCATCCCACTGGGCTCAATGGGCATGGGACCGGAAGTGAGCAAACAGGGTTTCCTAGATAGCTGCCAGGACAGCTGATGGTATGTGAAGTGCATGAGGCAGGTGGAGTTGTTTTGGCACTGGAAGAGCTGTGCTGCTGCTTCGGGCAGTTGCCATTCACCACCACACTACCTTCCCTAGGTGTCATAGCCACTTACAAACATATGTGCTGCCAGAGCCCTGGGTTTCCATGGCAGCGGGAAATGGCTTGGGCCCTGAACTTGCCTTTGGCTGTGGAGTTTTGAGCGCCTTGAGTGAGGAGGTGCATGTTAGTTTTGTGTGGGTGCTCAAGCTGCTTGATTCCATCCCACTGGGCTCAATGGGCATGGGACCGGAAGTGACCAAACAGGGTTTCCTAGATAGCGGCCAGGACAGCTGATGGTATGTGAAGTGCATGAGGCAGGTGGAGTTGTTTTGGCACTGGAAGAGCTGTGCTGCTGCTTCGGGTAGTTGCCATTCACCACCACACTACCTTCCCTAGGTGTCATAGCCACTTTCAGACATATGTGCTGCCAGAGCCCTTGGTTTCCATGGCAGCGGGAAATGGCTTTGGCCGTGAACTTGTCTTTGGCTGTGGAGTTTTGAGCGCCTTGAGTGAGGAGCTGCATGTTAGTTTTGTGTGGGTGCTCAAGCTGCTTGATTCCATCCCACTGGGCTCAATGTGCATGGGACCGGAAGTGAGCAAACAGGGTTTCCTAGATAGCTGCCATGACAGCTGATGGTTTGTGAAGTTCATGAGGCAGGTGGAGTTGTTTTGGCACTGGAAGAGCTGTGCTGCTGCTTCGGGCAGTTGCCATTCACCACCACACTACCTTCCCTAGGTGTCATAGCCACTTTCAGACATATGTGCTGCCAGAGCACTTGGTTTCCATGGCAGCAGGAAATGGCTTGGGCTCTGAACTTGTCTTTGGCTGTGGAGCTTTGAGCGCCTTGATTGAGGAGGTGCATGTTAGTTTTGTTTGGGTGCTCAAGCTGCTTGATTCCATCCCACTGGGCTCAATGGGCATGGGACCGGAAGTGACCAAACAGGGTTTCCTAGATAGCTGCCAGGACAGCTGATGGTTTGTGAAGTGCATGAGGCAGGGGGAGTTGTTTTGGCACTGGAAGAGCTGTGCTGCTGCTTCGGGCAGTTGCCATTCACCACCACACTACCTTCCCTAGGTGTCATAGCCACTTTCAGACATATGTGCTGCCAGAGCCCTTGGTTTCCATGGCAGCGGGAAATGGCTTTGGCCCTGAACTTGTCTTTGGCTGTGGAGCTTTGAGCACCTTGAGTGAGGAGGTGCATGTTTGTTTTGTGTGGGTGCTCAAGCTGCTTGATTCCATCCCACTGGGCTCAATGGGCATGGGACCTTCAGTGAGCAAACAGGGTTTCCTAGATAGCTGCCAGGACAGCTGATGGTATGTGAAGTGCATGAGGCAGGTGGAGTTGTTTTGGCACTGGAAGAGCTGTGCTGCTGCTTCGGGAAGTTGCCATTCACCACCACACTACCTTCCCTAGGTGTCATAGCCACTTTCAGACATATGTGCTGCCAGAGCCCTTGGTTTCCATGGCAGCGGGAAATGGCTTTGGCCGTGAACTTGCCTTTGGCTGTGGAGTTTTGAGCGCCTTGAGTGAGGAGGTGCATGTTAGTTTTGTGTGGGTGCTCAAGCTGCTTGATTCCATCCCACTGGGCTCAATGGGCATGGGACCGGAAGTGAGCAAACAGGGTTTCCTAGATAGCTGCCAGGACAGCTGATGGTTTGTGAAGTGCATGAGGCAGGTGGAGTTGTTTTGGCACTGGAAGAGCTGTGCTGCTGCTTCGGGCAGTTGCCATTCACCACCACACTACCTTCCCTAGGTGTCATAGCCACTTTCAGACATATGTGCTGCCAGAGCCCTGGGTTTCCATGGCAGCGGGAAATGGCTTGGGCCCTGAACTTGCCTTTGGCTGTGGAGTTTTGAGCGCCTTGAGTGAGGAGGTGCATGTTAGTTTTGTGTGGGTGCTCAAGCTGCTTGATTCCATCCCACTGGGCTCAATGGGCATGGGACCGGAAGTGACCAAACAGGGTTTCCTAGATAGCGGCCACGACAGCTGATGGTTTGTGAAGTGCATGAGGCAGGTGGAGTTGTTTTGGCACTGGAAGAGCTGTGCTGCTGCTTCGGGCAGTTGCCATTCACCACCACACTACCTTCCCTAGGTGTCATAGCCACTTTCAGACATATGTGCTGCCAGAGCCCTTGGTTTCCATGGCAGCGGGAAATGGCATTGTCCTTGAACTTGCCATTGGCTGTGGAGCTTTGAGCGCCGTCAGTGAGGAGCTCCATGTTAGTTTTGTGTGGGTGCTCAAGCTGCTTGATTCCATCCCACTGGGCTCAATGGGCATGGGACCGGAAGTGAGCAAACAGGGTTTCCTAGATAGCTGCCAGGACAGCTGATGGTATGTGAAGTTCATGAGGCAGGTGGAGTTGTTTTGGCACTGGAAGAGCTGTGCTGCTGCTTCGGGCAGTTGCCATTCACCACCACACTACCTTCCCTAGGTGTCATAGCCACTTTCAGACATATGTGCTGCCAGAGCCCTTGGTTTCCATGGCAGCGGGAAATGGCTTTGGCCCTGAACTTGCCTTTGGCTGTGGAGTTTTGAGCGCCATCAGTGAGGAGATCCATGTTAGTATTGTGTGGGTGCTCAAGCTGCTTGATTCCATCCCACTGGGCTCAATGGGCATGGGACCGGAAGTGACCAAACAGGGTTTCCTAGATAGCTGCCAGGACAGCTGATGGTATGTGAAGTTCATGAGGCAGGTGGAGTTGTTTTGGCACTGGAAGAGCTGTGCTGCTGCTTCGGGCAGTTGCCATTCACCACCACACTACCTTCCCTAGGTGTCATAGCCACTTGCAGACATATGTGCTGCCAGAGCCCTTGCTTTCCATGGCAGCGGGAAATGGCTTGGGCGCTGAACTTGTCTTTGGCTGTGGAGTTTTGAGTGCCTTGAGTGAGGAGCTCCATGTTAGTTTTGTGTGGGTGCTCAAGCTGCTTGATTCCATCCCACTGGGCTCAATGGGCACTGGACCGGCAGTGACCAAACAGGGTTTCCTAGATAGCGGCCAGGACAGCTGATGGTATGTGAAGTGCATGAGGCAGGTGGAGTTGTTTTGGCACTGGAAGAGCTGTGCTGCTGCTTCGGGCAGTTGCCATTCACCACCACACTACCTTCCCTAGGTGTCATAGCCACTTGCAGACATATGTGCTGCCAGAGCAATTGGTTTCCATGGCAGCGGGAAATGGCTTGGGCCCTGAAATTGTCTTTGCCTGTGGAGTTTTGAGCGCCTTGAGTGAGGAGCTCCATGTTAGTTTTGTGTGGGTGCTCAAGCTGCTTGATTCCATCCCACTGGGCTCAATGGGCATGGGACCAGAAGTGAGCAAACAGGGTTTCCTAGATAGCTGCCAGGACAGCTGATGGTATGTGAAGTGCATGAGGCAGGTGGAGTTGTTTTGGCACTGGAAGAGCTGTGCTGCTGCTTCGGGCAGTTGCCATTCACCACCACACTACCTTCCCTAGGTGTCATAGCCACTTTCAGACATATGTGCTGCCAGAGCCCTTGGTTTCCATGGCAGCGGGAAATGGCTTGGGCCCTGAAATTGCCTTTGGCTGTGTAGTTTTGAGCGCCTTGAGTGAGGAGGTGCATGTTAGTTTTTTGTGGGTGCTCAAGCTGCTTGATTCCATCCCACTGGGCTCAATGGGCATTGGACCGGAAGTGAGCAAACAGGGTTTCCTAGATAGCTGCCAGGACAGCTGATGGTATGTGAAGTGCATGAGGCAGGTGGAGTTGTTTTGGCACTGGAAGAGCTGTGCTGCTGCTTCAGGCAGTTGCCATTCACCACCACACTACCTTCCCTAGGTGTCATAGCCACTTTCAGACATATGTGCTGCCAGAGCCCTTGGTTTCCATGGCAGCGGGAAATGGCATTGTCCCTGAACTTGTCTTTGGCTGTGGAGCTTTGAGCGCCTTGATTGAGGAGGTGCATGTTAGTTTTGTGTGGGTGCTCAAGCTGCTTGATTCCATCCCACTGGGCTCAATGGGCACTGGACGGCAGTGACCAAACAGGGTTTCCTAGATAGCTGCGACGACAGCTGATGGTATGTGAAGTGCATGAGGCAGGTGGAGTTGTTTTGGCACTGGAAGAACTGTGCTGCTGCTTCGGGCAGTTGCCATTCACCACCACACTACCTTCCCTACGTGTCATAGCCACTTTCAGACATATGTGCTGCCAGAGCCCTTGGTTTCCATGGCAGCGGGAAATGGCTTTGGCCCTGAACTTGCCTTTGGCTGTGGAGTTTTGAGCGCCATCAGTGAGGAGATCCATGTTAGTATTGTGTGGGTGCTCAAGCTGCTTGATTCCATCCCACTGGGCTCAATGGGCATGGGACCGGAAGTGACCAAACAGGGTTTCCTAGATAGCTGCCAGGACAGCTGATGGTAGGTGAAGTTCATGAGGCAGGTGGAGTTGTTTTGGCACTGGAAGAGCTGTGCTGCTGCTTCGGGCAGTTGCCATTCACCACCACACTACCTTCCCTAGGTGTCATAGCCACTTTCAGACATATGTGCTGCCAGAGCCCTTGGTTTCCATGGCAGCGGGAAATGGCTTGGGCCCTGAACTTGCCTTTGGCTGTGGAGTTTTGAGCGCCATCAGTGAGGAGATCCATGTTAGTATTGTGTGGGTGCTCAAGCTGCTTGATTCCATCCCACTGGGCTCAATGGGCATGGGACCGGAAGTGACCAAACAGGGTTTCCTAGATAGCTGCCAGGACAACTGATGGTATGTGAAGTTCATGAGGCAGGTGGAGTTGTTTTGGCACTGGAAGAGCTGTGCTGCTGCTTCGGGCAGTTGCCATTCACCACCACACTACCTTCCCTAGGTGTCATAGCCACTTTCAGACATATGTGCTGCCAGAGCCCTTGGTTTCCATGGCAGCGGGAAATGGCTTGGGCGCTGAACTTGTCTTTGGCTGTGGAGTTTTGAGTGCCTTGAGTGAGGAGCTCCATGTTAGTTTTGTGTGGGTGCTCAAGCTGCTTGATTCCATCCCACTGGGCTCAATGGGCACTGGACCGGCAGTGACCAAACAGGGTTTCCTAGATAGCTGCCAGGACAGCTGATGGTATGTGAAGTGCATGAGGCAGGTGGAGTTGTTTTGGCACTGGAAGAGCTGTGCTGCTGCTTCGGGCAGTTGCCATTCACCACCACACTACCTTCCCTAGGTGTCATAGCCACTTTCAGACATATGTGCTGCCAGAGCCCTTGGTTTCCATGGCAGCGGGAAATGGCATTGTCCTTGAACTTGCCATTGGCTGTGGAGCTTTGAGCGCCGTCAGTGAGGAGCTCCATGTTAGTTTTGTGTGGGTGCTCAAGCTGCTTGATTCCATCCCACTGGGCTCAATGGGCATGGGACCGGAAGTGAGCAAACAGGGTTTCCTAGATAGCTGCCAGGACAGCTGATGGTATGTGAAGTTCATGAGGCAGGTGGAGTTGTTTTGGCACTGGAAGAGCTGTGCTGCTGCTTCGGGCAGTTGCCATTCACCACCACACTACCTTCCCTAGGTGTCATAGCCACTTTCAGACATATGTGCTGCCAGAGCCCTTGGTTTCCATGGCAGCGGGAAATGGCTTTGGCCCTGAACTTGCCTTTGGCTGTGGAGTTTTGAGCGCCATCAGTGAGGAGATCCATGTTAGTATTGTGTGGGTGCTCAAGCTGCTTGATTCCATCCCACTGGGCTCAATGGGCATTGGACCGGAAGTGACCAAACAGGGTTTCCTAGATAGCTGCCAGGACAACTGATGGTATGTGAAGTTCATGAGGCAGGTGGAGTTGTTTTGGCACTGGAAGAGCTGTGCTGCTGCTTCGGGCAGTTGCCATTCACCACCACACTACCTTCCCTAGGTGTCATAGCCACTTGCAGACATATGTGCTGCCAGAGCCCTTGGTTTCCATGGCAGCGGGAAATGGCTTGGGCGCTGAACTTGTCTTTGGCTGTGGAGTTTTGAGTGCCTTGAGTGAGGAGCTCCATGTTAGTTTTGTGTGGGTGCTCAAGCTGCTTGATTCCATCCCACTGGGCTCAATGGGCACTGGACCGGCAGTGACCAAACAGGGTTTCCTAGATAGCGGCCAGGACAGCTGATGGTATGTGAAGTGCATGAGGCAGGTGGAGTTGTTTTGGCACTGGAAGAGCTGTGCTGCTGCTTCGGGCAGTTGCCATTCACCACCACACTACCTTCCCTAGGTGTCATAGCCACTTTCAGACATATGTGCTGCCAGAGCCCTTGGTTTCCATGGCAGCGGGAAATGGCTTGGGCCCTGAAATTGTCTTTGCCTGTGGAGTTTTGAGCGCCTTGAGTGAGGAGCTCCATGTTAGTTTTGTGTGGGTGCTCAAGCTGCTTGATTCCATCCCACTGGGCTCAATGGGCATGGGACCAGAAGTGAGCAAACAGGGTTTCCTAGATAGCTGCCAGGACAGCTGATGGTATGTGAAGTGCATGAGGCAGGTGGAGTTGTTTTGGCACTGGAAGAGCTGTGCTGCTGCTTTGGGCAGTTGCCATTCACCACCACACTACCTTCCCTAGGTGTCATAGCCACTTTCAGACATATGTGCTGCCAGAGCACTTGGTTTCCATGGCAGCGGGAAATGGCTTGGGCCCTGAAATTGCCTTTGGCTGTGTAGTTTTGAGCGCCTTGAGTGAGGAGCTGCATGTTAGTTTTGTGTGGGTGCTCAAGCTGCTTGATTCCATCCCACTGGGCTCAATGGGCATGGGACCGCAAGTGAGCAAACAGGGTTTCCTAGATAACTGCCAGGACAGCTGATGGTATGTGAAGTTCATGAGGCAGGTGGAGTTGTTTTGGCACTGGAAGAGCTGTGCTGCTGCTTCGGGCAGTTGCCATTCACCACCACACTACCTTCCCTAGGTGTCATAGCCACTTTCAGACATATGTGCTGCCAGAGCCCTTGGTTTCCATGGCAGCGGGAAATGGCATTGTCTCTGAACTTGTCTTTGGCTGTGGAGCTTTGAGCGCCTTGATTGAGGAGGTGCATGTTAGTTTTGTGTGGGTGCTCAAGCTGCTTGATTCCATCCCACTGGGCTCAATGGGCACTGGACGGCAGTGACCAAACAGGGTTTCCTAGATAGCTGCGACGACAGCTGATGGTATGTGAAGTGCATGAGGCAGGTGGAGTTGTTTTGGCACTGGAAGAGCTGTGCTGCTGCTTCGGGCAGTTGCCATTCACCACCACACTACCTTCCCTAGGTGTCATAGCCACTTTCAGACATATGTGCTGCCAGAGCCCTTGGTTTCCATGGCAGCGGGAAATGGCTTTGGCCCTGAACTTGCCTTTGGCTGTGGAGTTTTGAGCGCCATCAGTGAGGAGATCCATGTTAGTATTGTGTGGGTGCTCAAGCTGCTTGATTCCATCCCACTGGGCTCAATGGGCATGGGACCGGAAGTGACCAAACAGGGTTTCCTAGATAGCTGCCAGGACAACTGATGGTATGTGAAGTTCATGAGGCAGGTGGAGTTGTTTTGGCACTGGAAGAGCTGTGCTGCTGCTTCGGGCAGTTGCCATTCACCACCACACTACCTTCCCTAGGTGTCATAGCCACTTTCAGACATATGTGCTGCCAGAGCCCTTGGTTTCCATGGCAGCGGGAAATGGCTTGGGCGCTGAACTTCTCTTTCTCTGTGGAGTTTTGAGTGCCTTGAGTGAGGAGCTCCATGTTAGTTTTGTGTGGGTGCTCAAGCTGCTTGATTCCATCCCACTGGGCTCAATGGGCACTGGACCGGCAGTGACCAAACAGGGTTTCCTAGATAGCTGCCAGGACAGCTGATGGTATGTGAAGTGCATGAGGCAGGTGGAGTTGTTTTGGCACTGGAAGAGCTGTGCTGCTTCTTCGGGCAGTTGCCATTCACCACCACACTACCTTCCCTAGGTGTCATAGCCACTTTCAGACATATGTGCTGCCAGAGCCCTTGGTTTCCATGGCAGCGGGAAATGGCTTGGGCCCTGAAATTGTCTTTGGCTGTGGAGTTTTGAGCGCCTTGAGTGAGGAGGTGCATGTTAGTTTTGTGTGGGTGCTCAAGCTGCTTAATTCCATCCCACTGGGCTCAATGGGCATGGGACCAGAAGTGAGCAAACAGGGTTTCCTAGATAGCTGCCAGGACAGCTGATGGTATGTGAAGTGCATGAGGCAGGTGGAGTTGTTTTGGCACTGGAAGAGCTGTGCTGCTGCTTTGGGCAGTTGCCATTCACCACCACACTACCTTCCCTAGGTGTCATAGCCACTTTCAGACATATGTGCTGCCAGAGCCCTTGGTTTCCATGGCAGCGGGAAATGGCTTGGGCCCTGAAATTGCCTTTGGCTGTGTAGTTTTGAGCGCCGTCAGTGAGGAGCTGCATGTTAGTTTTGTGTGGGTGCTCAAGCTGCTTGATTCCATCCCACTGGGCTCAATGGGCATGGGACCGGAAGTGAGCAAACAGGGTTTCCTAGATAGCTGCCAGGACAGCTGATGGTATGTGAAGTTCATGAGGCAGGTGGAGTTGTTTTGGCACTGGAAGAGCTGTGCTGCTGCTTCGGGCAGTTGCCATTCACCACCACACTACCTTCCCTAGGTGTCATAGCCACTTTCAGACATATGTGCTGCCAGAGCCCTTGGTTTCCATGGCAGCGGGAAATGGCTTGGGCCCTGAAATTGTCTTTGGCTGTGGAGTTTTGAGCGCCGTCAGTGAGGAGCTGCATGTTAGTTTTGTGTGGGTGCTCAAGCTGCTTGATTCCATCCCACTGGGCTCAATGGGCACTGGACCGGATGTGAGCAAACAGGGTTTCCTAGATAGCTGCCAGGACAGCTGATGGTATGTGAAGTGCATGAGGCAGGTGGAGTTGTTTTGGCACTGGAAGAGCTGTGCTGCTGCTTCGGGCAGTTGCCATTCACCACCACACTACCTTCCCTAGGTGTCATAGCCACTTTCAGACATATGTGCTGCCAGAGCCCTTGGTTTCCATGGCAGCGGGAAATGGCATTGTCCCTGAACTTGTCTTTGGCTGTGTAGTTTTGAGCGCCTTGAGTGAGGAGCTCCATGTTAGTTTTGTGTGGGTGCTCAAGCTGCTTGATTCCATCCCACTGGGCTCAATGGGCATTGGACCGGCAGTGACCAAACAGGGTTTCCTAGATAGCTGCCAGGACAGCTGATTGTATGTGAAGTTCATGAGGCAGGTGGAGTTGTTTTGGCACTGGAAGAGCTGTGCTGCTGCTTCGGGCAGTTGCCATTCACCACCACACTACCTTCCCTAGGTGTCATAGCCACTTTCAGACATATGTGCTGTCAGAGCCCTTGGTTTCCATGGCAGCGGGAAACGGCTTGGGCTCTGAACTTGTCTTTGGCTGTGGAGTTTTGAGCGCCTTGAGTGAGGAGCTCCATGTTAGTATTGTGTGGGTGCTCAAGCTGCTTGATTCCATCCCACTGGGCTCAATGGGCATGGGACCGGAAGTGACCAAACAGGGTTTCCTAGATAGCTGCCAGGACAGCTGATGGTATGTGAAGTGCATGAGGCAGGTGGAGTTGTTTTGGCACTGGAAGAGCTGTGCTGCTGCTTTGGGCAGTTGCCATTCACCACCACACTACCTTCCCTAGGTGTCATAGCCACTTTCAGACATATGTGCTGCCAGAGCCCTTGGTTTCCATGGCAGAGGGAAATGGCTTGGGCCCTGAAATTGTCTTTGGCTGTGGAGTTTTGAGCGCCGTCAGTGAGGAGCTCCATGTTTGTTTTGTGTGGGTGCTCAAGCTGCTTGATTCCATCCCACTGGGCTCAATGGGCATGGGACCGGAAGTGAGCAAACAGGGTTTCCTAGATAGCTGCCAGGACAGCTGATGGCATGTGAAGTGCATGAGGCAGGTGGAGTTGTTTTGGCACTGGAAGAGCTGTGCTGCTGCTTCGGGCAGTTGCCATTCACCACCACACTACCTTCCCTAGGTGTCATAGCCACTTTCAGACATATGTGCTGCCAGAGCACTTGGTTTCCATGGCAGCAGGAAATGGCTTTGGCTGTGAACTTGATTTTGGCTGTGGAGTTTTGAGTGCCTTGAGTGAGGAGCTCCATGTTAGTTTTGTGTGGGTGCTCAAGCTGCTTGATTCCATCCCACTGGGCTCAATGGGCATGGGACCGGAAGTGAGCAAACAGGGTTTCCTAGATAGCTGCCAGGACAGCTGATGGTATGTGAAGTTCATGAGGCAGGTGGAGTTGTTTTGGCACTGGAAGAGCTGTGCTGCTGCTTCGGGCAGTTGCCATTCACCACCACACTACCTTCCCTAGGTGTCATAGCCACTTTCAGACATATGTGCTGCCAGAGCCCTTGGTTTCCATGGCAGCGGGAAATGGCTTGGGCCCTGAAATTGCCTTTGGCTGTGGTGTTTTGAGCGCCTTGAGTGAGGAGGTGCATGTTTGTTTTGTGTGGGTGCTCAAGCTGCTTGATTCCATCCCACTGGGCTCAATTGGCATGGGATCGGAAGTGAGCAAACAGGGTTTCCTAGATAGCTGCCAGGACAGCTGATGGTTTGTGAAGTGCATGAGGCAGGTGGAGTTGTTTTGGCACTGGAAGAGCTGTGCTGCTGCTTCGGGCAGTTGCCATTCACCACCACACTACCTTCCCTAGGTGTCATAGCCACTTTCAGACATATGTGCTGCCAGAGCACTTGGTTTCCATGGCAGCGGGAAATGGCTTGGGCCCTGAACTTGTCTTTGGCTGTGGAGCTTTGAGCGCCTTGAGTGAGGAGCTGCATGTTTGTTTTGTGTGGGTGCTCAAGCTGCTTGATTCCATCCCACTGGGCTCAATGGGCATGGGACCGGAAGTGAGCAAACAGGGTTTCCTAGATAGCGGCCAGGACAGCTGATGGTATGTGAAGTGCATGAGGCAGGTGGAGTTGTTTTGGCACTGGAAGAGCTGTGCTGCTGCTTCGGGCAGTTGCCATTCACCACCACACTACCTTCCCTAGGTGTCATAGCCACTTTCAGACATATGTGCTGCCAGAGCACTTGGTTTCCATGGCAGCGGGAAATGGCTTTGGCTGTGAACTTGTCTTTGGCTGTGGAGTTTTGAACGCCTTGATTGAGGAGGTGCATGTTAGTTTTGTGTGGGTGCTCAAGCTGCTTGATTCCATCCCACTGGGCTCAATGGGCATAGGACCGGAAGTGAGCAAACAGGGTTTCCTAGATAGCTGCCAGGACAGCTGATGGTATGTGAAGTTCATGAGGCAGGTGGAGTTGTTTTGGCACTGGAAGAGCTGTGCTGCTGCTTCGGGCAGTTGCCATTCACCACCACACTACCTTCCCTAGGTGTCATAGCCACTTTCAGACATATGTGCTGCCAGAGCACTTGGTTTCCATGGCAGCGGGGAATGGCTTTGGCCGTGAACTTGTCTTTGGCTGTGGAGGTTTCAGCGCAGTTAGTGAGGAGCTCCATGTTAGTTTTGTGTGGGTGCTCAAGCTGCTTAATTCCATCCCACTGGGCTCAATGGGCATTTGACCGGATGTGAGCAAACAGGGTTTCCTAGATAGCTGCCAGGACAGCTGATGGTATGTGAAGTTCATGAGGCAGGTGGAGTTGTTTTGGCACTGGAAGAGCTGTGCTGCTGCTTCGGGCAGTTGCCATTCACCACCACACTACCTTCCCTAGGTGTCATAGCCACTTTCAGACATATGTGCTGCCAGAGCCCTTGGTTTCCATGGCAGCGGGAAATGGCTTTGGCCCTGAACTTGCCTTTGGCTGTGGAGTTTTGAGCGCCTTGAGTGAGGAGCTGCATGTTCGTTTTGTGTGGGTGCTCTAGCTGCTTGATTCCATCCCACTGGGCTCAATGGGCATGGGACCGGAAGTGAGCAAACAGGGTTTCCTAGATAGCTGCCAGGACAACTGATGGTATGTGAAGTTCATGAGGCAGGTGGAGTTGTTTTGGCACTGGAAGAGCTGTGCTGCTGCTTCGGGCAGTTGCCATTCACGACCACACTACCTTCCCTAGGTGTCATAGCCACTTTCAGACATATGTGCTGCCAGAGCCCTTCGTTTCCTTGGCAGCGGGAAATGGCATTGTCCTTGAACTTGCCATTGGCTGTGGAGTTTTGAGCGCCGTCAGTGAGGAGCTGCATGTTAGTTTTGTGTGGGTGCTCAAGCTGCTTGATTCCATCCCACTGGGCTCAATGGGCATGGGACCGGAAGTGCCCAAACAGGGTTTCCTAGATAGCTACCAGGACAGCTGATGGTATGTGAAGTGCATGAGGCAGGTGGAGTTGTTTTGGCACTGGAAGAGCTGTGCTGCTGCTTCGGGCAGTTGCCATTCACCACCACACTACCTTCCCTAGGTGTCATAGCCACTTTCAGACATATGTGCTGCCAGAGCCCTTGGTTTCCATGGCAGCGGGAAATGGCTTGGGCCCTGAACTTGTCTTTGGCTGTGGAGCTTTGAGCGCCTTGAGTGAGGAGCTGCATGTTTGTTTTGTGTGGGCGCTCAAGCTGCTTGATTCCATCCCACTGGGCTCAATGGGCATGGGACCGGAAGTGAGCAAACAGGGTTTCCTAGATAGATGCCAGGACAGCTGATGGTATGTGAAGTGCATGAGGCAGGTGGAGTTGTTTTGGCACTGGAAGAGCTGTGCTGCTGCTTCGGGCAGTTGCCATTCACCACCACACTACCTTCCCTAGGTGTCATAGCCACTTTCAGACATATGTGCTGCCAGAGCCCTTGGTTTCCATGGCAGCGGGAAATGGTTTGGGCCCTGAACTTGATTTGGCTGTGGAGTTTTGAGCGCCGTCAGTGAGGAGCTGCATGTTAGTTTTGTGTGGGTGCTCAAGCTGCTTGATTCCATCCCACTGGGCTCAATGGGCATGGGACCGGAAGTGACCAAACAGGGTTTCCTAGATAGCTGCCAGGACAGCTGATGGTATGTGAAGTGCATGAGGCAGGTGGAGTTGTTTTGGCACTGGAAGAGCTGTGCTGCTGCTTCGGGCAGTTGCCATTCACCACCACACTACCTTCCCTAGGTGTCATAGCCACTTTCAGACATATGTGCTGCCAGAGCCCTTGGTTTCCATGGCAGCAGGAAATAGCTTTGGCCCTGAACTTGCCTTTGGCTGTGGAGTTTTGAGCGCCTTGAGTGAGGAGGTGCATGTTAGTTTTGTGTGGGTGCTCAAGCTGCGTGATTCCATCCCACTGGGCTCAATGGGCATTGCACCGGAAGTGACCAAACAGGGTTTCCTAGATAGCTGCCAGGACAGCTGATGGTTTTTGAAGTGCATGAGGCAGGTGGAGTTGTTTTGGCACTGGAAGAGCTGTGCTGCTGCTTCGGGCAGTTGCCATTCACCACCACACTACCTTCCCTAGGTGTCATAGCCACTTGCAGACATATGTGCTGCCAGAGCCCTTGGTTTCCATGGCAGCGGGAAATGGCATTGTCCTTGAACTTGCCTTTGGCTGTGGAGTTTTGAGCGCCATCAGTGAGGAGCTGCATGTTAGTTTTGTGTGGGTGCTCAAGCTGCTTGATTCCATCCCACTGGGCTCAATGGGCATGGGACCGGAAGTGAGCAAACAGGGTTTCCTAGATAGCTGCCAGGACAGCTGATGGTATGTGAAGTTCATGAGGCAGGTGGAGTTGTTTTGGCACTGGAAGAGCTGTGCTGCTGCTTCGGGCAGTTGCCATTCACCACCACACTACCTTCCCTAGGTGTCATAGCCACTTTCAGACATATGTGCTGCCAGAGCCCTTGGTTTCCATGGCAACGGAAAATGGCTTTGGCCCTGAACTTGCCTTTGGCTGTGGAGTTTTGAGCGCCTTGAGTGAGGAGGTGCATGTTAGTTTTGTGTGGGTGCTCAAGCTGCTTGATTCCATCCCACTGGGCTCAATGGGCATTGGACCGGAAGTGACCAAACAGGGTTTCCTAGATAGCTGCCAGGACAGCTGATGGTTTGTGAAGTGCATGAGGCAGGTGGAGTTGTTTTGGCACTGGAAGAGCTGTGCTGCTGCTTCGGGCAGTTGCCATTCACCACCACACTACCTTCCCTAGGTGTCATAGCCACTTTCAGACATATGTGCTGCCAGAGCCCTTGGTTTCCATGGCAGCGGGAAATGGCATTGTCCTTGAACTTGCCATTGGCTGTGGAGTTTTGAGCGCCATCAGTGAGGAGCTGCATGTTAGTTTTGTGTGGGTGCTCAAGCTGCTTGATTCCATCCCACTGGGCTCAATGGGCATGGGACCGGAAGTGACCAAACAGGGTTTCCTAGATAGCTGCCAGGACAGCTGATGGTATGTGAAGTTCATGAGGCAGGTGGAGTTGTTTTGGCACTGGAAGAGCTGTGCTGCTGCTTCGGGCAGTTGCCATTCACCACCACACTACCTTCCCTAGGTGTCATAGCCACTTTCAGACATATGTGCTGCCAGAGCCCTTGGTTTCCATGGCAGCGGGAAATGGCTTGGGCACTGAACTTGTCTTTGGCTGTGGAGTTTTGAGTGCCTTGAGTGAGGAGCTCCATGTTAGTTTTGTGTGGGTGCTCAAGCTGCTTGATTCCATCCCACTGGGCTCAATGGGCACTGGACCGGCAGTGACCAAACAGGGTTTCCTAGATAGCTGCCAGGACAGCTGATGGTATGTGAAGTGCATGAGGCAGGTGGAGTTGTTTTGGCACTGGAAGAGCTGTGCTGCTGCTTCGGGCAGTTGCCATTCACCACCACACTACCTTCCCTAGGTGTCATAGCCACTTTCAGACATATGTGCTGCCAGAGCCCTTGGTTTCCATGGCAGCGGGAAATGGCTTGGGCCCTGAAATTGTCTTTGGCTGTGGAGTTTTGAGCGCCTTGAGTGAGGAGCTCCATGTTAGTTTTGTGTGGGTGCTCAAGCTGCTTGATTCCATCCCACTGGGCTCAATGGGCATGGGACCAGAAGTGAGCAAACAGGGTTTCCTAAATAGCTGCCAGGACAGCTGATGGTATGTGAAGTGCATGAGGCAGGTGGAGTTGTTTTGGCACTGGAAGAGCTGTGCTGCTGCTTCGGGCAGTTGCCATTCACCACCACACTACCTTCCCTAGGTGTCATAGCCACTTACAAACATATGTGCTGCCAGAGCCCTTCGTTTCCATGGCAGCGGGAAATGGCTTGGGCCCTGAACTTGTCTTTGGCTGTGTAGTTTTGAGCGCCTTGATTGAGGAGCTGCATGTTAGTTTTGTGTGGGTGCTCAAGCTGCTTGATTCCATCCCACTGGGCTCAATGGGCATGGGACCGGAAGTGACCAAACAGGGTTTCCTAGATAGCTTCCAGGACAGCTGATGGTATGTGAAGTGCATGAGGCAGGTGGAGTTGTTTTGGCACTGGAAGAGCTGTGCTGCTGCTTCGGGCAGTTGCCATTCACCACCACACTACCTTCCCTAGGTGTCATAGCCACTTTCAGACATATGTGCTGCCAGAGCCCTTGGTTTCCATGGCAGCGGGAAATGGCTTGGGCCCTGAAATTGCCTTTGGCTGTGGAGTTTTGAGCGCCGTCAGTGAGGAGCTGCATGTTAGTTTTGTGTGGGTGCTCAAGCTGCTTGATTCCATCCCACTGGGCTCAATGGGCATTGGACCGGAAGTGAGCAAACAGGGTTTCCTAGATAGCTGCCAGGATAGCTGATGGTATGTGAAGTTCATGAGGCAGGTGGAGTTGTTTTGGCACTGGAAGAGCTGTGCTGCTGCTTCGGGCAGTTGCCATTCACCACCACACTACCTTCCCTAGGTGTCATAGCCACTTTCAGACATATGTGCTGCCAGAGCCCTTGGTTTCCATGGCAGCGGGAAATGGCATTGGGCCCTGAACTTGTCTTTGGCTGTGGAGCTTTGAGCGCCTTGATTGAGGAGGTGCATGTTAGTTTTGTGTGGGTGCTCAAGCTGCTTGATTCCATCCCACTGGGCTCAATGGGCATGGGACCGGATGTGAGCAAACAGGGTTTCCTAGATAGCTGCCACTACAGCTGATGGTATGTGAAGTGCATGAGGCAGGTGGAGTTGTTTTGGCACTGGAAGAGCTGTGCTGCTGCTTCGGGCAGTTGCCATTCACCACCACACTACCTTCCCTAGGTGTCATAGCCACTTTCAGACATATGTGCTGCCAGATCCCTTGGTTTCCATGGCAGCGGGAAATGGCTTGGGCCCTGAACTTGCCTTTTGCTGTGGAGTTTTGAGCGCCTTGAGTGAGGAGCTCCATGTTAGTATTGTGTGGGTGCTCAAGCTGCTTGATTCCATCCCATTGGGCTCAATGGGCATTGCACCGGAAGTGACCAAACAGGGTTTCCTAGATAGCGGCCAGGACAGCTGATGGTATGTGAAGTTCATGAGGCAGGTGGAGATGTTTTGGCACTGGAAGAGCTGTGCTGCTGCTTCGGGCAGTTGCCATTCACCACCACACTACCTTCCCTAGGTGTCATAGCCACTTGCAGACATATGTGCTGCCAGAGCCCTTGGTTTCCATGGCAGCGGGAAATGGCTTGGGCCCTGAAATTGTCTTTGGCTGTGGAGTTTTGAGCGCCTTGAGTGAGGAGCTGCATGTTAGTTTTGTGTGGGTGCTCAAGCTGCTTGATTCCATCCCAGTGGGCTCAATGGGCATTGGACCGGAAGTGAGCAAACAGGGTTTCCTAGATAGCTGCCAAGACAGCTGATGGTATGTGAAGTGCATGAGGCAGGTGGAGTTGTTTTGGCACTGGAAGAGCTGTGCTGCTGCTTCGGGCAGTTGCCATTCACCACCACACTACCTTCCCTAGGTGTCATAGCCACTTACAAACATATGTGCTGCCAGAGCCCTTGGTTTCCATGGCAGCGGGAAATGGCTTGGGCCCTGAACTTGTCTTTGGCTGTGTAGTTTTGAGCGCCTTGATTGAGGAGCTGCATGTTAGTTTTGTGTGGGTGCTCAAGCTGCTTGATTCCATCCCACTGGGCTCAATGGGCATGGGACCGGAAGTGACCAAACAGGGTTTCCTAGATAGCTTCCAGGACAGCTGATGGTATGTGAAGTGCATGAGGCAGGTGGAGTTGTTTTGGCACTGGAAGAGCTGTGCTGCTGCTTCGGGCAGTTGCCATTCACCACCACACTACCTTCCCTAGGTGTCATAGCCACTTTCAGACATATGTGCTGCCAGAGCCCTTGGTTTCCATGGCAGCGGGAAATGGCTTGGGCCCTGAAATTGCCTTTGGCTGTGGAGTTTTGAGCGCCGTCAGTGAGGAGCTGCATGTTAGTTTTGTGTGGGTGCTCAAGCTGCTTGATTCCATCCCACTGGGCTCAATGGGCATTGGACCGGAAGTGAGCAAACAGGGTTTCCTAGATAGCTGCCAGGTAGCTGATGGTATGTGAAGTTCATGAGGCAGGTGGAGTTGTTTTGGCACTGGAAGAGCTGTGCTGCTGCTTCGGGCAGTTGCCATTCACCACCACACTACCTTCCCTAGGTGTCATAGCCACTTTCAGACATATGTGCTGCCAGAGCCCTTGGTTTCCATGGCAGCGGGAAATGGCATTGGGCCCTGAACTTGTCTTTGGCTGTGGAGCTTTGAGCGCCTTGATTGAGGAGGTGCATGTTAGTTTTGTGTGGGTGCTCAAGCTGCTTGATTCCATCCCACTGGGCTCAATGGGCATGGGACCGGATGTGAGCAAACAGGGTTTCCTAGATAGCTGCCACTACAGCTGATGGTATGTGAAGTGCATGAGGCAGGTGGAGTTGTTTTGGCACTGGAAGAGCTGTGCTGCTGCTTCGGGCAGTTGCCATTCACCACCACACTACCTTCCCTAGGTGTCATAGCCACTTTCAGACATATGTGCTGCCAGATCCCTTGGTTTCCATGGCAGCGGGAAATGGCTTGGGCCCTGAACTTGCCTTTTGCTGTGGAGTTTTGAGCGCCTTGAGTGAGGAGCTCCATGTTAGTATTGTGTGGGTGCTCAAGCTGCTTGATTCCATCCCATTGGGCTCAATGGGCATTGCACCGGAAGTGACCAAACAGGGTTTCCTAGATAGCGGCCAGGACAGCTGATGGTATGTGAAGTTCATGAGGCAGGTGGAGTTGTTTTGGCACTGGAAGAGCTGTGCTGCTGCTTCGGGCAGTTGCCATTCACCACCACACTACCTTCCCTAGGTGTCATAGCCACTTTCAGACATATGTGCTGCCAGAGCCCTTGGTTTCCATGGCAGCGGGAAATGGCTTGGGCCCTGAAATTGTCTTTGGCTGTGGAGTTTTGAGCGCCTTGAGTGAGGAGCTGCATGTTAGTTTTGTGTGGGTGCTCAAGCTGCTTGATTCCATCCCAGTGGGCTCAATGGGCATTGGACCGGAAGTGAGCAAACAGGGTTTCCTAGATAGCTGCCAGGACAGCTGATGGTATGTGAAGTGCATGAGGCAGGTGGAGTTGTTTTGGCACTGGAAGAGCTGTGCTGCTGCTTCGGGCAGTTGCCATTCACCACCACACTACCTTCCCTAGGTGTCATAGCCACTTTCAGACATATGTGCTGCCAGAGCCCTTGGTTTCCATGGCAGCGGGAAATGGCTTTGGCCCTGAACTTGCCTTTGGCTGTGGAGTTTTGAGCGCCTTGAGTGAGGAGGTGCATGTTAGTTTTGTGTGGGTGCTCAAGCTGCTTGATTCCATCCCACTGGGCTCAATGGGCATGGGACCGGAAGTGACCAAACAGGGTTTCCTAGAGAGCTGCCAGGACAGCTGATGGTTTGTGAAGTGCATGAGGCAGGTGGAGTTGTTTTGGCACTGGAAGAGCTGTGCTGCTGCTTCGGGCAGTTGCCATTCACCACCACACTACCTTCCCTAGGTGTCATAGCCACTTTCAGACATATGTGCTGTCAGAGCCCTTGGTTTCCATGGCAGCGGGAAATGGCTTTGGCCCTGAAATTGCCTTTGGCTGTGGAGTTTTGAGCGCCTTGAGTGAGGAGCTCCATGTTAGTATTGTGTGGGTGCTCAAGCTGCTTGATTCCATCCCACTGGGCTCAATGGGCATGGGACCGGAAGTGACCAAACAGGGTTTCCTAGATAGCGGCCAGGACAGCTGATGGTATGTGAAGTGCATGAGGCAGGTGGAGTTGTTTTGGCACTGGAAGAGCTGTGCTGCTGCTTTGGGCAGTTGCCATTCACCACCACACTACCTTCCCTAGGTGTCATAGCCACTTTCAGACATATGTGCTGCCAGAGCCCTTGGTTTCCATGGCAGCGGGAAATGGCTTGGGCCCTGAAATTGTCTTTGGCTGTTTAGTTTTGAGCGCCTTGAGTGAGGAGCTGCATGTTAGTTTTGTGTGGGTGCTCAAGCTGCTTGATTCCATCCCACTGGGCTCAATGGGCATGGGACCGGAAGTGAGCAAACAGGGTTTCCTAGATAGCTGCCAGGACAGCTGATGGTATGTGAAGTGCATGAGGCAGGTGGAGTTGTTTTGGCACTGGAAGAGCTGTGCTGCTGCTTCGGGCAGTTGCCATTCACCACCACACTACCTTCCCTAGGTGTCATAGCCACTTTCAGACATATGTGCTGCCAGAGCACTTGGTTTCCATGGCAGCAGGAAATGGCTTGGGCTCTGAACTTGTCTTTGGCTGTGGAGCTTTGAGCGCCTTGAGTGAGCAGGTGCATGTTAGTTTTGTGTGGGTGCTCAAGCTGCTTGATTCCATCCCACTGGGCTCAATGGGCATGGGACCGGAAGTGACCAAACAGGGTTTCCTAGAGAGCTGCCAGGACAGCTGTTGGTTTATGAAGTGCATGAGGCAGGGGGAGTTGTTTTGGCACTGGAAGAGCTGTGCTGCTGCTTCGGGCAGTTGCCATTCACCACCACACTACCTTCCCTAGGTGTCATAGCCACTTTCAGACATATGTGCTGCCAGAGCCCTTGGTTTCCATGGCAGCGGGAAATGGCTTTGGCCCTGAACTTGTCTTTGGGTGTGGAGCTTTGAGCACCTTGAGTGAGGAGGTGCATGTTTGTTTTGTGTGGGTGCTCAAGCTGCTTGATTCCATCCCACTGGGCTCAATGGGCATGGGACCGGAAGTGACCAAACAGGGTTTCCTAGATAGCTGCCAGGACAGCTGATGGTATGTGAAGTGCATGAGGCAGGTGGAGTTGTTTTGGCACTGGAAGAGCTGTGCTGCTGCTTCGGGCAGTTGCCATTCACCACCACACTACCTTCCCTAGGTGTCATAGCCACTTTCAGACATATGTGCTGCCAGAGCCCTTCGTTTCCATGGCAGCGGGAAATGGCTTTGGCCCTGAACTTGCCTTTGGCTGTGGAGTTTTGAGCGCCTTGAGTGAGGAGGTGCATGTTAGATTTGTGTGGGTGCTCAAGCTGCTTGATTCCATCCCACTGGGCTCAATGGGCATGGGATCGGAAGTGAGCAAACAGGGTTTCCTAGATAGCGGCCAGGACAGCTGATGGTATGTGAAGTGCATGAGGCAGGTGGAGTTGTTTTGGCACTGGAAGAGCTGTGCTGCTGCTTCGGGCAGTTGCCATTCACCACCACACTACCTTCCCTAGGTGTCATAGCCACTTTCAGACATATGTGCTGCCAGAGCCCTTGGTTTCCATGGCAGCGGGAAATGGCTTTGGCTGTGAACTTGTCTTTGGCTGTGGAGTTTTGAGCGCCTTGAGTGAGGAGGTGCATGTTAGTTTTGTGTGGGTGCTCAAGCTGCTTGATTCCATCCCACTGGGCTCAATGGGCATGGGACCGGAAGTGACCAAACAGGGTTTCCTAGATAGCTGCCAGGACAGCTGATGGTTTGTGAAGTGCATGAGGCAGGGGGAGTTGTTTTGGCACTGGAAGAGCTGTGCTGCTGCTTCGGGCAGTTGCCATTCACCACCACACTACCTTCCCTAGGTGTCATAGCCACTTTCAGATATATGTGCTGCCAGAGCCCTTGCTTTCCATGGCAGCGGGAAATGGCTTTGGCCCTGAACTTGTCTTTGGCTGTGGAGTTTTGAGCACCTTGAGTGAGGAGGTGCATGTTTGTTTTGTGTGGGTGCTCAAGCTGCTTGATTCCATCCCACTGGGCTCAATGGGCATGGGACCGGAAGTGAGCAAACAGGGTTTCCTAGATAGCTGCCAGGACAGCTGATGGCATGTGAAGTGCATGAGGCAGGTGGAGTTGTTTTGGCACTGGAAGAGCTGTGCTGCTGCTTCGGGCAGTTGCCATTCACCACCACATTACCTTCCCTAGGTGTCATAGCCACTTTCAGACATATGTGCTGCCAGAGCCCTTGGTTTCCATGGCAGCGGGAAATGGCTTGGGCGCTGAACTTGTCTTTGGCTGTGGAGTTTTGAGCGCCTTGAGTGAGGAGCTCCATGTTAGTTTTGTGTGGGTGCTCAAGCTGCTTGATTCCATCCCACTGGGCTCAATTGGCATTGGACCGGAAGTGACCAAACAGGGTTTCTAGATAGCTGCCAGGACAGCTGATGGTTTGTGAAGTGCATGACGCAGGTGGAGTTGTTTTGGCACTGGAAGAGCTGTGCTGCTGCTTCGGGCAGTTGCCATTCACCACCACACTACCTTCCCTAGGTGTCATAGCCACTTTCAGACATATGTGCTGCCAGAGCCCTTGGTTTCCATGGCAGCGGGAAATGGCTTGGGCTCTGAACTTGTCTTTGGCTGTGGAGTTTTGAGCGCCTTGAGTGAGGAGGTGCATGTTAGTTTTGTGTGGGTGCTCAAGCTGCTTGATTCCATCCCACTGGGCTCAATGGGCACTGGACCGGAAGTGAGCAAACAGGGTTTCCTAGATAGCTGCCAGGACAGCTGATGGTATGTGAAGTGCATGAGGCAGGTGGAGTTGTTTTGGCACTGGAAGAGCTGTGCTGCTGCTTCGGGCAGTTGCCATTCACCACCACACTACCTTCCCTAGGTGTCATAGCCACTTTCAGACATATGTGCTGCCAGAGCCCTTGGTTTCCATGGCAGCGGGAAATGGCTTGGGCCCTGAACTTGCCTTTGGCTGTGGTGTTTTGAGCGCCTTGAGTGAGGAGGTGCATGTTTGTTTTGTGTGGGTGCTCAAGCTGCTTGATTCCATCCCACTGGGCTCAATTGGCATGGGATCGGAAGTGACCAAACACGGTTTCCTAGATAGCTGCCAGGACAGCTGATGGTTTGTGAAGTGCATGAGGCAGGTGGAGTTGTTTTGGCACTGGAAGAGCTGTGCTGCTGCTTCGGGCAGTTGCCATTCACCACCACACTACCTTCCCTAGGTGTCATAGCCACTTTCAGACATATGTGCTGCCAGAGCCCTTGGTTTCCATGGCAGCGGGAAATGGCTTGGGCTCTGAACTTGTCTTTGGCTGTGGAGTTTTGAGCGCCTTGAGTGAGGAGGTGCATGTTAGTTTTGTGTGGGTGCTCAAGCTGCTTGATTCCATCCCACTGGGCTCAATGGGCACTGGACCGGAAGTGAGCAAACAGGGTTTCCTAGATAGCTGCCAGGACAGCTGATGGTATGTGAAGTTCATGAGGCAGGTGGAGTTGTTTTGGCACTGGAAGAGCTGTGCTGCTGCTTCGGGCAGTTGCCATTCACCACCACACTACCTTCCCTAGGTGTCATAGCCACTTTCAGACATATGTGCTGCCAGAGCCCTTGGTTTCCATGGCAGCGGGAAATGGCTTGGGCCCTGAACTTGCCTTTGGCTGTGGTGTTTTGAGCGCCTTGAGTGAGGAGGTGCATGTTTGTTTTGTGTGGGTGCTCAAGCTGCTTGATTCCATCCCACTGGGCTCAATTGGCATGGGATCGGAAGTGACCAAACACGGTTTCCTAGATAGCTGCCAGGACAGCTGATGGTTTGTGAAGTGCATGAGGCAGGTGGAGTTGTTTTGGCACTGGAAGAGCTGTGCTGCTGCTTCGGGCAGTTGCCATTCACCACCACACTACCTTCCCTAGGTGTCATAGCCACTTTCAGACATATGTGCTGCCAGAGCCCTTGGTTTCCATGGCAGCGGGAAATGGCTTTGGCCCTGAACTTGTCTTTGGCTGTGGAGCTTTGAGCACCTTGAGTGAGGAGGTGCATGTTAGTTTTGTGTGGGTGCTCAAGCTGCTTGATTCCATCCCACTGGGCTCAATGGGCATGGGACCGGAAGTGAGCAAACAGGGTTTCCTAGATAGCTGCCAGGACAGCTGATGGTATGTGAAGTGCATGAGGCAGGTGGAGTTGTTTTGGCACTGGAAGAGCTGTGCTGCTGCTTCGGGCAGTTGCCATTCACCACCACACTACCTTCCCTAGGTGTCATAGCCACTTTCAGACATATGTGCTGCCAGAGCCCTTGGTTTCCATGGCAGCGGGAAATGGCTTTGGCCCTGAACTTGCCTTTGGCTGTGGAGTTTTGAGCGCCTTGAGTGAGGAGGTGCATGTTAGTTTTGTGTGGGTGCTCAAGCTGCTTGATTCCATCCCACTGGGCTCAATGGGCATGGGACCGGAAGTGACCAAACAGGGTTTCCTAGATAGCTGCCAGGACAGCTGATGGTTTGTGAAGTGCATGAGGCAGGTGGAGTTGTTTTGGCACTGGAAGAGCTGTGCTGCTGCTTCGGGCAGTTGCCATTCACCACCACACTACCTTCCCTAGGTGTCATAGCCACTTTCAGACATATGTGCTGTCAGAGCCCTTGGTTTCCATGGCAGCGGGAAATGGCTTTGGCCCTGAAATTGCCTTTGGCTGTGGAGTTTTGAGCGCCTTGAGTGAGGAGCTCCATGTTAGTATTGTGTGGGTGCTCAAGCTGCTTGATTCCATCCCACTGGGCTCAATGGGCATGGGACCGGAAGTGACCAAACAGGGTTTCCTAGATAGCGGCCAGGACAGCTGATGGTATGTGAAGTGCATGAGGCAGGTGGAGTTGTTTTGGCACTGGAAGAGCTGTGCTGCTGCTTTGGGCAGTTGCCATTCACCACCACACTACCTTCCCTAGGTGTCATAGCCACTTTCAGACATATGTGCTGCCAGAGCCCTTGGTTTCCATGGCAGCGGGAAATGGCTTGGGCCCTGAAATTGTCTTTGGCTGTTTAGTTTTGAGCGCCTTGAGTGAGGAGCTGCATGTTAGTTTTGTGTGGGTGCTCAAGCTGCTTGATTCCATCCCACTGGGCTCAATGGGCATGGGACCCGAAGTGACCAAACAGGGTTTCCTAGATAGCTGCCAGGACAGCTGATGGTATGTGAAGTGCATGAGGCAGGTGGAGTTGTTTTGGCACTGGAAGAGCTGTGCTGCTGCTTCGGGCAGTTGCCATTCACCACCACACTACCTTCCCTAGGTGTCATAGCCACTTTCAGACATATGTGCTGCCAGAGCACTTGGTTTCCATGGCAGCAGGAAATGGCTTGGGCTCTGAACTTGTCTTTGGCTGTGGAGCTTTGAGCGCCTTGAGTGAGGAGCTCCATGTTAGTTTTGTGTGGGTGCTCAAGCTGCTTGATTCCATCCCACTGGGCTCAATGGGCATGGGACCGGAAGTGACCAAACAGGGTTTCCTAGATAGCTGCCAGGACAGCTGATGGTATGTGAAGTGCATGAGGCAGGTGGAGTTGTTTTGGCACTGGAAGAGCTGTGCTGCTGCTTCGGGCAGTTGCCATTCACCACCACACTACCTTCCCTAGGTGTCATAGCCACTTTCAGACATATGTGCTGCCAGAGCCCTTGGTTTCCATGGCAGCGGGAAATGGCTTTGGCCCTGAACTTGTCTTTGGGTGTGGAGCTTTGAGCACCTTGAGTGAGGAGGTGCATGTTTGTTTTGTGTGGGTGCTCAAGCTGCTTGATTCCATCCCACTGGGCTCAATGGGCATGGGACCGGAAGTGACCAAACAGGGTTTCCTAGATAGCTGCCAGGACAGCTGATGGTATGTGAAGTGCATGAGGCAGGTGGAGTTGTTTTGGCACTGGAAGAGCTGTGCTGCTGCTTCGGGCAGTTGCCATTCACCACCACACTACCTTCCCTAGGTGTCATAGCCACTTTCAGACATATGTGCTGCCAGAGCCCTTCGTTTCCATGGCAGCGGGAAATGGCTTTGGCCCTGAACTTGCCTTTGGCTGTGGAGTTTTGAGCGCCTTGAGTGAGGAGGTGCATGTTAGATTTGTGTGGGTGCTCAAGCTGCTTGATTCCATCCCACTGGGCTCAATGGGCATGGGACCGGAAGTGAGCAAACAGGGTTTCCTAGATAGCGGCCAGGACAGCTGATGGTATGTGAAGTTCATGAGGCAGGTGGAGTTATTTTGGCACTGGAAGAGCTGTGCTGCTGCTTCGGGCAGTTGCCATTCACCACCACACTACCTTCCCTAGGTGTCATAGCCACTTTCAGACATATGTGCTGCCAGAGCCCTTGGTATCCATGGCAGTGGGAAATGGCTTTGGCCCTGAACTTGCCTTTGGTTGTGGAGTTTTGAGCGCCTTGAGTGAGGAGGTGCATGTTAGTTTTGTGTGGGTGCTCAAGCTGCTTGATTCCATCCCACTGGGCTCAATGGGCATGGGACCGGAAGTGACCAAACAGGGTTTCCTAGATAGCTGCCAGGACAGCTGATGGTATGTGAAGTGCATGAGGCAGGTGGAGTTGTTTTGGCACTGGAAGAGCTGTGCTGCTGCTTTGGGCAGTTGCCATTCACCACCACACTACCTTCCCTAGGTGTCATAGCCACTTTCAGACATATGTGCTGCCAGAGCCCTTGGTTTCCATGGCAGCGGGAAATGGCTTGGGCCCTGAAATTGCCTTTGGCTGTGGAGTTTTGAGCGCCGTCAGTGAGGAGCTGCATGTTAGTTTTGTGTGGGTGCTCAAGCTGCTTGATTCCATCCCACTGGGCTCAATGGGCATGGGACCGGAAGTGAGCAAACAGGGTTTCCTAGATAGCTGCCAGGACAGCTGATGGTATGTGAAGTGCATGAGGCAGGTGGAGTTGTTTTGGCACTGGAAGAGCTGTGCTGCTGCTTCGGGCAGTTGCCATTCACCACCACACTACCTTCCCTAGGTGTCATAGCCACTTTCAGACATATGTGCTGCCAGAGCCCTTGGTTTCCATGGCAGCGGGAAATGGCATTGTCCCTGAACTTGTCTTTGGCTGTGGAGCTTTGAGCGCCTTGATTGAGGAGGTGCATGTTAGTTTTGTGTGGGTGCTCAAGCTGCTTGATTCCATCCCACTGGGCTCAATGGGCACTGGACCGGATGTGAGCAAACAGGGTTTCCTAGATAGCTGCGACGACAGCTGATGGTATGTGAAGTGCATGAGGCAGGTGGAGTTGTTTTGGCACTGGAAGAGCTGTGCTGCTGCTTCGGGAAGTTGCCATTCACCACCACACTACCTTCCCTAGGTGTCATAGCCACTTTCAGACATATGTGCTGCCAGAGCCCTTGGTTTCCATGGCAGCGGGAAATGGCATTGTCGCTGAACTTGTCTTTGGCTGTGGAGTTTTGAGCGCCTTGAGTGAGGAGCTCCATGTTAGTATTGTGTGGGTGCTCAAGCTGCTTGATTCCATCCCACTGGGCTCAATGGGCATTGGACCGGCAGTGACCAAACAGGGTTTCCTAGATAGCGGCCAGGACAGCTGATGGTATGTGAAGTGCATGAGGCAGGTGGAGTTGTTTTGGCACTGGAAGAGCTGTGCTGCTGCTTTGGGCAGTTGCCATTCACCACCACACTACCTTCCCTAGGTGTCATAGCCACTTTGAGACATATGTGCTGCCAGAGCCCTTGGTTTCCATGGCAGCGGGAAATGGCTTGGGCCCTGAACTTGTCTTTGGCTGTGGAGTTTTGAGCGCCTTGAGTGAGGAGCTCCATGTTAGTTTTGTGTGGGTGCTCAAGCTGCTTGATTCCATCCCACTGGGCTCAATGGGCACTGGACCGGCAGTGACCAAACAGGGTTTCCTAGATAGCTGCCAGGACAGCTGATGGTATGTGAAGTTCATGAGGCAGGTGGAGTTGTTTTGGCACTGGAAGAGCTGTGCTGCTGCTTCGGGCAGTTGCCATTCACCACCACACTACCTTCCCTAGGTGTCATAGCCACTTTCAGACATATGTGCTGCCAGAGCACTTGGTTTCCATGGCAGCAGGAAATGGCTTGGGCTCTGAACTTGTCTTTGGCTGTGGAGCTTTGAGCGCCTTGAGTGAGGAGCTCCATGTTAGTTTTGTGTGGGTGCTCAAGCTGCTTGATTCCATCCCACTGGGCTCAATGGGCATGGGACCGGAAGTGACCAAACAGGGTTTCCTAGAGAGCTGCCAGGACAGCTGATGGTTTGTGAAGTGCATGAGGCAGGGGGAGTTGTTTTGGCACTGGAAGAGCTGTGCTGCTGCTTCGGGCAGTTGCCATTCACCACCACACTACCTTCCCTAGGTGTCATAGCCACTTTCAGACATATGTGCTGCCAGAGCCCTTGGTTTCCATGGCAGCGGGAAATGGCTTGGGCCCTGAACTTGTCTTTGGCTGTGGAGCTTTGAGCACCTTGAGTGAGGAGCTGCATGTTTGTTTTGTGTGGGTGCTCAAGCTGCTTGATTCCATCCCACTGGGCTCAATGGGCATGGGACCGGAAGTGAGCAAACAGGGTTTCCTAGATAGCTGCCAGGACAGCTGATGGCATGTGAAGTGCATGAGGCAGGTGGAGTTGTTTTGGCACTGGAAGAGCTGTGCTGCTGCTTCGGGCAGTTGCCATTCACCACCACACTACCTTCCCTAGGTGTCATAGCCACTTTCAGACATATGTGCTGCCAGAGCACTTGGTTTCCATGGCAGCAGGAAATGGCTTTGGCTGTGAACTTGATTTTGGCTGTGGAGTTTTGAGTGCATTGAGTGAGGAGCTCCATGTTAGTTTTGTGTGGGTGCTCAAGCTGCTTGATTCCATCCCACTGGGCTCAATGGGCATGGGACCGGAAGTGACCAAACAGGGTTTCCTAAATAGCTGACACGACAGCTGATGGTATGTGAAGTTCATGGGGCAGGTGGAGTTGTTTTGGCACTGGAAGAGCTGTGCTGCTGCTTCGGGCAGTTGCCATTCACCACCACACTACCTTCCCTAGGTGTCATAGCCACTTTCAGACATATGTGCTGCCAGAGCACTTGGTTTCCATGGCAGCGGGAAATGGCTTGGGCTCTGAACTTGTCTTTGGCTGTGGAGTTTTGAGCGCCTTGAGTGAGGAGCTTCATGTTAGTTTTGTGTGGGTGCTCAAGCTGCTTGATTCCATCCCACTGGGCTCAATGGGCACTGGACCGGAAGTGACCAAACAGGGTTTCCTAGATAGCTGCCAGGACAGCTGATGGTATGTGAAGTGCATGAGGCAGGTGGAGTTGTTTTGGCACTGGAAGAGCTGTGCTGCTGCTTCGGGCAGTTGCCATTCACCACCACACTACCTTCCCTAGGTGTCATAGCCACTTTCAGACATATGTGCTGCCAGAGCCCTTGGTTTCCATGGCAGAGGGAAATGGCTTTCGCCCTGAACTTGCCTTTGGCTGTGGAGTTTTGAGCGCCTTGAGTGAGGAGCTCCATGTTAGTTTTGTGTCGGTGCTCAAGCTGCTTGATTCCATCCCACTGGGCTCAATGGGCACTGGACCGGAAGTGAGCAAACAGGGTTTCCTAGATAGCTGCCAGGACAGCTGATGGTATGTGAAGTGCATGAGGCAGGTGGAGTTGTTTTGGCACTGGAAGAGCTGTGCTGCTGCTTCGGGCAGTTGCCATTCACCACCACACTACCTTCCCTAGGTGTCATAGCCACTTTCAGACATATGTGCTGCCAGAGCCCTTGGTTTCCATGGCAGCGGGAAATGGCTTGGGCCCTGAAATTGCCTTTGGCTGTGGTGTTTTGAGCGCCTTGAGTGAGGAGGTGCATGTTAGTTTTGTGTGGGTGCTCAAGCTGCTTGATTCCATCCCACTGGGCTCAATTGGCATGGGATCGGAAGTGACCAAACAGGGTTTCCTAGATAGCTGCCAGGACAGCTGATGGTTTGTGAAGTGCATGAGGCAGGTGGAGTTGTTTTGGCACTGGAAGAGTTGTGCTGCTGCTTCGGGCAGTTGCCATTCACCACCACACGACCTTCCCTAGGTGTCATAGCCACTTTCAGACATATGTGCTGCCAGAGCCCTTGCTTTCCATGGCAGCGGGAAATGGCTTTGGCCCTGAACTTGTCTTTGGCTGTGGAGCTTTGAGCGCCTTGAGTGAGGAGCTGCATGTTTGTTTTGTGTGGGTGCTCAAGCTGCTTGATTCCATCCCACTGGGCTCAATGGGCATGGGACCGGAAGTGAGCAAACAGGGTTTCCTAGATAGCGGCCAGGACAGCTGATGGTATGTGAAGTGCATGAGGCAGGTGGAGTTGTTTTGGCACTGGAAGAGCTGTGCTGCTGCTTCGGGCAGTTGCCATTCACCACCACACTACCTTCCCTAGGTGTCATAGCCACTTTCAGACATATGTGCTGCCAGAGCCCTTGGTTTCCATGGCAGCGGGAAATGGCATTGTCGCTGAACTTGTCTTTGGCTGTGGAGTTTTGAGCGCCTTGAGTGAGGAGCTCCATGTTAGTATTGTGTGGGTGCTCAAGCTGCTTGATTCCATCCCACTGGGCTCAATGGGCATTGGACCGGCAGAGACCAAACAGGGTTTCCTAGATAGCTGCCAGGACAGCTGATTGTATGTGAAGTTCATGAGGCAGGTGGAGTTGTTTTGGCACTGGAAGAGCTGTGCTGCTGCTTCGGGCAGTTGCCATTCACCACCACACTAGCTTCCCTAGGTGTCATAGCCACTTTCAGACATATGTGCTGTCAGAGCCCTTGGTTTCCATGGCAGCGGGAAATGGCTTGGGCCCTGAAATTGTCTTTGGCTGTGGAGTTTTGAGCGCCTTGAGTTAGGAGGTGCATGTTTGTTTTGTGTGGGTGCTCAAGCTGCTTGATTCCATCCCACTGGGCTCAATGGGCATGGGACCGGAAGTGACCAAACAGGGTTTCCTAGATAGCGGCCAGGACAGCTGATGGTATGTGAAGTGCATGAGGCAGGTGGAGTTGTTTTGGCACTGGAAGAGCTGTGCTGCTGCTTTGGGCAGTTGCCATTCACCACCACACTATCTTCCCTAGGTGTCATAGCCACTTTGAGACATATGTGCTGCCAGAGCCCTTGGTTTCCATTTCAGCGGGAAATGGCTTGGGCCCTGAAATTGTCTTTGGCTGTGGAGTTTTGAGCGCCTTGAGTGAGGAGCTCCATGTTAGTTTTGTGTGGGTGCTCAAGCTGCTTGATTCCATCCCACTGGGCTCAATGGGCACTGGACCGGCAGTGACCAAACAGGGTTTCCTAGATAGCTGCCAGGACAGCTGATGGTATGTGAAGTTCATGAGGCAGGTGGAGTTGTTTTGGCACTGGAAGAGCTGTGCTGCTGCTTCGGACAGTTGCCATTCACCACCACACTACCTTCCCTAGGTGTCATAGCCACTTTCAGACATATGTGCTGCCAGAGCACTTGGTTTCCATGGCAGCAGGAAATGGCTTGGGCTCTGAACTTGTCTTTGGCTGTGGAGCTTTGAGCGCCTTGAGTGAGGAGGTGCATGTTAGTTTTGTGTGGGTGCTCAAGCTGCTTGATTCCATCCCACTGGGCTCAATGGGCATGGGACCGGAAGTGAGCAAACAGGGTTTCCTAGAGAGCTGCCAGGACAGCTGATGGTTTGTGAAGTGCATGAGGCAGGGGGAGTTGTTTTGGCACTGGAAGAGCTGTGCTGCTGCTTCGGGCAGTTGCCATTGACCACCACATTACCTTCCCTAGGTGTCATAGCCACTTTCAGACATATGTGCTGCCAGAGCCCTTGGTTTCCATGGCAGCGGGAAATGGCTTGGGCCCTGAACTTGTCTTTGGCTGTGGAGCTTTGAGCACCTTGAGTGAGGAGCTGCATGTTTGTTTTGTGTGGGTGCTCAAGCTGCTTGATTCCATCCCACTGGGCTCAATGGGCATGGGACCGGAAGTGAGCAAACAGGGTTTCCTAGATAGCTGCCAGGACAGCTGATGGCATGTGAAGTGCATGAGGCAGGTGGAGTTGTTTTGGCACTGGAAGAGCTGTGCTGCTGCTTCGGGCAGTTGCCATTCACCACCACACTACCTTCCCTAGGTGTCATAGCCACTTTCAGACATATGTGCTGCCAGAGCCCTTGGTTTCCATGGCAGCAGGAAATGGCTTTGGCTGTGAACTTGATTTTGGCTGTGGAGTTTTGAGTGCATTGAGTGAGGAGCTCCATGTTAGTTTTGTGTGGGTGCTCAAGCTGCTTGATTCCATCCCACTGGGCTCAATGGGCATGGGACCGGAAGTGACCAAACAGGGTTTCCTAAATAGCTGACACGACAGCTGATGGTATGTGAAGTTCATGGGGCAGGTGGAGTTGTTTTGGCACTGGAAGAGCTGTGCTGCTGCTTCGGGCAGTTGCCATTCACCACCACACTACCTTCCCTAGGTGTCATAGCCACTTTCAGACATATGTGCTGCCAGAGCACTTGGTTTCCATGGCAGCGGGAAATGGCTTGGGCTCTGAACTTGTCTTTGGCTGTGTAGTTTTGAGCGCCTTGAGTGAGGAGCTTCATGTTAGTTTTGTGTGGGTGCTCAAGCTGCTTGATTCCATCCCACTGGGCTCAATGGGCACTGGACCGGAAGTGACCAAACAGGGTTTCCTAGATAGCTGCCAGGACAGCTGATGGTATGTGAAGTGCATGAGGCAGGTGGAGTTGTTTTGGCACTGGAAGAGCTGTGCTGCTGCTTCGGGCAGTTGCCATTCACCACCACACTACCTTCCCTAGGTGTCATAGCCACTTTCAGACATATGTGCTGCCAGAGCCCTTGGTTTCCATGGCAGAGGGAAATGGCTTTCGCCCTGAACTTGTCTTTGGCTGTGGAGTTTTGAGCGCCTTGAGTGAGGAGCTCCATGTTAGTTTTGTGTGGGTGCTCAAGCTGCTTGATTCCATCCCACTGGGCTCAATGGGCACTGGACCGGAAGTGAGCAAACAGGGTTTCCTAGATAGCTGCCAGGACAGCTGATGGTATGTGAAGTGCATGAGGCAGGTGGAGTTGTTTTGGCACTGGAAGAGCTGTGCTGCTGCTTCGGGCAGTTGCCATTCACCACCACACTACCTTCCCTAGGTGTCATAGCCACTTTCAGACATATGTGCTGCCAGAGCCCTTGGTTTCCATGGCAGCGGGAAATGGCTTGGGCCCTGAAATTGCCTTTGGCTGTGGTGTTTTGAGCGCCTTGAGTGAGGAGGTGCATGTTAGTTTTGTGTGGGTGCTCAAGCTGCTTGATTCCATCCCACTGGGCTCAATTGGCATGGGATCGGAAGTGACCAAACAGGGTTTCCTAGATAGCTGCCAGGACAGCTGATGGTTTGTGAAGTGCATGAGGCAGGTGGAGTTGTTTTGGCACTGGAAGAGTTGTGCTGCTGCTTCGGGCAGTTGCCATTCACCACCACACGACCTTCCCTAGGTGTCATAGCCACTTTCAGACATATGTGCTGCCAGAGCCCTTGGTTTCCATGGCAGCGGGAAATGGCTTTGGCCCTGAACTTGTCTTTGGCTGTGGAGCTTTGAGCGCCTTGAGTGAGGAGCTGCATGTTTGTTTTGTGTGGGTGCTCAAGCTGCTTGATTCCATCCCACTGGGCTCAATGGGCATGGGACCGGAAGTGAGCAAACAGGGTTTCCTAGATAGCTGCCAGGACAGCTGATGGTATGTGAAGTGCATGAGGCAGGTGGAGTTGTTTTGGCACTGGAAGAGCTGTGCTGCTGCTTCGGGCAGTTGCCATTCACCACCACACTACCTTCCCTAGGTGTCATAGCCACTTTCAGACATATGTGCTGTCAGAGCCCTTGGTTTCCATGGCAGCGGGAAATGGCATTGTCGCTGAACTTGTCTTTGGCTGTGGAGTTTTGAGCGCCTTGAGTGAGGAGCTCCATGTTAGTATTGTGTGGGTGCTCAAGCTGCTTGATTCCATCCCACTGGGCTCAATGGGCATTGGACCGGCAGAGACCAAACAGGGTTTCCTAGATAGCTGCCAGGACAGCTGATTGTATGTGAAGTTCATGAGGCAGGTGGAGTTGTTTTGGCACTGGAAGAGCTGTGCTGCTGCTTCGGGCAGTTGCCATTCACCACCACACTACCTTCCCTAGGTGTCATAGCCACTTTCAGACATATGTGCTGTCAGAGCCCTTGGTTTCCATGGCAGCGGGAAATGGCTTGGGCCCTGAAATTGTCTTTGGCTGTGGAGTTTTGAGCGCCTTGAGTGAGGAGGTGCATGTTTGTTTTGTGTGGGTGCTCAAGCTGCTTGATTCCATCCCACTGGGCTCAATGGGCATGGGACCAGAAGTGACCAAACAGGGTTTCCTAGATAGCGGCCAGGACAGCTGATGGTATGTGAAGTGCATGAGGCAGGTGGAGTTGTTTTGGCACTGGAAGAGCTGTGCTGCTGCTTTGGGCAGTTGCCATTCACCACCACACTATCTTCCCTAGGTGTCATAGCCACTTTGAGACATGTGCTGCCAGAGCCCTTGGTTTCCATGGCAGCGGGAAATGGCTTGGGCCCTGAAATTGTCTTTGGCTGTGGAGTTTTGAGCGCCTTGAGTGAGGAGCTCCATGTTAGTTTTGTGTGGGTGCTCAAGCTGCTTGATTCCATCCCACTGGGCTCAATGGGCACTGGACCGGCAGTGACCAAACAGGGTTTCCTAGATAGCTGCCAGGACAGCTGATGGTATGTGAAGTTCATGAGGCAGGTGGAGTTGTTTTGGCACTGGAAGAGCTGTGCTGCTGCTTCGGACAGTTGCCATTCACCACCACACTACCTTCCCTAGGTGTCATAGCCACTTTCAGACATATGTGCTGCCAGAGCACTTGGTTTCCATGGCAGCAGGAAATGGCTTGGGCTCTGAACTTGTCTTTGGCTGTGGAGCTTTGAGCGCCTTGAGTGAGGAGGTGCATGTTAGTTTTGTGTGGGTGCTCAAGCTGCTTGATTCCATCCCACTGGGCTCAATGGGCATGGGACCGGAAGTGAGCAAACAGGGTTTCCTAGAGAGCTGCCAGGACAGCTGATGGTTTGTGAAGTGCATGAGGCAGGGGGAGTTGTTTTGGCACTGGAAGAGCTGTGCTGCTGCTTCGGGCAGTTGCCATTGACCACCACATTACCTTCCCTAGGTGTCATAGCCACTTTCAGACATATGTGCTGCCAGAGCCCTTGGTTTCCATGGCAGCGGGAAATGGCTTTGGCCCTGAACTTGTCTTTGGCTGTGGAGCTTTGAGCACCTTGAGTAAGGAGCTGCATGTTTGTTTTGTGTGGGTGCTCAAGCTGCTTGATTCCATCCCACTGGGCTCAATGGGCATGGGACCGGAAGTGAGCAAACAGGGTTTCCTAGATAGCTGCCAGGACAGCTGATGGCATGTGAAGTGCATGAGGCAGGTGGAGTTGTTTTGGCACTGGAAGAGCTGTGCTGCTGCTTCGGGCAGTTGCCATTCACCACCACACTACCTTCCCTAGGTGTCATAGCCACTTTCAGACATATGTGCTGCCAGAGCACTTGGTTTCCATGGCAGCAGGAAATGGCTTTGGCTGTGAACTTGATTTTGGCTGTGGAGTTTTGAGTGCCTTGAGTGAGGAGCTCCATGTTAGTTTTGTGTGGGTGCTCAAGCTGCTTGATTCCATCCCACTGGGCTCAATGGGCATGGGACCGGAAGTGACCAAACAGGGTTTCCTAAATAGCTGACACGACAGCTGATGGTATGTGAAGTTCATGGGGTAGGTGGAGTTGTTTTGGCACTGGAAGAGCTGTGCTGCTGCTTCGGGCAGTTGCCATTCACCACCACACTACCTTCCCTAGGTGTCATAGCCACTTTCAGACATATGTGCTGTCAGAGCCCTTGGTTTCCATGGCAGCGGGAAATGGCTTGGGCGCTGAACTTGTCTTTGGCTATGGAGTTTTGAGCGCCTTGAGTGAGGAGCTTCATGTTAGTTTTGTGTGGGTGCTCAAGCTGCTTGATTCCATCCCACTGGGCTCAATGGGCATGGGACCGGAAGTGACCAAACAGGGTTTCCTAGAGAGCTGCCAGGACAGCTGATGGTATGTGAAGTGCATGAGGCAGGTGGAGTTGTTTTGGCACTGGAAGAGCTGTGCTGCTGCTTCGGGCAGTTGCCATTCACCACCACACTACCTTCCCTAGGTGTCATAGCCACTTTCAGACATATGTGCTGCCAGAGCACTTGGTTTCCATGGCAGCGGGAAATGGCTTTCGCCCTGAACTTGCCTTTGGCTGTGGAGTTTTGAGCGCCTTGAGTGAGGAGCTCCATGTTAGTTTTGTGTGGGTGCTCAAGCTGCTTGATTCCATCCCACTGGGCTCAATGGGCACTGGACCGGAAGTGAGCAAACAGGGTTTCCTAGATAGCTGCCAGGACAGCTGATGGTATGTGAAGTGCATGAGGCAGGTGGAGTTGTTTTGGCACTGGAAGAGCTGTGCTGCTGCTTCGGGCAGTTGCCATTCACCACCAC
This sequence comes from Ochotona princeps, assembly GCF_030435755.1. Classification (NCBI taxonomy): domain Eukaryota; kingdom Metazoa; phylum Chordata; class Mammalia; order Lagomorpha; family Ochotonidae; genus Ochotona; species Ochotona princeps. The sequence continues at coordinate 167,993 of NW_026698895.1, read as the reverse complement.
ACTACCTTCCCTAGGTGTCATAGCCACTTTCAGACATATGTGCTGCCAGAGCTCTTGGTTTCCATGGCAGCGGGAAATGGCTTGGGCCCTGAAATTGCCTTTGGCTGTGGTGTTTTGAGCGCCTTGAGTGAGGAGCTCCATGTTTGTTTTGTGTGGGCGCTCAAGCTGGTTGATTCCATCCCACTGGGCTCAATTGGCATGGGATCGGAAGTGACCAAACAGGGTTTCCTAGATAGCTGCCAGGACAGCTGATGGTTTGTGAAGTGCATGAGGCAGGTGGAGTTGTTTTGGCACTGGAAGAGCTGTGCTGCTGCTTCGGGCAGTTGCCATTCACCACCACACTACCTTCCCTAGGTGTCATAGCCACTTTCAGACATATGTGCTGCCAGAGCCCTTGGTTTCCATGGCAGCGGGAAATGGCTTTGGCCCTGAACTTGCCTTTGGCTGTGGAGTTTTGAGCGCCGTCAGTGAGGAGCTCCATGTTAGTATTTTGTGGGTGCTCAAGCTGCTTGATTCCATCCCACTGGGCTCAATGGGCATTGGACCGGAAGTGACCAATCAGGGTTTCCTAGATAGCTGCCAGGACAGCTGATGGTATGTGAAGTGCATGAGGCAGGTGGAGTTGTTTTGGCACTGGAAGAGCTGTGCTGCTGCTTTGAGCAGTTGCCATTCACCACCACACTACCTTCCCTAGGTGTCATAGCCACTTGCAGACATATGTGCTGCCAGAGCCCTTGGTTTCCATGGCAGCGGGAAATGGCTTGGGCCCTGAAATTGTCTTTGGCTGTGGAGTTTTGAGCGCCTTGAGTGAGGAGCTGCATGTTAGTTTTGTGTGGGTGCTCAAGCTGCTTGATTCCATCCCACTGGGCTCAATGGGCATGGGACCAGAAGTGAGCAAACAGGGTTTCCTAGATAGCTGCCAGGACAGCTGATGGTATGTGAAGTGCATGAGGCAGGTGGAGTTGTTTTGGCACTGGAAGAGCTGTGCTGCTGCTTCGGGCAGTTGCCATTCACCACCACACTACCTTCCCTAGGTGTCATAGCCACTTGCAGACATATGTGCTGCCAGAGCCCTTCGTTTCCATGGCAGCGGGAAATGGCTTGGGCCCTGAACTTGTCTTTGGCTGTGTAGTTTTGAGCGCCTTGAGTGAGGAGCTGCATGTTAGTTTTGTGTGGGTGCTCAAGCTGCTTGATTCCATCCCCCTGGGCTCAATGGGCATGGGACCGGAAGTGACCAAACAGGGTTTCCTAGATAGCTGCCAGGACAGCTGATGGTATGTGAAGTGCATGAGGCAGGTGGAGTTGTTTTGGCACTGGAAGAGCTGTGCTGCTGCTTCGGGCAGTTGCCATTCACCACCACACTACCTTCCCTAGGTGTCATAGCCACTTTCAGACATATGTGCTGCCAGAGCCCTTGGTTTCCATGGCAGCGGGAAATGGCTTGGGCCCTGAAATTGCCTTTGGCTGTGGAGTTTTGAGCGCCTTGATTGAGGAGCTGCATGTTAGTTTTGTGTGGGTGCTCAAGCTGCTTGATTCCATCCCACTGGGCTCAATGGGCATGGGACCGGAAGTGAGCAAACAGGGTTTCCTAGATAGCTGCCAGGACAGCTGATGGTATGTGAAGTGCATGAGGCAGGTGGAGTTGTTTTGGCACTGGAAGAGCTGTGCTGCTGCCTCGGGCAGTTGCCATTCACCACCACACTACCTTCCCTAGGTGTCATAGCCACTTTCAGACATATGTGCTGCCAGAGCCCTTGGTTTCCATGGCAGCGGGAAATGGCATTGGGCCCTGAACTTGTCTTTGGCTGTGGAGCTTTGAGCGCCTTGAGTGAGGAGGTGCATGTTAGTTTTGTGTGGGTGCTCAAGCTGCTTGATTCCATCCCACTGGGCTCAATGGGCACTGGACCGGATGTGAGCAAACAGGGTTTCCTAGATAGCTGCCACTACAGCTGATGGTATGTGAAGTGCATGAGGCAGGTGGAGTTGTTTTGGCACTGGAAGAGCTGTGCTGCTGCTTCGGGCAGTTGCCATTCACCACCACACTACCTTCCCTAGGTGTCATAGCCACTTTCAGACATATGTGCTGCCAGAGCCCTTGGTTTCCATGGCAGCGGGAAATGGCTTGGGCGCTGAACTTGTCTTTGGCTGTGGAGTTTTGAGTGCCTTGAGTGAGGAGCTCCATGTTAGTTTTGTGTGGGTGCTCAAGCTGCTTGATTCCATCCCACTGGGCTCAATGGACACTGGACCGGCAGTGACCAAACAGGGTTTCCTAGATAGCTGCCAGGACAGCTGATGGTATGTGAAGTTCATGAGGCAGGTGGAGTTGTTTTGGCACTGGAAGAGCTGTGCTGCTGTCTCGGGCAGTTGCCATTCACCACCACACTACCTTCCCTAGGTGTCATAGCCACTTTCAGACATATGTGCTGCCAGAGCCCTTGGTTTCCATGGCAGCGGGAAATGGCATTGGGCCCTGAACTTGTCTTTGGCTGTGGAGCTTTGAGCGCCTTGAGTGAGGAGGTGCATGTTAGTTTTGTGTGGGTGCTCAAGCTGCTTGATTCCATCCCACTGGGCTCAATGGGCACTGGACCGGATGTGAGCAAACAGGGTTTCCTAGATAGCTGCCACTACAGCTGATGGTATGTGAAGTGCATGAGGCAGGTGGAGTTGTTTTGGCACTGGAAGAGCTGTGCTGCTGCTTCGGGCAGTTGCCATTCACCACCACACTACCTTCCCTAGGTGTCATAGCCACTTTCAGACATATGTGCTGCCAGATCCCTTGGTTTCCATGGCAGCGGGAAATGGCTTGGGCCCTGAACTTGCCTTTTGCTGTGGAGTTTTGAGTGCCTTGAGTGAGGAGCTCCATGTTAGTATTGTGTGGGTGCTCAAGCTGCTTGATTCCATCCCACTGGGCTCAATGGGCATTGCACCGGAAGTGACCAAACAGGGTTTCCTAGATAGCGGCCAGGACAGCTGATGGTATGTGAAGTTCATGAGGCAGGTGGAGTTGTTTTGGCACTGGAAGAGCTGTGCTGCTGCTTCGGGCAGTTGCCATTCACCACCACACTACCTTCCCTAGGTGTCATAGCCACTTTCAGACATATGTGCTGCCAGAGCCCTTGGTTTCCATGGCAGCGGGAAATGGCTTGGGCCCTGAAATTGTCTTTGGCTGTGGAGTTTTGAGCGCCGTCAGTGAGGAGCTGCATGTTAGTTTTGTGTGGGTGCTCAAGCTGCTTGATTCCATCCCACTGGGCTCAATGGGCACTGGACCGGATGTGAGCAAACAGGGTTTCCTAGATAGCTGCCAGGACAGCTGATGGTATGTGAAGTTCATGACGCAGGTGGAGTTGTTTTGGCACTGGAAGAGCTGTGCTGCTGCTTCGGGCAGTTGCCATTCACCACCACACTACCTTCCCTAGGTGTCATAGCCACTTTCAGACATATGTGCTGCCAGAGCCCTTGGTTTCCATGGCAGCGGGAAATGGCTTGGGCTGTGAACTTGTCTTTGGCTGTGGAGTTTTGAGCGCCTTGAGTGAGGAGGTGCATGTTAGTTTTGTGTGGGTGCTCAAGCTGCTTGATTCCATCCCACTGGGCTCAATGGGCATGGGACCGGAAGTGACCAAACAGGGTTTCCTAGATAGCTGCCAGGACAGCTGATGGTTTGTGAAGTGCATGAGGCAGGGGGAGTTGTTTTGGCACTGGAAGAGCTGTGCTGCTGCTTCGGGCAGTTGCCATTCACCACCACACTACCTTCCCTAGGTGTCATAGCCACTTGCAGACATATGTGCTGCCAGAGCCCTTGGTTTCCATGGCAGCGGGAAATGGCTTTGGCCCTGAACTTGTCTTTGGCTGTGGAGCTTTGAGCACCTTGAGTGAGGAGGTGCATGTTTGTTTTGTGTGGGTGCTCAAGCTGCTTGATTCCATCCCACTGGGCTCAATGGGCATGGGACCGGAAGTGACCAAACAGGGTTTCCTAGATAGCTGCCAGGACAGCTGATGGCATGTGAAGTGCATGAGGCAGGTGGAGTTGTTTTGGCACTGGAAGAGCTGTGCTGCTGCTTCGGGCAGTTGCCATTCACCACCACATTACCTTCCCTAGGTGTCATAGCCACTTTCAGACATATGTGCTGCCAGAGCCCTTGGTTTCCATGGCAGCGGGAAATGGCTTGGGCGCTGAACTTGTCTTTGGCTGTGGAGTTTTGAGCGCCTTGAGTGAGGAGCTCCATGTTAGTTTTGTGTGGGTGCTCAAGCTGCTTGATTCCATCCCACTGGGCTCAATTGGCATTGGACCGGAAGTGAGCAAACAGGGTTTCCTAGATAGCTGCCAGGACAGCTGATGGTTTGTGAAGTGCATGAGGCAGGTGGAGTTGTTTTGGCACTGGAAGAGCTGTGCTGCTGCTTCGGGAAGTTGCCATTCACCACCACACTACCTTCCCTAGGTGTCATAGCCACTTGCAGACATATGTGCTGCCAGAGCCCTTGGTTTCCATGGCAGCGGGAAATGGCTTGGGCCCTGAAATTGTCTTTGGCTGTGGAGTTTTGAGCGCCTTGAGTGAGGAGCTGCATGTTAGTTTTGTGTGGGTGCTCAAGCTGCTTGATTCCATCCCACTGGGCTCAATGGGCATGGGACCGGAAGTGAGCAAACAGGGTTTCCTAGATAGCTGCCAGGACAGCTGATGGTATGTGAAGTTCATGAGGCAGGTGGAGTTTTTTGGCACTGGAAGAGCTGTGCTGCTGCTTCGGGCAGTTGCCATTCACCACCACACTACCTTCCCTAGGTGTCATAGCCACTTTCAGACATATGTGCTGCCAGAACACTTGGTTTCCATGGCAGCGGGAAATGGCTTTGGCTGTGAACTTGTCTTTGGCTGTGGAGTTTTGAGCACCTTGAGTGAGGAGCTGCATGTTAGTTTTGTGTGGGTGCTCAAGCTGCTTGATTCCATCCCACTGGGCTCAATGGGCATGGGACCGGAAGTGAGCAAACAGGGTTTCCTAGATAGCTGCCAGGACAGCTGATGGTATGTGAAGTTCATGAGGCAGGTGGAGTTGTTTTGGAACTGGAAGAGCTGTGCTGCTGCTTCGGGCAGTTGCCATTCACCACCACACTACCTTCCCTAGGTGTCATAGCCACTTGCAGACATATGTGCTGCCAGAGCCCTTGGTTTCCATGGCAGCGGGAAATGGCTTTGGCCGTGAACTTGTCTTTGGCTGTGGAGTTTTGAGCGCCTTGATTGAGGAGGTGCATGTTAGTTTTGTGTGGGTGCTCAAGCTGCTTGATTCCATCCCACTGGGCTCAATGGGCATTGGACCGGAAGTGACCAAACAGGGTTTCCTAGATAGCTGCCAGGACAGCTGATGGTATGTGAAGTTCATGAGGCAGGTGGAGTTGTTTTGGCACTGGAAGAGCTGTGCTGCTGCTTCGGGCAGTTGCCATTCACCACCACACTACCTTCCCTAGGTGTCATAGCCACTTGCAGACATATGTGCTGCCAGAGCCCTTGGTTTCCATGGCAGCGGGAAATGGCTTTGGCTGTGAACTTGTCTTTGGCTGTGGAGTTTTGAGCGCCTTGAGTGAGGAGCTGCATGTTAGTTTTGTGTGGGTGCTCAAGCTGCTTGATTCCATCCCCCTGGGCTCAATGGGCATGGGACCGGAAGTGAGCAAACAGGGTTTCCTAGATAGCTGCCACTACAGCTGATGGTATGTGAAGTTCATCAGGCAGGTGGAGTTGTTTTGGCACTGGAAGAGCTGTGCTGCTGCTTCGGGCAGTTGCCATGCACCACCACACTACCTTCCCTAGGTGTCATAGCCACTTGCAGACATATGTGCTGCCAGAACACTTGGTTTCCATGGCAGCGGGAAATGGCTTTGGCTGTGAACTTGTCTTTGGCTGTGGAGTTTTGAGCGCCTTGAGTGAGGAGCTGCATGTTAGTTTTGTGTGGGTGCTCAAGCTGCTTGATTCCATCCCACTGGGCTCAATGGGCATGGGACCGGAAGTGAGCAAACAGGGTTTCCTAGATAGCTGCCAGGACAGCTGATGGTATGTGAAGTTCATGAGGCAGGTGGAGTTGTTTTGGAACTGGAAGAGCTGTGCTGCTGCTTCGGGCAGTTGCCATTCACCACCACACTACCTTCCCTAGGTGTCATAGCCACTTGCAGACATATGTGCTGCCAGAGCCCTTGGTTTCCATGGCAGCGGGAAATGGCTTTGGCCGTGAACTTGTCTTTGGCTGTGGAGTTTTGAGCGCCTTGATTGAGGAGGTGCATGTTTGTTTTGTGTGGGTGCTCAAGCTGCTTGATTCCATCCCACTGGGCTCAATGGGCATTGGACCGGAAGTGACCAAACAGGGTTTCCTAGATAGCTGCCAGGACAGCTGATGGTATGTGAAGTTCATGAGGCAGGTGGAGTTGTTTTGGCACTGGAAGAGCTGTGCTGCTGCTTCGGGCAGTTGCCATTCACCACCACACTACCTTCCCTAGGTGTCATAGCCACTTGCAGACATATGTGCTGCCAGAGCCCTTGGTTTCCATGGCAGCGGGAAATGGCTTGGGCCCTGAAATTGTCTTTGGCTGTGGAGTTTTGAGCGCCTTGAGTGAGGAGCTGCATGTTAGTTTTGTGTGGGTGCTCAAGCTGCTTGATTCCATCCCACTGGGCTCAATGGGCATGGGACCGGAAGTGAGCAAACAGGGTTTCCTAGATAGCTGCCAGGACAGCTGATGGTATGTGAAGTTCATCAGGCAGGTGGAGTTGTTTTGGAACTGGAAGAGCTGTGCTGCTGCTTCGGGCAGTTGCCATGCACCACCACACTACCTTCCCTAGGTGTCATAGCCACTTTCAGACATATGTGCTGCCAGAACACTTGGTTTCCATGGCAGCGGGAAATGGCTTTGGCTGTGAACTTGTCTTTGGCTGTGGAGTTTTGAGCGCCTTGAGTGAGGAGCTGCATGTTAGTTTTGTGTGGGTGCTCAAGCTGCTTGATTCCATCCCACTGGGCTCAATGGGCATGGGACCTTCAGTGACCAAACAGGGTTTCCTAGATAGCTGCCAGGACAGCTGATGGTATGTGAAGTTCATGAGGCAGGTGGAGTTGTTTTGGAACTGGAAGAGCTGTGCTGCTGCTTCGGGCAGTTGCCATTCACCACCACACTACCTTCCCTAGGTGTCATAGCCACTTGCAGACATATGTGCTGCCAGAGCCCTTGGTTTCCATGGCAGCGGGAAATGGCTTTGGCCGTGAACTTGTCTTTGGCTGTGGAGTTTTGAGCGCCTTGATTGAGGAGGTGCATGTTAGTTTTGTGTGGGTGCTCAAGCTGCTTGATTCCATCCCACTGGGCTCAATGGGCATTGGACCGGAAGTGACCAAACAGGGTTTCCTAGATAGCTGCCAGGACAGCTGATGGTATGTGAAGTGCATGAGGCAGGTGGAGTTGTTTTGGCACTGGAAGAGCTGTGCTGCTGCTTCGGGCAGTTGCCATTCACCACCACACTACCTTCCCTAGGTGTCATAGCCACTTTCAGACATATGTGCTGCCAGAGCCCTTGGTTTCCATGGCAGCGGGAAATGGCTTGGACCCTGAAATTGTCTTTGGCTGTGGAGTTTTGAGCGCCTTGAGTGAGGAGCTACATGTTAGTTTTGTGTGGGTGCTCAAGCTGCTTGATTCCATCCCACTGGGCTCAATGGGCATGGGACCGGAAGTGAGCAAACAGGGTTTCCTAGATAGCTGCCAGGACAGCTGATGGTATGTGAAGTTCATCAGGCAGGTGGAGTTGTTTTGGAACTGGAAGAGCTGTGCTGCTGCTTCGGGCAGTTGCCATTCACCACCACACTACCTTCCCTAGGTGTCATAGCCACTTGCAGACATATGTGCTGCCAGAGCCCTTGGTTTCCATGGCAGCGGGAAATGGCTTGGGCCCTGAAATTGCCTTTGGCTGTGGAGTTTTGAGCGCCTTGAGTGAGGAGCTGCATGTTAGTTTTGTGTGGGTGCTCAAGCTGCTTGATTCCATCCCACTGGGCTCAATGGGCATGGGACCGGAAGTGAGCAAACAGGGTTTCCTAGATAGCGTCCAGGACAGCTGATGGCATGTGAAGTGCATGAGGCAGGTGGAGTTGTTTTGGCACTGGAAGAGCTGTGCTGCTGCTTCGGGCAGTTGCCATTCACCACCACACTACCTTCCCTAGGTGTCATAGCCACTTTCAGACATATGTGCTGCCAGAGCCCTTGGTTTCCATGGCAGCGGGAAATGGCTTTGGTCGTGAAATTGCCTTTGGTCGTGAACTTGCCTTTGGCTGTGGAGTTTTGAGCGCCTTGAGTGAGGAGGTGCATGTTAGTTTTGTGTGGGTGCTCAAGCTGCTTGATTCCATCCCACTGGGCTCAATGGGCACTGGACCGGAAGTGAGCAAACAGGGTTTCCTAGATAGCTGCCAGGACAGCTGATGGTATGTGAAGTGCATGAGGCAGGTGGAGTTGTTTTGGCACTGGAAGAGCTGTGCTGCTGCTTCGGGCAGTTGCCATTCACCACCACACTACCTTCCCTAGGTGTCATAGCCACTTTCAGACATATGTGCTGCCAGAGCACTTGGTTTCCATGGCAGCGGGAAATGGCTTGGGCCCTGAAATTGCCTTTGCCTGTGGTGTTTTGAGCGCCTTGAGTGAGGAGGTGCATGTTAGTTTTGTGTGGGTGCTCAAGCTGCTTGATTCCATCCCACTGGGCTCAATTGGCATGGGATCGGAAGTGACCAAACAGGGTTTAATAGATAGCTGCCAAGAAAGCTGATGGTTTGTGAAGTGCATGACGCAGGTGGAGTTGTTTTGGCACTGGAAGAGCTGTGCTGCTGCTTCGGGCAGTTGCCATTCACCACCACACTACCTTCCCTAGGTGTCATAGCCACTTTCAGACATATGTGCTGCCAGAGCCCTTGGTTTCCATGGCAGCGGGAAATGGCTTTGGCCCTGAACTTGCCTTTGGCTGTGGTGTTTTGAGCGCCTTGAGTGAGGAGATGCATGTTTGTTTTGTGTGGGCGCTCAAGCTGGTTGATTCCATCCCACTGGGCTCAATTGGCATGGGATCGGAAGTGACCAAACAGGGTTTCCTAGATAGCTGCCAGGACAGCTGATGGTATGTGAAGTGCATGTGGCAGGCGGAGTTGTTTTGGCACTGGAAGAGCTGTGCTGCTGCTTCGGGCAGTTGCCATTCACCACCACACTACCTTCCCTAGGTGTCATAGCCACTTTCAGACATATGTGCTGCCAGAGCCCTTGGTTTCCATGGCAGCGGGAAATGGCTTGGGCCCTGAACTTGTCTTTGGCTGTGGAGCTTTGAGCGCCTTGAGTGAGGAGCTCCATATTAGTATTGTGTGGGTGCTCAAGCTGCTTGATTCCATCCCACTGGGCTCAATGGGCATGGGACCGGAAGTGAGCAAACAGGGTTTCCTAGATAGCTGCCAGGACAGCTGATGGTATGTGAAGTGCATGAGGCAGGTGGAGTTGTTTTGGCACTGGAAGAGCTGTGCTGCTGCTTCGGGCAGTTGCCATTCACCACCACACTACCTTCCCTAGGTGTCATAGCCACTTTCAGACATATGTGCTGCCAGAGCACTTGGTTTCCATGGCAGCGGGAAATGGCTTTGGCCGTGAACTTGTCTTTGGCTGTGGAGTTTTGAGCGCCTTGATTGAGGAGGTGCATGTTAGTTTTGTGTGGGTGCTCAAGCTGCTTGATTCCATCCCACTGGGCTCAATGGGCATGGGACCGGAAGTGACCAAACAGGGTTTCCTAGATAGCTGCCAGGACAGCTGATGGTATGTGAAGTTCATGAGGCAGGTGGAGTTGTTTTGGCACTGGAAGAGCTGTGCTGCTGCTTCGGGCAGTTGCCATTCACCACCACACTACCTTCCCTAGGTGTCATAGCCACTTTCAGACATATGTGCTGCCAGAGCCCTTGGTTTCCATGGCAGCGGGAAATGGCTTGGGCCCTGAAATTGTCTTTGGCTGTGGAGTTTTGAGCGCCTTGAGTGAGGAGCTGCATGTTAGTTTTGTGTGGGTGCTCAAGCTGCTTGATTCCATCCCACTGGGCTCAATGGGCATGGGACCGGAAGTGACCAAACAGGGTTTCCTAGATAGCTGCCAGGACAGCTGATGGTATGTGAAGTTCATGAGGCAGGTGGAGTTGTTTTGGCACTGGAAGAGCTGTGCTGCTGCTACGGGCAGTTGCCATTCACCACCACACTACCTTCCCTAGGTGTCATAGCCACTTTCAGACATATGTGCTGCCAGAGCCCTTGGTTTCCATGGCAGCGGGAAATGGCTTGTGCCCTGAAATTGTCTTTGGCTGTGGAGTTTTGAGCGCCTTGAGTGAGGAGCTGCATGTTAGTTTTGTGTGGGTGCTCAAGCTGCTTGATTCCATCCCACTGGGCTCAATGGGCATGGGACCGGAAGTGAGCAAACAGGGTTTCCTAGATAGCTGCCACGACAGCTGATGGTATGTGAAGTTCATCAGGCAGGTGGAGTTGTTTTGGAACTGGAAGAGCTGTGCTGCTGCTTCGGGCAGTTGCCATTCACCACCACACTACCTTTCCTAGGTGTCATAGCCACTTTCAGACATATGTGCTGCCAGAGCCCTTGGTTTCCATGGCAGCGGGAAATGGCTTTGGCCGTGAACTTGTCTTTGGCTGTGGAGTTTTGAGCGCCTTGATTGAGGAGCTCCATGTTAGTTTTGTGTGGGTGCTCAAGCTGCTTGATTCTATCCCACTGGGCTCAATTGGCATGGGATCGGAAGTGACCAAACAGGGTTTCCTAGATAGCTGGCAGGACAGCTGATAGTTTGTGAAGTGCATGAGGCAGGTGGAGTTGTTTTGGCACTGGAAGAGCTGTGCTGCTGCTTCGGGCAGTTGCCATTCACCACCACACTACCTTCCCTAGGTGTCATAGCCACTTTCAGACATATGTGCTGCCAGAGCACTTGGTTTCCATGGCAGCGGGAAATGGCTTTGGCCGTGAACTTGCCTTTGGCTGTGGAGTTTTGAGCGCCTTGAGTGAGGAGCTCCATGTTAGTTTTGTGTGGGTGCTCAAGCTGCTTGATTCCATCCCACTGGGCTCAATTGGCATTGGACCGGAAGTGACCAAACAGGGTTTCCTAGATAGCTGCCAGGACAGCTGATGGTATGTGAAGTGCATGAGGCAGGTGGAGTTGTTTTGGCACTGGAAGAGCTGTGCTGCTGCTTCGGGCAGTTGCCATTCACCACCACACTACCTTCCCTAGGTGTCATAGCCACTTTCAGACATATGTGCTGCCAGAGCCCTTGGTTTCCATGGCAGCGGGAAATGGCTTGGGCTCTGAACTTGTCGTTGGCTGTGGAGTTTTGAGCGCCTTGATTGAGGAGGTGCATGTTAGTTTTGTGTGGGTGCTCAAGCTGCTTGATTCCATCCCACTGGGCTCAATGGGCACTGGACCGGAAGTGAGCAAACAGGGTTTCCTAGATAGCTGCCAGGACAGCTGATGGTATGTGAAGTGCATGAGGCAGGTGGAGTTGTTTTGGCACTGGAAGAGCTGTGCTGCTGCTTCGGGCAGTTGCCATTCACCACCACACTACCTTCCCTAGGTGTCATAGCCACTTTCAGACATATGTGCTGCCAGAGCCCTTGGTTTCCATGGCAGCGGGAAATGGCTTGGGCCCTGAAATTGCCTTTGGCTGTGGTGTTTTGAGCGCCTTGAGTGAGGAGGTGCATGTTAGTTTTGTGTGGGTGCTCAAGCTGCTTGATTCCATCCCACTGGGCTCAATTGGCATGGGATCGGAAGTGACCAAACAGGGTTTCCTAGATAGCTGCCAGGACAGCTGATCTTTTGTGAAGTGCATGAGGCAGGTGGAGTTGTTTTGGCACTGGAAGAGCTGTGCTGCTGCTTCGGGCAGTTGCCATTCACCACCACATTACCTTCCCTAGGTGTCATAGCCACTTTCAGACATATGTGCTGCCAGAGCACTTGGTTTCCATGGCAGCGGGAAATGGCTTTGGCCCTGAACTTGTCTTTGGCTGTGGAGCTTTGAGCGCCTTGAGTGAGGAGCTGCATGTTTGTTTTGTGTGGGTGCTCAAGCTGCTTGATTCCATCCCACTGGGCTCAATGGGCATGGGACCGGAAGTGACCAAACAGGGTTTCCTAGATAGCTGCCAGGACAGCTGATGGTATGTGAAGTGCATGAGGCAGGTGGAGTTGTTTTGGCACTGGAAGAGCTGTGCTGCTGCTTCGGGCAGTTGCCATTCACCACCACACTACCTTCCCTAGGTGTCATAGCCACTTTCAGACATATGTGCTGCCAGAGCACTTGGTTTCCATGGCAGCGGGAAATGGCTTTGGCTGTGAACTTGTCTTTGGCTGTGGAGTTTTGAGCGCCTTGATTGAGGAGGTGCATGTTAGTTTTGTGTGGGTGCTCAAGCTGCTTGATTCCATCCCACTGGGCTCAATTGGCATTGGACCTGAAGAGACCAAACAGGGTTTCCTAGATAGCTGCCAGGACAGCTGATGGTTTGTGAAGTGCATGAGGCAGGTGGAGTTGTTTTGGCACTGGAAGAGCTGTGCTGCTGCTTCGGGCAGTTGCCATTCACCACCACACTACCTTCCCTAGGTGTCATAGCCACTTTCAGACATATGTGCTGCCAGAGCACTTGGTTTCCATGGCAGCGGGAAATGGCTTGGGCCCTGAACTTGCCTTTGGCTGTGGAGTTTTGAGCGCCTTGATTGAGGAGCTGCATGTTAGTTTTGTGTGGGTGCTCAAGCTGCTTGATTCCATCCCACTGGGCTCAATGGGCACTGGACCGGAAGTGAGCAAACAGGGTTTCCTAGATAGCTGCCACGACAGCTGATGGTATGTGAAGTGCATGAGGCAGGTGGAGTTGTTTTGGCACTGGAAGAGCTGTGCTGCTGCTTTGGGCAGTTGCCATTCACCACCACACTACCTTCCCTAGGTGTCATAGCCACTTTCAGACATATGTGCTGCCAGAGCCCTTGGTTTCCATGGCAGCGGGAAATGGCTTGGGCTCTGAACTTGTCTTTGGCTGTGGAGTTTTGAGCGCCTTGATTGAGGAGGTGCATGTTAGTTTTGTGTGGGTGCTCAAGCTGCTTGATTCCATCCTACTGGGCTCAATGGGCATGGGACCGGAAGTGAGCAAACAGGGTTTCCTAGATAGCTGGCAGGACAGCTGATGGTATGTGAAGTGCATGAGGCAGGTGGAGTTGTTTTGGCACTGGAAGAGCTGTGCTGCTGCTTCGGGCAGTTGCCATTCACCACCACACTACCTTCCCTAGGTGTCATAGCCACTTTCAGACATATGTGCTGCCAGAGCCCTTGGTTTCCATGGCAGCGGGAAATGGCTTGGGCCCTGAACTTGCCTTTGGCTGTGGTGTTTTGAGCGCCTTGAGTGAGGAGGTGCATGTTAGTTTTGTGTGGGCGCTCAAGCTGCTTGATTCCATCCCACTGGGCTCAATTGGCATGGGATCGGAAGTGACCAAACAGGGTTTCCTAGATAGCTGCCAGGACAGCTGATGGTATGTGAAGTGCATGAGGCAGGTGGAGTTGTTTTGGCACTGGAAGAGCTGTGCTGCTGCTTCGGGCAGTTGCCATTCACCACCACACTACCTTCCCTAGGTGTCATAGCCACTTTCAGACATATGTGCTGCCAGAGCACTTGGATTCCATGGCAGCGGGAAATGGCTTGGGCCCTGAACTTGTCTTTGGCTGTGGAGTTTTGAGCGCCTTGAGTGAGGAGCTCCATGTTAGTATTGTGTGGGTGCTCAAGCTGCTTGATTCCATCCCACTGGGCTCAATGGGCATGGGACCGGAAGTGAGCAAACAGGGTTTCCTAGATAGCTGCGACGACAGCTGATGGTATGTGAAGTTCATGAGGCAGGTGGAGTTGTTTTGGCACTGGAAGAGCTGTGCTGCTGCTTCGGGCAGTTGCCATTCACCACCACACTACCTTCCCTAGGTGTCATAGCCACTTTCAGACATATGTGCTGCCAGAGCCCTTGGTTTCCATGGCAGCGGGAAATGGCTTTGGCGCTGAACTTGTCTTTGGCTGTGGAGTTTTGAGTGCCTTGTGTGAGGAGCTCCATGTTAGTTTTGTGTGGGTGCTCAAGCTGCTTGATTCCATCCCACTAGGCTCAATGGGCATGGGACCGGAAGTGACCAAACAGGGTTTCCTAGATAGCTGCCAGGACAGCTGATGGTATGTGAAGTTCATGAGGCAGGTGGAGTTGTTTTGGCACTGGAAGAGCTGTGCTGCTGCTTCGGGCAGTTGCCATTCACCACCACACTACCTTCCCTAGGTGTCATAGCCACTTTCAGACATATGTGCTGCCAGAGCCCTTGGTTTCCATGGCAGCGGGAAATGGCTTGGGCGCTGAACTTGTCTTTGGCTGTGGAGCTTTGAGCGCCTTGAGTGAGGAGGTGCATGTTAGTTTTGTGTGGGTGCTCAAGCTGCTTGATTCCATCCCACTGGGCTCAATGGGCATGGGACCGGAAGTGACCAAACAGGGTTTCCTAGATAGCTGCCAGGACAGCTGATGGTATGTGAAGTTCATGAGGCAGGTGGAGTTGTTTTGGCACTGGAAGAGCTGTGCTGCTGCTTCGGGCAGTTGCCATTCACCACCACACTACCTTCCCTAGGTGTCATAGCCACTTTCAGACATATGTGCTGCCAGAGCCCTTGGTTTCCATGGCAGCGGGAAATGGCTTGGGCCCTGAACTTGTCTTTGGCTGTGGAGCTTTGAGCGCCTTGATTGAGGAGGTGGATGTTAGTTTTGTGTGGGTGCTCAAGCTGCTTGATTCTATCCCACTGGGCTCAATGGGCATTGGACCGGAAGTGACCAAACAGGGTTTCCTAGATAGCTGCCAGGACAGCTGATGGTATGTGAAGTTCATGAGGCAGGTGGAGTTGTTTTGGCACTGGAAGAGCTGTGCTGCTGCTTCGGGCAGTTGCCATTCAACACCACACTACCTTCCCTAGGTGTCATAGCCACTTGCAGACATATGTGCTGCCAGAGCCCTTGGTTTCCATGGAAGCGGGAAATGGCATTGTCCCTGAACTTGTCTTTGGCTGTGGAGCTTTGAGCGCCTTGAGTTAGCAGCTCTATGTTAGTTTTGTGTGGGTGCTCAAGCTGCATGATTCTATCCCACTGGGCTCAATGGGCATGGGACCAGAAGTGAGCAAACAGGGTTTCCTAGATAGCGGCCAGGACAGCTGATGGTATGTGAAGTTCATGAGGCAGGGGGAGTTGTTTTGGCACTGGAAGAGCTGTGCTGCTGCTTTGGGCAGTTGCCATTCACCACCACACTACCTTCCCTAGGTGTCATAGCCACTTGCAGACATATGTGCTGCCAGAGCACTTGGTTTCCATGGCAGCGGGAAATGGCATTGGCCCTGAACTTGTCTTTGGCTGTGGAGTTTTGAGCGCCTTGAGTGAGGAGGTGTATGTTAGTTTTGTGTGGGTGCTCAAGCTGCTTGATTCCATCCCACTGGGCTCAATGGGCATGGGACCGGAAGTGACCAAACAGGGTTTCCTCGATAGCTGCCAGGACAGCTGATGGCTTGTGAAGTGCATGAGGCCGGTGGAGTTGTTTTGGCACTGGAAGAGCTGTGCTGCTGCTTCGGGCAGTTGCCATTCACCACCACACTACCTTCCCTAGGTGTCATAGCCACTTTCAGACATATGTGCTGCCAGAGCCCTTGGTTTCCATGGCAGCGGGAAATGGCTTTGGCGCTGAACTTGTCTTTGGCTGTGGAGCTTTGAGCGCCTTGAGTGAGGAGGTGCATGTTTGTTTTGTGTGGGTGCTCAAGCTGCTTGATTCTATCCCACTGGGCTCAATTGGCATGGGACCGGAAGTGAGCAAACATTGTTTCCTAGATAGCTGCCAGGACAGCTGATGGTATGTGAAGTGCATGAGGCAGGTGGAGTTGTTTTGGCACTGGAAGAGCTGTGCTGCTGCTTCGGGCAGTTGCCATTCACCACCACACTACCTTCCCTAGGTGTCATAGCCACTTTCAGACATATGTGCTGCCAGAGTCCTTGGTTTCCATGGCAGCAGGAAATGGCTTTGGCCATGAACTTGTCTTTGGTGTGGAGTTTTGAGCGCCCTGAGTGAGGAGCTGCATGTTAGTTTTGTGTGGGTGCTCAAGCTGCTTGATTCCATCCCACTGGGCTCAATGGGCATTGGACCGGAAGTGAGCAAACAGGGTTTCCTAGATAGCTGCCAGGACAGCTGATGGTATGTGAAGTTCATGAGGCAGGTGGAGTTGTTTTGGCACTGGTAGAGCTGTGCTGCTGCTTCGGGCAGTTGCCATTCACCACCACACTACCTTCCCTAGGTGTCATAGCCACTTTCAGACATATGTGCTGCCAGAGCCCTTGGTTTCCATGGCAGCGGGAAATGGCTTTGGCCGTGAACTTGTCTTTGGCTGTGGAGCTTTGAGCGCCTTGAGTGAGGAGCTCCATGTTAGTTTTGTGTGGGTGCTCAAGCTGCTTGATTCCATCCCACTGGGCTCAATGGGCACTGGACCGGAAGTGAGCAAACAGGGTTTCCTAGATAGCTGCCACGACAGCTGATGGTTTCTGAAGTGCATGAGGCAGGTGGAGTTGTTTTGGCACTGGAAGAGCTGTGCTGCTGCTTCAGGCAGTTGCCATTCACCACCACACTACCTTCCCTAGGTGTCATAGCCACTTTCAGACATATGTGCTGCCAGAGCCCTTGGTTTCCACGGCAGCGGGAAATGGCATTGTCCCTGAACTTGTCTTTGGCTGTGGAGTTTTGAGCGCCTTGATTGAGGAGGTGCATGTTAGTTTTGTGTGGGTGCTCAAGCTGCTTGATTCCATCCCACTGGGCTCAATGGGCATGGGACCGGAAGTGACCAAACAGGGTTTCCTAGATAGCTGCCAGGACAGCTGATGGTATGTGAAGTGCATGAGGCAGGTGGAGTTGTTTTGGCACTGGAAGAGCTGTGCTGCTGCTTCGGGCAGTTGCCATTCACCACCACACTACCTTCCCTAGGTGTCATAGCCACTTTCAGACATATGTGCTGCCACAGCCCTTGGTTTCCATGGCAGCTGGAAATGGCTTTGGCCCTGAACTTGCCTTTGGCTGTGGAGTTTTGAGCGCCTTGAGTGAGGAGCTCCATGTTAGTATTTTGTGTGGGTGCTCAAGCTGCTTGATTCCATCCCACTGGGCTCAATGGGCATGGGACCGGAAGTGAGCAAACACGGTTTCCTAGATAGCTGCCACGACAGCTGATGGTTTGTGAAGTGCATGAGGCAGGTGGAGTTGTTTTGGCACTGGAAGAGCTGTGCTGCTGCTTCGGGCAGTTGCCATTCACCACCACACTACCTTCCCTAGGTGGCATAGCCACTTTCAGACATATGTGCTGCCAGAGCACTTGGTTTCCATGGCAGCGGGAAATGGCTTGGGCCCTGAACTTGTCTTTGGCTGTGGAGCTTTGAGCGCCTTGAGTGAGGAGCTCCATGTTAGTTTTGTGTGGGTGCTCAAGCTGCTTGATTCTATCCCTCTGGGCTCAATGGGCATGGGACCAAAGTGAGCAAACAGGGTTTCCTAGATAGCTGCCAGGACAGCTGATGGTATGTGAAGTTCATGAGGCAGGTGGAGTTGTTTTGGCACTGGAAGAGCTGTGCTGCTGCTTCGGGCAGTTGCCATTCACCACCACACTATCTTCCCTAGGTGTCATAGCCACTTTCAGACATATGTGCTGCCAGAGCCCTTGGTTTCCATGGCAGCGGGAAATGGCATTGGCCCTGAACTTGTCTTTGGCTGTGGAGTTTTGAGCGCCTTGAGTGAGGAGCTCCATGTTAGTTTTGTGTGGGTGCTCAAGCTGCTTGATTCCATCCCACTGGGCTCAATGGGCATGGGACCTTCAGTGACCAAACAGGGTTTCCTAGATAGCTGCCAGGACAGCTGATGGTATGTGAAGTTCATGAGGCAGGTGGAGTTGTTTTGGCACTGGAAGAGCTGTGCTGCTGCTTCGGGCAGTTGCCATTCACCACCACACTACCTTCCCTAGGTGGCATAGCCACTTTCAGACATATGTGCTGCCAGAGCACTTGGTTTCCATGGCAGCGGGAAATGGCTTGGGCTCTGAACTTGTCTTTGGCTGTGGAGTTTTGAGCACCTTGAGTGAGGAGCTCCATGTTAGTTTTGTGTGGGTGCTCAAGCTGCTTGATTCCATCCCACTGGGCTCAATGGGCATGGGACCGGAAGTGACCAAACAGGGTTTCCTAGATAGCTGCCAGGACAGCTGATGGTTTGTGAAGTGCATGAGGCAGGTGGAGTTGTTTTGGCACTGGAAGAGCTGTGCTGCTGCTTCGGGCAGTTGCCATTCACCACCACACTACCTTCCCTAGGTGTCATAGCCACTTTCAGACATATGTGCTGCCAGAGCCCTTGGTTTCCATGGCAGCGGGAAATGGCATTGTCCCTGAACTTGTCTTTGGCTGTGGAACTTTGAGCGCCTTGAGTTAGCAGCTCTATGTTAGTTTTGTGTGGGTGCTCAAGCTGCTTGATTCCATCCCACTGGGCTCAATGGGCATGGGACCATAAGAGAGCAAAACCGGGTTTCCTAGATAGCTGCCAGGACAGCTGATGGTATGTGAAGTTCATGAGGCAGGTGGAGTTGTTTTGGCACTGGAAGAGCTGTGCTGCTGCTTCGGGCAGTTGCCATTCACCACCACACTACCTTCCCTAGGTGTCATAGCCACTTACAAACATATGTGCTGCCAGAGCACTTGGTTTCCATGGCAGCGGGAAATGGCTTTGGCCCTGAACTTGCCTTTGGCTGTGGAGTTTTGAGCGCCTTGAGTGAGGAGCTCCATGTTAGTATTTTGTGGGTGCTCAAGCTGCTTGATTCTATCCCACTGGGCTCAATGGGCATGGGACCGAAAGTGACCAAACAGGGTTTCCTAGATAGCTGCCAGGACAGCTGATGGTTTGTAAAGTGCATGAGGCAGGTGGAGTTGTTTTGGCACTGGAAGAGCTGTGCTGCTGCTTCGGGCAGTTGCCATTCACCACCACACTACCTTCCCTAGGTGTCATAGCCACTTTCAGACATATGTGCTGCCAGATCCCTTGGTTTCCATGGCAGCGGGAAATGGCTTTTTCAGTGAACTTGTCTTTGGCTGTGGAGTTTTGAGTGCCTTGAGTGAGGAGCTCCATGTTAGTTTTGTGTGGGTGCTCAAGCTGCTTGATTCCATCCCACTGGGCTCAATGAGCACTGGACCGGAAGTGAGCAAACAGGGTTTCCTAGATAGCTGCCACGACAGCTGATGGTATGTGAAGTGCATGAGGCAGGTGGAGTTGTTTTGGCACTGGAAGAGCTGTGCTGCTGCTTCAGGCAGTTGCCATTCACCACCACACTACCTTCCCTAGGTGTCATAGCCACTTTCAGACATATGTGCTGCCAGAGCACTTGGTTTCCATGGCAGCGGGAAATTTCTTTGTCCCTGAACTTGCCTTTGGCTGTGGAGTTTTGAGTGCCTTGAGTGAGGAGCTCCATGTTAGTTTTGTGTGGGTGCTCAGGCTGCTTGATTCCATCCCACTGGGCTCAATGGGCATGGGATCGGAAGTGAGCAAACAGGGTTTCCTAGATAGCTGCCAGGACAGCTGATGGTATGTGAAGTGCATGTGGCAGGTGGAGTTGTTTTGGCACTGGAAGAGCTGTGCTGCTGCTTCGGGCAGTTGCCATTCACCACCACACTACCTTCCCTAGGTGTCATAGCCACTTGCAGACATATGTGCTGCCAGAGCCCTTGGTTTCCACGGCAGCGGGAAATGGCATTGTCCCTGAACTTGTCTTTGGCTGTGGAGTTTTGAGCGCCTTGATTGAGGAGGTGCATGTTAGTTTTGTGTGGGTGCTCAAGCTGCTTGATTCCATCCCACTGGGCTCAATGGGCATGGGACCGGAAGTGAGCAAACAGGGTTTCCTAGATAGCTGCCAGGACAGCTGATGGTATGTGAAGTGCATGAGGCAGGTGGAGTTGTTTTGGCACTGGAAGAGCTGTGCTGCTGCTTCGGGCAGTTGCCATTCACCACCACACTACCTTCCCTAGGTGTCATAGCCACTTTCAGACATATGTGCTGCCACAGCCCTTGGTTTCCATGGCAGCTGGAAATGGCTTTGGCCCTGAACTTGCCTTTGGCTGTGGAGTTTTGAGCGCCTTGAGTGAGGAGCTCCATGTTAGTATTTTGTGTGGGTGCTCAAGCTGCTTGATTCCATCCCACTGGGCTCAATGGGCATGGGACCGGAAGTGAGCAAACACGGTTTCCTAGATAGCTGCCAGGACAGCTGATGGTTTGTGAAGTGCATGAGGCAGGTGGAGTTGTTTTGGCACTGGAAGAGCTGTGCTGCTGCTTCGGGCAGTTGCCATTCACCACCACACTATCTTCCCTAGGTGTCATAGCCACTTGCAGACATATGTGCTGCCAGAGCTCTTGGTTTCCATGGCAGCGGGAAATGGCATTGGCCCTGAACTTGTCTTTGGCTGTGGAGTTTTGAGCGCCTTGAGTGAGGAGCTCCATGTTAGTTTTGTGTGGGTGCTCAAGCTGCTTGATTCCATCCCACTGGGCTCAATGGGCATGGGACCTTCAGTGACCAAACAGGGTTTCCTAGATAGCTGCCAGGACAGCTGATGGTATGTGAAGTTCATGAGGCAGGTGGAGTTGTTTTGGCACTGGAAGAGCTGTGCTGCTGCTTCGGGCAGTTGCCATTCACCACCACACTACCTTCCCTAGGTGGCATAGCCACTTTCAGACATATGTGCTGCCAGAGCACTTGGTTTCCATGGCAGCGGGAAATGGCTTGGGCTCTGAACTTGTCTTTGGCTGTGGAGTTTTGAGCACCTTGAGTGAGGAGCTCCATGTTAGTTTTGTGTGGGTGCTCAAGCTGCTTGATTCCATCCCACTGGGCTCAATGGGCATGGGACCGGAAGTGACCAAACAGGGTTTCCTAGATAGCTGCCAGGACAGCTGATGGTTTGTGAAGTGCATGAGGCAGGTGGAGTTGTTTTGGCACTGGAAGAGCTGTGCTGCTGCTTCGGGCAGTTGCCATTCACCACCACACTACCTTCCCTAGGTGTCATAGCCACTTTCAGACATATGTGCTGCCAGAGCCCTTGGTTTCCATGGCAGCGGGAAATGGCATTGTCCCTGAACTTGTCTTTGGCTGTGGAACTTTGAGCGCCTTGAGTTAGCAGCTCTATGTTAGTTTTGTGTGGGTGCTCAAGCTGCTTGATTCCATCCCACTGGGCTCAATGGGCATGGGACCATAAGAGAGCAAAACCGGGTTTCCTAGATAGCTGCCAGGACAGCTGATGGTATGTGAAGTTCATGAGGCAGGTGGAGTTGTTTTGGCACTGGAAGAGCTGTGCTGCTGCTTCGGGCAGTTGCCATTCACCACCACACTACCTTCCCTAGGTGTCATAGCCACTTACAAACATATGTGCTGCCAGAGCACTTGGTTTCCATGGCAGCGGGAAATGGCTTTGGCCCTGAACTTGCCTTTGGCTGTGGAGTTTTGAGCGCCTTGAGTGAGGAGCTCCATGTTAGTATTTTGTGGGTGCTCAAGCTGCTTGATTCTATCCCACTGGGCTCAATGGGCATGGGACCGAAAGTGACCAAACAGGGTTTCCTAGATAGCGGCCAGGACAGCTGATGGTTTGTGAAGTGCATGAGGCAGGTGGAGTTGTTTTGGCACTGGAAGAGCTGTGCTGCTGCTTCGGGCAGTTGCCATTCACCACCACACTACCTTCCCTAGGTGTCATAGCCACTTTCAGACATATGTGCTGCCAGATCCCTTGGTTTCCATGGCAGCGGGAAATGGCTTTTTCAGTGAACTTGTCTTTGGCTGTGGAGTTTTGAGTGCCTTGAGTGAGGAGCTCCATGTTAGTTTTGTGTGGGTGCTCAAGCTGCTTGATTCCATCCCACTGGGCTCAATGAGCACTGGACCGGAAGTGAGCAAACAGGGTTTCCTAGATAGCTGCCACGACAGCTGATGGTATGTGAAGTGCATGAGGCAGGTGGAGTTGTTTTGGCACTGGAAGAGCTGTGCTGCTGCTTCGGGCAGTTGCCATTCACCACCACACTACCTTCCCTAGGTGTCATAGCCACTTTCAGACATATGTGCTGCCAGAGCACTTGGTTTCCATGGCAGCGGGAAATTTCTTTGTCCCTGAACTTGCCTTTGGCTGTGGAGTTTTGAGTGCCTTGAGTGAGGAGCTCCATGTTAGTTTTGTGTGGGTGCTCAGGCTGCTTGATTCCATCCCACTGGGCTCAATGGGCATGGGACCATAAGAGAGCAAACAGGGTTTCCTAGATAGCTGCCAGGACAGCTGATGGTATGTGAAGTGCATGTGGCAGGTGGAGTTGTTTTGGCACTGGAAGAGCTGTGCTGCTGCTTCGGGCAGTTGCCATTCACCACCACACTACCTTCCCTAGGTGTCATAGCCACTTTCAGACATATGTGCTGCCAGAGCACTGGGTTTCCATGGCAGCGGGAAATGGCTTTGGCCCTGAACTTGTCTTTGGCTGTGGAGCATTGAGCGCCTTGAGTTAGAAGCTCCATGTTAGTTTTGTGTGGGTACTCAAGCTGCTTGATTCTATCCCACTGGGCTCAATGGGCATGGGACCGGAAGTGACCAAACAGGGTTTCCTCGATAGCTGCCAGGACAGCTGATGGTATGTGAAGTGCATGAGGCAGGTGGAGTTGTTTTGGCACTGGAAGAGCTGTGCTGCTGCTTCGGGCAGTTGCCATTCACCACCACACGACCTTCCCTAGGTGTCATAGCCACTTTCAGACATATGTGCTGCCAGAGCTCTTGGTTTCCATGGCAGCGGGAAATGGCATTGGCCCTGAACTTGTCTTTGGCTGTGGAGTTTTGAGCGCCTTGAGTGAGGAGCTCCATGTTAGTTTTGTGTGGGTGCTCAAGCTGCTTGATTCCATCCCACTGGGCTCAATGGGCATGGGACCGGCAGTGACCAAACAGGGTTTCCTTGATAGCTGCCAGGACAGCTGATGGTATGTGAAGTTCATGAGGCAGGTGGAGTTGTTTTGGCACTGGAAGAGCTGTGCTGCTGCTTCGGGCAGTTGCCATTCACCACCACACTACCTTCCCTAGGTGTCATAGCCACTTTCAGACATATGTGCTGCCAGAGCACTTGGTTTCCATAGCAGCAGGAAATGGCTTTGGCCATGAACTTGTCTTTGGCTGTGGAGTTTTGAGCACCGTCAGTGAAGAGCTCCATGTTAGTTTTGTGTGGGTGCTCAAGCTGCTTGATTCCATCCCACTGGGCTCAATGGGCATGGGACCGGAAGTGAGCAAACAGGGTTTCCTAGATAGCTGCCAGGACAGCTGATGGTATGTGAAGTGCATGAGGCAGGTGGAGTTGTTTTGGCACTGGAAGAGCTGTGCTGCTGCTTCGGGCAGTTGCCATTCACCACCACACTACCTTCCCTAGGTGTCATAGCCACTTTCAGACATATGTGCTGCCAGAACACTTGGTTTCCATGGCAGCGGGAAATGGCTTTGGCTCTGAACTTGTCCTTGGCTGTGGAGTTTTGAGCGCCTTGAGTGAGGAGCTGCATGTTAGTTTTGTGTGGGTGCTCAAGCTTCTTGATTCCATCCCACTGGGCTCAATGGGCCTTGGACCGGAAGTGAGCAAACAGGGTTTCCTAGATAGCTGCCAGGACAGCTGATGGTATGTGAAGTTCATGAGGCAGGTGGAGTTTTTTTGGCACTGGTAGAGCTGTGCTGCTGCTTCGGGCAGTTGCCATTCACCACCACACTACCTTCCCTAGGTGTCATAGCCACTTTCAGACATATGTGCTGCCAGAGCACTTGGTTTCCATGGCAGCGGGAAATGGCTTGGGCTCTGAACTTGTCTTTGGCTGTGGAGTTTTGAGTGCCGTCAGTGAGGAGCTCCATGTTAGTTTTGTGTGGGTGCTCAAGCTGCTTGATTTTATCGCACTGGGCTCAAAGGGCATGGGACCGGCAGTGACCAAACAGGGTTTCCTAGATAGCTGCCAGGACAGCTGATGGTATGTGAAGTGCATGAGGCAGGTGGAGTTGTTTTGGCACTGGAAGAGCTGTGCTGCTGCTTCGGGCAGTTGCCATTCACCACCACACTACCTTCCCTAGGTGTCATAGCCACTTTCAGACATATGTGCTGCCAGAGCACTTGGTTTCCATGGCAGCGGGAAATGGCTTTGGCCCTGAACTTGCCTTTGGCTGTGGAGGTTTGAGCGCCTTGAGTGAGGAGCTCCATGTTAGTATTTTGTGGGTGCTCAAGCTTCTTGATTCTATCCCACTGGGCTCAATGGGCATGGGACCGGAAGTGACCAAACAGGGTTTCCTAGATAGCTGCCAGGACAGCTGATGGTTTGTGAAGTGCATGAGGCAGGTGGAGTTGTTTTGGCACTGGAAGAGCTGTGCTGCTGCTTCGGGCAGTTGCCATTCACCACCACACTACCTTCCCTAGGTGTCATAGCCACTTTCAGACATATGTGCTGCCAGAGCACTTGGTTTCCATGGCAGCGGGAAATGGCTTTGGCCGTGAACTTGTCTTTGGCTGTGGAGTTTTGAGCGCAGTTAGTGAGGAGCTCCATGTTAGTTTTGTGTGGGTGCTCAAGCTGCTTGATTCCATCCCACTGGGCTCAATGGGCATGGGACCGGAAGTGAGCAAACAGGGTTTCCTAGATAGCGGCCAGGACAGCTGATGGTATGTGAAGTTCATGAGGCAGGTGGAGTTGTTTTGGCACTGGAAGAGCTGTGCTGCTGCTTCGGGCAGTTGCCATTCACCACCACACTACCTTCCCTAGGTGTCATAGCCACTTGCAGACATATGTGCTGCCAGAGCCCTTGGTTTCCATGGCAGCGGGAAATGGCATTGTCGCTGAACTTGTCTTTGGCTGTGGAGTTTTGAGCGCCTTGATTGAGGAGGTGCATGTTAGTTTTGTGTGGGTTCTCAAGCTGCTTGATTCCATCCCACTGGGCTCAATGGGCACTGGACCAGAAGTGAGCAAACAGGGTTTCCTAGATAGCTGCCAGGACAGCTGATGGTATGTGAAGTTCATGAGGCAGGTGGAGTTGTTTTGGCACTGGAAGAACTGTGCTGCTACTTCGGGCAGTTGCCATTCACCACCACACTACCTTCCCTAGGTGTCATAGCCACTTGCAGACATATGTGCTGCCAGAGCTCTTGGTTTCCATGGCAGCGGGAAATGGCTTGGGCCCTGAACTTGTCTTTGGCTGTGGAGTTTTGAGCGCCTTGAGTGAGGAGGTGTATGTTAGTTTTGTGTGGGTGCTCAAGCTGCTTGATTCCATCCCACTGGGCTCAATGGGCATGGGACCGGCAGTTACCAAACAGGGTTTCCTCGATAGCTGCCAGGACAGCTGATGGTTTGTGAAGTGCATGAGGCAGGTGGAGTTGTTTTGGCACTGGAAGAGCTGTGCTGCTGCTTCGGGAAGTTGCCATTCACCACCACACTACCTTCCCTAGGTGTCATAGCCACTTTCAGACATATGTGCTGCCAGAGCCCTTGGTTTCCATGGCAGCGGGAAATGGCTTTGGCCATGAACTTGTCTTTGGCTGTGGAGTTTTGAGCGCCTTGAGTGAGGAGGTGCATGTTAGTTTTGTGTGGGTTCTCAAGCTGCTTGATTCCATCCCACTGGGCTCAATGGGCACTGGACCGGAAGTGAGCAAACAGGGTTTCCTAGATAGCTGCCAGGACAGCTGATGGTATGTGAAGTTCATGAGGCAGGTGGAGTTGTTTTGGCACTGGAAGAGCTGTGCTGCTGCTTCGGACAGTTGCCATTCACCACCACACTACCTTCCCTAGGTGTCATAGCCACTTGCAGACATATGTGCTGCCAGAACACTTGGTTTCCATGGCAGCGGGAAATGGCTTCTGGTCTGAACTTGTCTTTGGCTGTGGAGTTTTGAGCGCCTTGAGTGAGGAGCTGCATGTTAGTTTTGTGTGGGTGCTCAAGCTTCTTGATAACATCCCACTGGGCTCAATGGGCATTGGACCGGAAGTGAGCAAACAGGGTTTCCTAGATAGCTGCCAGGACAGCTGATGGTATGTGAAGTTCATGAGGCAGGTGGAGTTTTTTTGCACTGGTAGAGCTGTGCTGCTGCTTCGGGCAGTTGCCATTCACCACCACACTACCTTCCCTAGGTGTCATAGCCACTTTCAGACATATGTGCTGCCAGAGCCCTTGGTTTCCATGGCAGCGGGAAATGGCTTGGGCTCTGAACTTGTCTTTGGCTGTGGAGTTTTGAGTGCCGTCAGTGAGGAGCTCCATGTTAGTTTTGTGTGGGTGCTCAAGCTGCTTGATTCCATCCCACTGGGCTCAATGGGCACTGGACCGGAAGTAAGCAAACAGGGTTTCCTAGATAGCTGCCAGGACAGCTGATGGTTTGTGAAGTGCATGAGGCAGGTGGTGTTGTTTTGGCACTGGAAGAGCTGTGCTGCTGCTTCGGGCAGTTGCCATTCACCACACTACCTTCCCTAGGTGTCATAGCCACTTGCAGACATATGTGCTGCCAGAGCCCTTGGTTTCCATGGCAGCGGGAAATGGCATTGTCCCTGAACTTGTCTTTGGCTGTGGAACTTTGAGCGCCTTGAGTTAGCAGCTCTATGTTAGTTTTGTGTGGGTGCTCAAGCTGCTTGATTCTATCCCACTGGGCTCAATGGGCATGGGACCAGAAGTGAGCAAACCGGGTTTCCTAGATAGCTGCCAGGACAGCTGATGGTATGTGAAGTTCATGAGGCAGGTGGAGTTGTTTTGGCACTGGAAGAGCTGTGCTGCTGCTTCGGGCAGTTGCCATTCACCACCACACTACCTTCCCTAGGTGTCATAGCCACTTACAAACATATGTGCTGCCAGAGCACTTGGTTTCCATGGCAGCGGGAAATGGCTTTGGCCCTGAACTTGCCTTTGGCTGTGGAGTTTTGAGCGCCTTGAGTGAGGAGCTCCATGTTAGTATTTTGTGGGTGCTCAAGCTGCTTGATTCTATCCCACTGGGCTCAATGGGCATGGGACCGAAAGTGACCAAACAGGGTTTCCTAGATAGCTGCCAGGACAGCTGATGGTTTGTGAAGTGCATGAGGCAGGTGGAGTTGTTTTGGCACTGGAAGAGCTGTGCTGCTTCGGGCAGTTGCCATTCACCACCACACTACCTTCCCTAGGTGTCATAGCCACTTTCAGACATATGTGCTGCCAGATCCCTTGGTTTCCATGGCAGCGGGAAATGGCTTTGGCGCTGAACTTGTCTTTGGCTGTGGAGTTTTGAGTGCCTTGAGTGAGGAGCTCCATGTTAGTTTTGTGTGGGTGCTCAAGCTGCTTGATTCCATCCCACTGGGCTCAAACGGCATGGGACGGGCAGTGACCAAACAGGGTTTCCTAGATAGCTGCCAGGACAGCTGATGGTATGTGAAGTGCATGAGGCAGGTGGAGTTGTTTTGGCACTGGAAGAGCTGTGCTGCTGCTTCGGGCAGTTGCCATTCACCACCACACTACCTTCCCTAGGTGTCATAGCCACTTTCAGACATATGTGCTGCCAGAGCCCTTGGTTTCCATGGCAGCGGGAAATGGCTTGGGCGCTGAACTTGTCTTTGGCTGTGGAGCTTTGAGCGCCTTGAGTTAGGAGCTCCATGTTAGTTTTGTGTGGGTGCGCAAGCTGCTTGATTCTATCCCACTGGGCTCAATGGGCATGGGACCAGAAGTGAGCAAACCGGGTTTCCTAGATAGCTGCCAGGACAGCTGATGGTATGTGAAGTGCATGAGGCAGGTGGAGTTGTTTTGGCACTGGAAGAGCTGTGCTGCTGCTTCGGGCAGTTGCCATTCACCACCACACTACCTTCCCTAGGTGTCATAGCCACTTGCAGACATATGTGCTGCCAGAGCCCTTGGTTTCCATGGCAGCGGGAAATGGCATTGGCCCTGAACTTGTCTTTGGCTGTGGAGTTTTGTGCGCCTTGAGTGAGGAGGTGTATGTTAGTTTTGTGTGGGTTCTCAAGCTGCTTGATTCCATCCCACTGGGCTCAATGGGCATGGGACCGGCAGTGACCAAACAGGGTTTCCTAGATAGCTGCCAGGACAGCTGATGGTATGTGAAGTGCATGAGGCAGGTGGAGTTGTTTTGGCACTGGAAGAGCTGTGCTGCTGCTTCGGGCATTTGCCATTCACCACCACACTACCTTCCCTAGGTGTCATAGCCACTTTCAGACATATGTGCTGCCAGATCATTTGGTTTCTATGGCAGCGGGAAATGGCTTGGGCCCTGAACTTGTCTTTTGCTATGGATCTTTGAGCGCCTTGAGTGAGGAGGTCCATGTTAGTTTTGTGTGGGTGCTCAAGCTGCTTGATTCTATCCCACTGGGCTCAATGGGCATGGGACCGGAAGTGAGCAAACATTGTTTCCTAGATAGCTGCTAGGACAGCTGATGGTATGTGAAGTGCATGAGGCAGGTGGAGTTGTTTTGGCACTGGAAGAGCTGTGCTGCTGCTTCGGGCAGTTGCCATTCACCACCACACTACCTTCCCTAAGTGGCATAGCCACTTTCAGACATATGTGCTGCCAGAGCACTTGGTTTCCATGGCAGCGGGAAATTTCTTTGTCCCTGAACTTGCCTTTGGCTGTGGAGTTTTGAGTGCCTTGAGTGAGGAGCTCCATGTTAGTTTTGTGTGGGTGCTCAGGCTGCTTGATTCCATCCCACTGGGCTCAATGGGCATGGGATCGGAAGTGACCAAACAGGGTTTCCTAGATAGCTGCCAGGACAGCTGATAGTATGTGAAGTGCATGTGGCAGGTGGAGTAGTTTTGGCACTGGAAGAGCTGTGCTGCTGCTTCGGGCAGTTGCCATTCACCACCACACTACCTTCCCTAGGTGTCATAGCCACTTTCAGACATATGTGCTGCCAGAGCACTGGGTTTCCATGGCAGCGGGAAATGGCTTGGGCCCTGAACTTGTCTTTGGCTGTGGAGCATTGAGCGCCTTGAGTTAGAAGCTCCATGTTAGTTTTGTGTGGGTACTCAAGCTGCTTGATTCTATCCCACTGGGCTCAATGGGCATGGGACCGGAAGTGACCAAACAGGGTTTCCTAGATAGCTGCCACGACAGCTGATGGTATGTGAAGTGCATGAGGCAGGTGGAGTTGTTTTGGCACTGGAAGAGCTGTGCTGCTGCTTCGGGCAGTTGCCATTCACCACCACACTATCTTCCCTAGGTGTCATAGCCACTTTCAGACATATGTGCTGCCAGAGCTCTTGGTTTCCATGGCAGCGGGAAATGGCATTGGCCCTGAACTTGTCTTTGGCTGTGGAGTTTTGAGCGCCTTGAGTGAGGAGCTCCATGTTAGTTTTGTGTGGGTGCTCAAGCTGCTTGATTCCATCCCACTGGGCTCAATGGGCATGGGACCGGCAGTGACCAAACAGGGTTTCCTAGATAGCTGCCAGGACAGCTGATGGTATGTGAAGTGCATGAGGCAGGTGGAGTTGTTTTGGCACTGGAAGAGCTGTGCTGCTGCTTCGGGCAGTTGCCATTCACCACCACACTACCTTCCCTAGGTGTCATAGCCACTTTCAGACATATGTGCTGCCAGAGCACTTGGTTTCTATAGCAGCAGGAAATGGCTTTGGCCATGAACTTGTCTTTGGCTGTGGAGTTTTGAGCACCGTCAGTGAAGAGCTCCATGTTAGTTTTGTGTGGGTGCTCAAGCTGCTTGATTCCATCCCACTGGGCTCAATGGGCATGGGACCGGAAGTGAGCAAACAGGGTTTCCTAGATAGCTGCCAGGACAGCTGATGGTATGTGAAGTTCATGAGGCAGGTGGAGTTGTTTTGGCACTGGAAGAGCTGTGCTGCTGCTTCGGACAGTTGCCATTCACCACCACACTACCTTCCCTAGGTGTCATAGCCACTTTCAGACATATGTGCTGCCAGAGCACTTGGTTTCCATGGCAGCGGGAAATGGCTTTGGCTCTGAACTTGTCCTTGGCTGTGGAGTTTTGAGCGCCTTGAGTGAGGAGCTGCATGTTAGTTTTGTGTGGGTGCTCAAGCTTCTTGATTCCATCCCACTGGGCTCAATGGGCCTTGGACCGGAAGTGAGCAAACAGGGTTTCCTAGATAGCTGCCAGGACAGCTGATGGTATGTGAAGTTCATGAGGCAGGTGGAGTTTTTTTGGCACTGGTAGAGCTGTGCTGCTGCTTCGGGCAGTTGCCATTCACCACCACACTACCTTCCCTAGGTGTCATAGCCACTTTCAGACATATGTGCTGCCAGAGCACTTGGTTTCCATGGCAGCGGGAAATGGCTTGGGCTCTGAACTTGTCTTTGGCTGTGGAGTTTTGAGTGCTGTCAGTGAGGAGCTCCATGTTAGTTTTGTGTGGGTGCTCAAGCTGCTTGATTCCATCCCACTGGGCTCAATGGGCATGGGACCGGCAGTGAGCAAACAGGGTTTCCTAGATAGCTGCCAGGACAGCTGATGGTATGTGAAGTTCATGAGGCAGGTGGAGTTGTTTTGGCACTGGAAGAGCTGTGCTGCTGCTTCGGGCAGTTGCCATTCACCACCACACTACCTTCCCTAGGGGTCATAGCCACTTGCAGACATATGTGCTGCCAGAGCACTTGGTTTCCATGGCAGCGGGAAATGGCTTTGGCCCTGAACTTGCCTTTGGCTGTGGAGTTTTGAGCACCTTGAGTGAGGAGCTCCATGTTAGTATTTTGTGGGTGCTCAAGCTTCTTGATTCCATCCCACTGGGCTCAATGGGCATGGGACCGGAAGTGACCAAACAGGGTTTCCTCGATAGCTGCCAGGACAGCTGATGGTTTGTGAAGTGCATGAGGCAGGTGGAGTTGTTTTGGCACTGGAAGAGCTGTGCTGCTGCTTCGGGCAGTTGCCATTCACCACCACACTACCTTCCCTAGGTGTCATAGCCACTTACAAACATATGTGCTGCCAGAGCACTTGGTTTCCATGGCAGCGGGAAATGGCTTGGGCTGTGAACTTGTCTTTGGCTTTGGAGTTTTGAGCGCCTTGAGTGAGGAGGTGCATGTTTGTTTTGTGTGGGTGCTCAAGCTGCTTGATTCTATCCCACTGGGCTCAATGGGCATGGGACCGGAAGTGAGAAAACATTGTTTATTAGATAGCTGCCAGGACAGCTGATGGGATGTGAAGTGCATGAGGCAGGTGGAGTTGTTTTGGCACTGGAAGAGCTGTGCTGCTGCTTCGGGCAGTTGCCATTCACCACCACACTACCTTCCCTAGGTGTCATAGCCACTTTCAGACATATGTGCTGCCAGAGCACTTGGTTTCCATGGCAGCGGGAAATGGCTTGGGCCCTGAACTTGTCTTTCGCTGTGGAGTTTTGAGCACCGTCAGTGAAGAGCTCCATTTTAGTTTTGTGTGGGTGCTCAAGCTGCTTGATTCCATCCCACTGGGCTCAATGGGCACTGGACCGGAAGTGAGCAAACAGGGTTTCCTAGATAGCTGCCAGGACAGCTGATGGTATGTGAAGTTCATGAGGCAGGTGGAGTTGTTTTGGCACTGGAAGAACTGTGCTGCTACGTCGGGCAGTTGCCATTCACCACCACACTACCTTCCCTAGGTGTCATAGCCACTTGCAGACATATGTGCTGCCAGAGTCCTTGGTTTCCATGACAGCGGGAAATGGCTTGGGCCGTGAACTTGTCTTTGGCTGTGGAGCTTTGAGCGCCTTGATTGAGGAGCTCCATGTTGGTTTTGTGTGGGTGCTCAATCTGCTTGATTCCATCCCACTGGGCTCAATGGGCATGGGACCGGAAGTGAGCAAACAGGGTTTCCTAGATAGCTGCCAGGACAGCTGATGGTATGTGAAGTTCATGAGGCAGGTGGAGTTGTTTTGGCACTGGATGAGCTGTGCTGCTGCTTCGGGCAGTTGCCATTCACCACCACACTACCTTCCCTAGGTGTCATAGCCACTTTCAGACATATGTGCTGCCAGAGCACTTGGTTTCCATGGCAGCTGGAAATGGCTTGGGCTCTGAACTTGTCTTTGGCTGTGGAGTTTTGAGCGTCTTGAGTGAGGAGGTGCATGTTAGTTTTGTGTGGGTGCTCAAGCTGCTTGATTCCATCCCACTGGACTCACTGGGCACTTGACCGGAAGTGAGCAAACAGGGTTTCCTAGATAGCTGCCACGACAGCTGATGGTATGTGAAGTGCATGAGGCAGGTGGAGTTGTTTTGGCACTGGAAGAGCTGTGCTGCTGCTTCGGGCAGTTGCCATTCACCACCACACTACCTTCCCTAGGTGTCATAGCCACTTGCAGACATATGTGCTGCCAGAGCACTTGGTTTCCATGGCAGCGGGAAATGGCTTGGGCCCTGAACTTGTCTTTGGCTGTGGAGTTTTGAGCGCCGTCAGTGAGGAGCTCCATGTTAGTATTTTGTGGGTGCTCAAGCTACTTCATTCCATCCCACTGGGCTTAATGGGCATGGGACCGGAAGTGAGCAAACAGGGTTTCCTAGATAGCTGCCAGGACAGCTGATGGTTTGTGAAGTGCATGAGGCAGGTGGAGTTGTTTTGGCACTGGAAGAGCTGTGCTGCTGCTTCGGGCAGTTGCCATTCACCACCACACTACCTTCCCTAGGTGTCATAGCCACTTGCAGACATATGTGCTGCCAGAGCACTTGGTTTCCATGGCAGCGGGAAATGGCTTGGTCGCTGAACTTGTCTTTGGCTGTGGAGCTTTGAGCGCCTTGAGTGAGGAGCTGCATGTTAGTTTTGTGTGGGTGCTCAGGCTGCTTGATTCCATCCCACTGGGCTCAATGGGCATGGGATCGGAAGTGAGCAAACCGGGTTTCCTAGATAGCTGCCAGGACAGCTGATGGTATGTGAAGTGCATGTGGCAGCTGGAGTTGTTTTGGCACTGGAAGAGCTGTGCTGCTGCTTCGGGCAGTTGCCATTCATCACCACACTACCTTCCCTAGGTGTCATAGCCACTTTCAGACATATGTGCTGCCAGAGCACTTGGTTTCCATGGCAGCGGGAAATGGCTTGGGCCGTGAACTTGTCTTTGGCTGTGGAGCATTGAGCGACGTCAGTGAGGAGCTCCATGTTAGTTTTGTGTGGGTGCTCAAGCTGCTTGATTCAATCCCACTGGACTCACTGGGCACTTGACCGGAAGTGAGCAAACAGGGTTTCCTAGATAGCTGCCACGACAGCTGATGGTATGTGAAGTGCATGAGGCAGGTGGAGTTGTTTTGGCACTGGAAGAGCTGTGCTGCTGCTTCGGGCAGTTGCCATTCACCACCACACTACCTTCCCTAGGTGTCATAGCCACTTGCAGACATATGTGCTGCCAGAGCCCTTGGTTTCCATGGCAGCGGGAAATGGCTTTGGCCCTGAACTTGTCTTTGGCTGTGGAGTTTTGAGCGCAGTTAGTTAGGAGCTCCATGTTAGTTTTGTGTGGGTGCTCAAGCTGCTTGATTCCATCCCACTGGGCTCAATGGGCATGGGACCGGCAGTGAGCAAACAGGGTTTCCTAGATAGCTGCCAGGACAGCTGATGGTATGTGAAGTTCATGAGGCAGGTGGAGTTGTTTTGGCACTGGAAGAGCTGTGCTGTTGCTTCGGGCAGTTGCCATTCACCACCACACTACCTTCCCTAGGTGTCATAGCCACTTGCAGACATATGTGCTGCCAGAGCACTTGGTTTCCATGGCAGCGGGAAATGGCTTTGGCCCTGAACTTGCCTTTGGCTGTGGTGTTTTGAGCGCCGTCAGTGAGGAGCTCCATGTTTGTATTGTGTGGGTGCTCAAGCTGCTTGATTCCATCCCACTGTGCTCAATGGGCACTGGACCGGAAGTGAGCAAACAGGGTTTCCTAGATAGCTGCCAGGACAGCTGATGGTTTGTGAAGTGCATGAGGCAGGTGGAGTTGTTTTGGCACTGGAAGAGCTGTGCTGCTGCTTCGGGCAGTTGCCATTCACCACCACACTACCTTCCCTAGGTGTCATAGCCACTTGCAGACATATGTGCTGCCAGAGCACTTGGTTTCCATGGCAGCGGGAAATGGCTTTGGCCGTGAACTTGTCTTTGGCTGTGGAGTTTTGAGTGCCTTGAGTGAGGAGCTCCATGTTAGTTTTGTATGGGTGCTCAAGCTGCTTGATTCCATCCCACTGGGCTCAATGGGCATGGGATCGGAAGTGAGCAAACAGGGTTTCCTAGATAGCTGCCAAGACAGCTGATGGTATGTGAAGTGCATGAGGCAGGTGGAGTTGTTTTGGCACTGGAAGAGCTGTGCTGCTGCTTCGGGCAGTTGCCATTCACCACCACACTACCTTCCCTAGGTGTCATAGCCACTTGCAGACATATGTGCTGCCAGAGCCCTTGGTTTCCATGGCAGCGGGAAATGGCATTGTCCCTGAACTTGTCTTTGGCTGTGGAGTTTTGAGCGCCTTGAGTGAGGAGGTGCATGTTAGTTTTGTGTGGGTGCTCAAGCTGCTTGATTCCATCCCACTGGGCTCAATGGGCATGGGACCGGAAGTGACCAAACAGGGTTTCCTAGATAGCTGCCAGGACAGCTGATGGTATGTGAAGTTCATGAGGCAGGTGGAGTTGTTTTGGCACTGGAAGAGCTGTGCTGCTGCTTCGGGCAGTTGCCATTCACCACCACACTACCTTCCCTAGGTGTCATAGCCACTTTCAGACATATGTGCTGCCAGAGCACTTGGTTTCCATGGCAGCGGGAAATGGCTTGGGCCCTGAACTTGCCATTGGCTGTGGAGTTTTGAGCACCGTCAGTGAGGAGCTCCATGTTAGTATTTTGTGGGAGCTCAAGCTGCTTGATTCCATCCCACTGGGCTCAATGGGCATGGGACCGGAAGTGACCAAACAGGGTTTCCTAGATAGCTGCCAGGACAGCTGATGGTTTGTGAAGTGCATGAGGCAGGTGGAGTTGTTTTGGCACTGGAAGAGCTGTGCTGCTGCTTCGGGCAGTTGCCATTCACCACCACACTACCTTCCCTAGGTGTCATAGCCACTTGCAGACATATGTGCTGCCAGAACACTTGGTTTCCATGGCAGCGGGAAATGGCTTTGGCTCTGAACTTGTCTTTGGCTGTGGAGTTTTGAGCGCCTTCAGTGAGGAGCTCCATGTTAGTATTTTGTGGGTGCTCAAGCTTCTTGATTCCATCCCACTGGGCTCAATGGGCATGGGACCGGAAGTGAGCAAACAGGGTTTCCTAGATAGCTGCCAGGACAGCTGATGGTATGTGAAGTTCATGAGGCAGGTGGAGTTGTTTTGGCACTGGAAGAGCTGTGCTGCTGCTTCGGGCAGTTGCCATTCACCACCACACTACCTTCCCTAGGTGTCATAGCCACTTTCAGACATATGTGCTGCCAGAGCCCTTGGTTTCCATGGCAGCGGGAAATGGCTTGGGCGCTGAACTTGCCTTTGGCTGTGGAGTTTTGAGCGCCTTCAGTGAGGAGCTGCATGTTAGTTTTGTTTGGGTGCTCAAGCTGCTTGATTCCATCCCACTGGGCTCAATGGGCATGGGACCGGAAGTGAGCAAACAGGGTTTCCTAGATAGCTGCCAGGACAGCTGATGGTATGTGAAGTGCATGAGGCAGGTGGAGTTGTTTTGGCACTGGAAGAGCTGTGCTGCTGCTTCGGGCAGTTGCCATTCACCACCACACTACCTTCCCTAGGTGTCATAGCCACTTGCAGACATATGTGCTGCCAGAACACTTGGTTTCCATGGCAGCGGGAAATGGCTTGGTCGCGGAACTTGTGTTTGGCTGTGTAGTTCTGAGCGCCTTGAGTGAGGAGCTCCATGTTAGTTTTGTGTGGGTGCTCAAGCTGCTTGATTGCATCCCACAGGGCTCAATGGGCATTGGATTGGAAGTGAGCAAACAGGGTTTCCTAGATAGCTGCCAGGACAGCTGATGGTATGTGAAGTTCATGAGGCAGGTGGAGTTGTTTTGGCATTGGAAGAGCTGTGCTGCTGCTTCGGGCAGTTGCCATTCACCACCACATTACCTTCCCTAGGTGTCATAGCCACTTTCAGACATATGTGCTGCCAGAGCCCTTGCTTTCCATGGCAGCGGGAAATGGCTTGGGCCCTGAACTTGTCTTTGGCTGTGGAATTATGAGCTCCTTGAGTGAGGAGCTTCAAGTTAGTTTTGTATGGGTGCTCAAGCTGCTTGATTCCATCCCACTGGGCTCAATGGGCATTGGACCGGAAGTGAGCAAACAGGGTTTCCTAGATAGCTGCCAGGACAGCTGATGGTATGTGAAGTGCATGAGGCAGGTGGAGTTGTTTTTTCACTGGAAGAGCTGTGCTGCTGCTTCGGGCAGTTGCCATTCACCACCACACTACCTTCCCTAGGTGTCATAGCCACTTTCAGACATATGTGCTGCCAGAGCCCTTGGTTTCCATGGCAGCGGGAAATGGCTTTGGCCCTGAACTTGTCTTTGGTGTGGAGTTTTGAGCGCCTTGATTGAGGAGGTGCATGTTAGTTTTGTGTGGGTGCTCAAGCTGCTTGATTCCATCCCACTGGGCTCAATGGGCATGGGACCGGAAGTGACCAAACAGGGTTTCCTAGATAGCTGCCAGGACAGCTGATGGTATGTGAAGTGCATGAGGCAGGTGGAGTTGTTTTGGCACTGGAAGAGCTGTGCTGCTGCTTCGGGCAGTTGCCATTCACCACCACACTACCTTCCCTAGGTGTCATAGCCACTTTCAGACATATGTGCTGCCAGAGCACTTGGTTTCCATGGCAGCGGGAAATGGCTTGGGCCCTGAACTTGCCTTTGGCTGTGGAGTTTTGAGCGCCTTCAGTGAGGAGCTCCATGTTAGTATTTTGTGGGTGCTCAAGCTGCTTGATTCTATCCCACTGGGCTCAATGGGCATGGGACCGGAAGTGAGCAAACAGGGTTTCCTAGATAGCTGCCAGGACAGCTGATGGTATGTGAAGTTCATGAGGCAGGTGGAGTTGTTTTGGCACTGGAAGAGCTGTGCTGCTGCTTCGTACAGTTGCCATTCACCACCACACTACCTTCCCTAGGTGTCATAGCCACTTTCAGACATATGTGCTGCCAGAACACTTGGTTTCCATGGCAGCGGGAAATGGCTTTGGCTCTGAACTTGTCCTTGGCTGTGGAGTTTTGAGCGCCTTGAGTGAGGAGCTCCATGTTAGTTTTGTGTGGGTGCTCAAGCTGCTTGATTCCATCCCACTGGGCTCAAAGGGCATTGGACCGGAAGTGAGCAAACAGGGTTTCCTAGATAGCTGCCAGGACAGCTGATGGTATGTGAAGTGCATGAGGCAGGTGGAGTTGTTTTGGCACTGGTAGAGCTGTGCTGCTGCTTCGGGCAGTTGCCATTCACCACCACACTACCTTCCCTAGGTGTCATAGCCACTTTCAGACATATGTGCTGCCAGAGCACTTGGTTTCCATGGCAGCGGGAAATGGCTTGGGCTCTGAACTTGTCTTTGGCTGTGGAGTTTTGAGTGCCGTCAGTGAGGAGCTCCATGTTAGTTTTGTGTGGGTGCTCAAGCTGCTTGATTCCATCCCACTGGGCTCAATGGGCACTGGACCGGAAGTAAGCAAACAGGGTTTCCTAGATAGCTGCCAGGACAGCTGATGGTTTGTGAAGTGCATGAGGCAGGTGGTGTTGTTTTGGCACTGGAAGAGCTGTGCTGCTGCTTCGGGCAGTTGCCATTCACCACCACACTACCTTCCCTAGGTGTCATAGCCACTTTCAGACATATGTGCTGCCAGAGCCCTTGGTTTCCATGGCAGCGGGAAATGGCTTGGGCCCTGAACTTGTCTTTGGCTGTGGAGTTTTGAGCGCCTTGAGTGAGGAGGTGTATGTTAGTTTTGTGTGGGTGCTCAAGCTGCTTGATTCCATCCCACTGGGCTCAATGGGCATGGGACCGGAAGTGAGCAAACAGGGTTTCCTAGATAGCTGCCAGGACAGCTGATGGTATGTGAAGTTCATGAGGCAGGTGGAGTTGTTTTTTCACTGGAAGAGCTGTGCTGCTGCTTCGGGCAGTTGCCATTCACCACCACACTACCTTCCCTAGGTGTCATAGCCACTTGCAGACATATGTGCTGCCAGAGCACTTGGTTTCCATGGCAGCGGGAAATGGCTTGGGACCTGAACTTGCCTTTGGCTGTGGAGTTTTGAGCGCCTTGAGTGAGGAGCTCCATGTTAGTATTTTGTGGGTGCTCAAGCTGCTTGATTCCATCCCTCTGGGCTCAATGGGCATGGGACCGGAAGTGACCAAACAGGGTTTCCTAGATAGCTGCCAGGACAGCTGATTGTTTGTGAAGTGCATGAGGCAGGTGGAGTTGTTTTGGCACTGGAAGAGCTGTGCTGCTGCTTCGGGCAGTTGCCATTCACCACCACACTACCTTCCCTAGGTGTCATAGCCACTTTCAGACATATGTGCTGCCAGAGCCCTTGGTTTCCATGGCAGCGGGAAATGGCTTGGGCCCTGAACTTGTCTTTGGCTGTGGAGTTTTGAGCGCCGTCAGTGAGGAGCTCCATGTTAGTATTTTGTGGGTGCTCAAGCTGCTTGATTCTATCCCACTGGGCTCAATGGGCATGGGACCGGAAGTGAGCAAACAGGGTTTCCTAGATAGCTGCCAGGACAGCTGATGGTATG
Organism: Ochotona princeps; assembly: GCF_030435755.1. Taxonomy (NCBI): domain Eukaryota; kingdom Metazoa; phylum Chordata; class Mammalia; order Lagomorpha; family Ochotonidae; genus Ochotona; species Ochotona princeps. The sequence goes on along the minus strand of NW_026698895.1, from coordinate 129,299 downwards.
TGAAGTTCATGAGGCAGGTGGAGTTGTTTTGGCACTGGAAGAGCTGTGCTGCTGCTTCGTACAGTTGCCATTCACCACCACACTACCTTCCCTCGGTGTCATAGCCACTTTCAGACATATGTGCTGCCAGAACACTTGGTTTCTATGGCAGCGGGAAATGGCTTTGGCTCTGAACTTGTCCTTGGCTGTGGAGTTTTGAGCGCCTTGAGTGAGGAGCTCCATGTTAGTTTTGTGTGGGTGCTCAAGCTGCTTGATTCCATCCCACTGGGCTCAAAGGGCATTGGACCGGAAGTGAGCAAACAGGGTTTCCTAGATAGCTGCCAGGACAGCTGATGGTATGTGAAGTGCATGAGGCAGGTGGAGTTTTTTTGGCACTGGTAGAGCTGTGCTGCTGCTTCGGGCAGTTGCCATTCACCACCACACTACCTTCCCTAGGTGTCATAGCCACTTTCAGACATATGTGCTGCCAGAGCCCTTGCTTTCCATGGCAGCGGGAAATGGCTTGGGCTCTGAACTTGTCTTTGGCTGTGGAGTTTTGAGTGCCGTCAGTGAGGAGCTCCATGTTAGTTTTGTGTGGGTGCTCAAGCTGCTTGATTCCATCCCACTGGGCTCAATGGGCATGGGACGGGCAGTGACCAAACAGGGTTTCCTAGATAGCTGCCAGGACAGCTGATGGTATGTGAAGTTCATGAGGCAGGTGGAGTTGTTTTGGCACTGGAAGAGCTGTGCTGCTGCTTCGGGCAGTTGCCATTCACCACCACACTACCTTCCCTAGGTGTCATAGCCACTTTCAGACATATGTGCTGCCAGAGCCCTTGCTTTCCATGGCAGCGGGAAATGGCTTTGGCCCTGAACTTGCCTTTGGCTGTGGAGTTTTGAGCGTCTGAGTGAGGAGCTCCATGTTAGTTTTGTGTGGGTGCTCAAGCTGCTTGATTCCATCCCACTGGGCTCAATGGGCATGGGACCGGAAGTAAGCAAACAGGGTTTCCTAGATAGCTGCCAGGACAGCTGATGGTTTGTGAAGTGCATGAGGCAGGTGGAGTTGTTTTGGCACTGGAAGAGCTGTGCTGCTGCTTCGGGCAGTTGCCATTCACCACCACACTACCTTCCCTAGGTGTCATAGCCACTTTCAGACATATGTGCTGCCAGATCCCTTGGTTTCCATGGCAGCGGGAAATGGCATTGTCCCTGAACTTGTCTTTGGCTGTGGAGTTTTGAGCGCCTTGAGTGAGGAGCTCCATGTTAGTTTTGTGTGGGTGCTCAAGCTGCTTGATTCCATCCCACTGGGCTCAATGGGCATGGGACCAGCAGTGACCAAACAGGGTTTCCTAGATAGCTGCCACGACAGCTGATGGTATGTGAAGTGCATGAGGCAGGTGGAGTTGTTTTGGCACTGGAAGAGCTGTGCTGCTGCTTCGGGCAGTTGCCATTCACCACCACACTACCTTCCCTAGGTGTCATAGCCACTTTCAGACATATGTGCTGCCAGAGCACTTGGTTTCCATGGCAGCGGGAAATGGCTTGGGCCCTGAACTTGCCTTTGGCTGTGGAGTTTTGAGCGCCGTCAGTGAGGAGCTCCATGTTAGTATTTTGTGGGTGCTCAAGCTGCTTGATTCTATCCCACTGGGCTCAATGGGCATGGGACCGGAAGTGAGCAAACAGGGTTTCCTAGATAGCTGCCAGGACAGCTGATGGTATGTGAAGTTCATGAGGCAGGTGGAGTTGTTTTGGCACTGGAAGAGCTGTGCTGCTGCTTCGTACAGTTGCCATTCACCACCACACTACCTTCCCTTGGTGTCATAGCCACTTGCAGACATATGTGCTGCCAGAACACTTGGTTTCCATGGCAGCGGGAAATGGCTTTGGCTCTGAACTTGTCCTTGGCTGTGGAGTTTTGAGCGCCTTGAGTGAGGAGCTCCATGTTAGTTTTGTGTGGGTGCTCAAGCTGCTTGATTCCATCCCACTGGGCTCAAAGGGCATTGGACCGGAAGTGAGCAAACAGGGTTTCCTAGATAGCTGCCAGGACAGCTGATGGTATGTGAAGTGCATGAGGCAGGTGGAGTTTTTTTGGCACTGGTAGAGCTGTGCTGCTGCTTCGGGCAGTTGCCATTCACCACCACACTACCTTCCCTAGGTGTCATAGCCACTTTCAGACATATGTGCTGCCAGAGCACTTGGTTTCCATGGCAGCGGGAAATGGCTTGGGCTCTGAACTTGTCTTTGGCTGTGGAGTTTTGAGTGCCGTCAGTGAGGAGCTCCATGTTAGTTTTGTGTGGGTGCTCAAGCTGCTTGATTCCATCCCACTGGGCTCAATGGGCACTGGACCGGAAGCAAGCAAACAGGGTTTCCTAGATAGCTGCCAGGACAGCTGATGGTTTGTGAAGTGCATGAGGCAGGTGGTGTTGTTTTGGCACTGGAAGAGCTGTGCTGCTGCTTCGGGCAGTTGCCATTCACCACCACACTACCTTCCCTAGGTGTCATAGCCACTTTCAGACATATGTGCTGCCAGAGCCCTTGGTTTCCATGGCAGCGGGAAATGGCTTGGGCCCTGAACTTGTCTTTGGCTGTGGAGTTTTGAGCGCCTTGAGTGAGGAGGTGTATGTTAGTTTTGTGTGGGTGCTCAAGCTGCTTGATTCCATCCCACTGGGCTCAATGGGCATGGGACCGGAAGTGAGCAAACAGGGTTTCCTAGATAGCTGCCAGGACAGCTGATGGTATGTGAAGTTCATGAGGCAGGTGGAGTTGTTTTTTCACTGGAAGAGCTGTGCTGCTGCTTCGGGCAGTTGCCATTCACCACCACACTACCTTCCCTAGGTGTCATAGCCACTTGCAGACATATGTGCTGCCAGAGCACTTGGTTTCCATGGCAGCGGGAAATGGCTTGGGACCTGAACTTGCCTTTGGCTGTGGAGTTTTGAGCGCCGTCAGTGAGGAGCTCCATGTTAGTATTTTGTGGGTGCTCAAGCTGCTTGATTCCATCCCTCTGGGCTCAATGGGCATGGGACCGGAAGTGACCAAACAGGGTTTCCTAGATAGCTGCCAGGACAGCTGATGGTTTGTGAAGTGCATGAGGCAGGTGGAGTTGTTTTGGCACTGGAAGAGCTGTGCTGCTGCTTCGGGCAGTTGCCATTCACCACCACACTACCTTCCCTAGGTGTCATAGCCACTTTCAGACATATGTGCTGCCAGAGCACTTGGTTTCCATGGCAGCGGGAAATGGCTTGGGCCCTGAACTTGCCTTTGGCTGTGGAGTTTTGAGCGCCGTCAGTGAGGAGCTCCATGTTAGTATTTTGTGGGTGCTCAAGCTGCTTGATTCTATCCCACTGGGCTCAATGGGCATGGGACCGGAAGTGAGCAAACAGGGTTTCCTAGATAGCTGCCAGGACAGCTGATGGTATGTGAAGTTCATGAGGCAGGTGGAGTTGTTTTGGCACTGGAAGAGCTGTGCTGCTGCTTCGTACAGTTGCCATTCACCACCACACTACCTTCCCTCGGTGTCATAGCCACTTTCAGACATATGTGCTGCCAGAACACTTGGTTTCTATGGCAGCGGGAAATGGCTTTGGCTCTGAACTTGTCCTTGGCTGTGGAGTTTTGAGCGCCTTGAGTGAGGAGCTCCATGTTAGTTTTGTGTGGGTGCTCAAGCTGCTTGATTCCATCCCACTGGGCTCAATGGGCATGGGACCGGATGTGAGCAAACAGGGTTTCCTAGATAGCTGCCAGGACAGCTGATGGTATGTGAAGTGCATGAGGCAGGTGGAGTTTTTTTGGCACTGGTAGAGCTGTGCTGCTGCTTCGGGCAGTTGCCATTCACCACCACACTACCTTCCCTAGGTGTCATAGCCACTTTCAGACATATGTGCTGCCAGAGCCCTTGCTTTCCATGGCAGCGGGAAATGGCTTGGGCTCTGAACTTGTCTTTGGCTGTGGAGTTTTGAGTGCCGTCAGTGAGGAGCTCCATGTTAGTTTTGTGTGGGTGCTCAAGCTGCTTGATTCCATCCCACTGGGCTCAATGGGCATGGGACGGGCAGTGACCAAACAGGGTTTCCTAGATAGCTGCCAGGACAGCTGATGGTATGTGAAGTTCATGAGGCAGGTGGAGTTGTTTTGGCACTGGAAGAGCTGTGCTGCTGCTTCGGGCAGTTGCCATTCACCACCACACTACCTTCCCTAGGTGTCATAGCCACTTTCAGACATATGTGCTGCCAGAGCCCTTGCTTTCCATGGCAGCGGGAAATGGCTTTGGCCCTGAACTTGACTTTGGCTGTGAAGTTTTGAGCGTCTGAGTGAGGAGCTCCATGTTAGTTTTGTGTGGGTGCTCAAGCTGCTTGATTCCATCCCACTGGGCTCAATGGGCATGGGACCGGAAGTGAGCAAACAGGGTTTCCTAGATAGCTGCCAGGACAGCTGATGGTTTGTGAAGTGCATGAGGCAGGTGGAGTTGTTTTGGCACTGGAAGAGCTGTGCTGCTGCTTCGGGCAGTTGCCATTCACCACCACACTACCTTCCCTAGGTGTCATAGCCACTTTCAGACATATGTGCTGCCAGAGCCCTTGGTTTCCATGGCAGCGGGAAATGGCTTGGGCCCTGAACTTGTCTTTGGCTGTGGAGTTTTGAGCGCCTTGAGTGAGGAGGTGTATGTTAGTTTTGTGTGGGTGCTCAAGCTGCTTGATTCCATCCCACTGGGCTCAATGGGCATGGGACCGGAAGTGAGCAAACAGGGTTTCCTAGATAGCTGCCAGGACAGCTGATGGTATGTGAAGTTCATGAGGCAGGTGGAGTTGTTTTTTCACTGGAAGAGCTGTGCTGCTGCTTCGGGCAGTTGCCATTCACCACCACACTACCTTCCCTAGGTGTCATAGCCACTTGCAGACATATGTGCTGCCAGAGCACTTGGTTTCCATGGCAGCGGGAAATGGCTTGGGACCTGAACTTGCCTTTGGCTGTGGAGTTTTGAGCGCAGTTAGTGAGGAGCTCCATGTTAGTTTTGTGTGGGTGCTCAAGCTGCTTGATTCCATCCCACTGGGCTCAATGGGCATGGGACCGGCAGTGACCAAACAGGGTTTCCTAGATAGCTGCCAGGACAGCTGATGGTATGTGAAGTTCATGAGGCAGGTGGAGTTGTTTTGGCACTGGAAGAGCTGTACTGCTGCTTCGGGCAGTTGCCATTCACCACCACACTACCTTCCCTAGGTGTCATAGCCACTTGCAGACATATGTGCTGCCAGAGCCCTTGGTTTCCATGGCAGCGGGAAATGGCTTTGGCCCTGAACTTGCCTTTGGCTGTGGAGTTTTGAGCGCCGTCAGTGAGGAGCTCCATGTTAGTATTTTGTGGGTGCTCAAGCTGCTTGATTCCATCCCACTGGGCTCAATGGGCATGGGACCGGAAGTGACCAAACAGGGTTTCCTAGATAGCTGCCACGACAGCTGATGGTTTGTGAAGTGCATGAGGCAGGTGGAGTTGTTTTGGCACTGGAAGAGCTGTGCTGCTGCTTCGGGTAGTTGCCATTCACCACCACACTACCTTCCCTAGGTGTCATAGCCACTTTCAGACATATGTGCTGCCAGATCCCTTGGTTTCCATGGCAGTGGGAAATGGCTTTGGCGCTGAACTTGTCTTTGGCTGTGGAGTTTTGAGCGCCTTGAGTGAGGAGCTCCATGTTAGTTTTGTATGGGTGCTCAAGCTGCTTGATTCCATCCCACTGGGCTCAATGGGCATGGGATCGGAAGTGAGCAAACAGGGTTTCCTAGATAGCTGCCAGGACAGCTGATGGTATGTGAAGTGCATGAGGCAGGTGGAGTTTTTTTGGCACTGGAAGAGCTGTGCTGCTGCTTCGGGCAGTTGCCATTCACCACCACACTACCTTCCCTAGGTGTCATAGCCACTTTCAGACATATGTGCTGCCAGAGCCCTTGGTTTCCATGGCAGCGGGAAATGGCTTGGGCGCTGAACTTGTCTTTGGCTGTGGAGCTTTGAGCGGCTTGAGTGAGGAGCTGCATGTTAGTTTTGTGTGGGTGCTCAAGCTGCTTGATTCCATCCCACTGGGCTCAATGGGCATGGGACAGGAAGTGAGCAAACAGGGTTTCCTAGATAGCTGCCAGGACAGCTGATGGTATGTGAAGTGCATGAGGCAGGTGGAGTTTTTTTGGCACTGGTAGAGCTGTGCTGCTGCTTCGGGCAGTTGCCATTCACCACCACACTACCTTCCCTAGGTGTCATAGCCACTTTCAGACATATGTGCTGCCAGAGCACTTGGTTTCCATGGCAGCGGGAAATGGCTTTGGCTCTGAACTTGTCTTTGGCTGTGGAGTTTTGAGTGCCGTCAGTGAGGAGCTCCATGTTAGTTTTGTGTGGGTGCTCAAGCTGCTTGATTCCATCCCACTGGGCTCAATGGGCATGGGACGGGCAGTGACCAAACAGGGTTTCCTAGATAGCTGCCAGGACAGCTGATGGTATGTGAAGTGCATGAGGCAGGTGGAGTTGTTTTGGCACTGGAAGAGCTGTGCTGCTGCTTCGGGCAGTTGCCATTCACCACCACACTACCTTCCCTAGGTGTCATAGCCACTTGCAGACATATGTGCTGCCAGAGCCCTTGGTTTCCAGGGCAGCGGGAAATGGCTTGGGCCCTGAACTTGTCTTTGGCTGTGGAGTTTTGAGCGCCTTGAGTGAGGAGCTCCATGTTAGTTTTGTGTGGGTGCTCAAGCTGCTTGATTCCATCCCACTGGGCTCAATGGGCATGGGACCGGAAGTGAGCAAACAGGGTTTCCTAGATAGCTGCCAGGACAGCTGATGGTATGTGAAGTGCATGAGGCAGGTGGAGTTGTTTTGGCACTGGAAGAGCTGTGCTGCTGCTTCGGGCAGTTGCCATTCACCACCACACTACCTTCCCTAGGTGTCATAGCCACTTGCAGACATATGTGCTGCCAGAGCCCTTGGTTTCCATGGCAGCGGGAAATGGCTTTGGCCCTGAACTTGTCTTTGGCTGTGGAGTTTTGAGTGCCTTGAGTGAGGAGCTCCATGTTAGTTTTGTATGGGTGCTCAAGCTGCCTGATTCCATCCCACTGGGCTCAATGGGCATGGGATCGGAAGTGAGCAAACAGGGTTTCCTAGATAGCTGCCAGGACAGCTGATGGTATGTGAAGTGCATGAGGCAGGTGGAGTTGTTTTGGCACTGGAAGAGCTGTGCTGCTGCTTCGGGCAGTTGCCATGCACCACCACACTATCTTCCCTAGGTGTCATAGCCACTTGCAGACATATGTGCTGCCAGAGCTCTTAGTTTCCATGGCAGCGGGAAATGGCTTAGGCCCTGAACTTGCCTTTGGCTGTGGAGTTTTGAGCGCCTTGAGTGAGGAGCTCCATGTTAGTTTTGTGTGGGTGCTCAAGCTGCTTGATTCCATCCCACTGGGCTCAATGGGCATGGGACCGGCAGTGAGCAAACAGGGTTTCCTAGATAGCTGCCAGGACAGCTGATGGTATGTGATGTGCATGAGGCAGGTGGAGTTGTTTTGGCACTGGAAGAGCTGTGCTGCTGCTTCGGGCAGTTGCCATTCACCACCACACTACCTTCCCTAGGTGTCATAGCCACTTTCAGACATATGTGCTGCCAGAGCACTTGGTTTCCATGGCAGCGGGAAATGGCTTTGGCCCTGAACTTGTCTTTGGCTGTGGAGTTTTGAGCGCCTTGAGTGAGGAGCTCCATGTTAGTTTTTTGTGGGTGCTCAAGCTGCTTGATTCCATCCCACTGGGCTCAATGGGCATGGGACCGGAAGTGAGCAAACAGGGTTTCCTAGATAGCTGCCAGGACAGCTGATGGTATGTGAAGTCCGTGAGGCAGATGGAGTTGTTTTGGCACTGGAAGAGCTGTGCTGCTGCTTCGGGCAGTTGCCATTCACCACCACACTACCTTCCCTAGGTGTCATAGCCACTTTCAGACATATGTGCTGCCTGAGTCCTTGGTTTCCATGGCAGCGGGAAATGGCTTGGTCTCTGAACTTGTCTTTGGCTGTGGAGTTTTGAGCGCCTTGAGTGAGGAGCTCCATGTTTGTTTTGTGTGGGTGCTCAAGCTGCTTGATTCCATTCCACTGGGCTCAATGGGCATGGGACCGGAAGTGAGCAAACAGGGTTTCCTAGATAGCTGCCAGGACAGCTGATGGTATGTGAAGTGCATGAGGCAGGTGGAGTTGTTTTGGCACTGGAAGAGCTGTGCTGCTGCTTCGGGCAGTTGCCATTCACCACCACACTACCTTCCCTAGGTGTCATAGCCACTTTCAGACATATGTGCTGCCAGAGCCCTTGGTTTCCATGGCAGCGGGAAATGGCTTGGGCCCTGAACTTGTCTTTGGCTGTGGAGTTTTGAGCGCCTTGAGTGAGGAGCTCCATGTTAGTTTTGTGTGGGTGCTCAAGCTGCTTGATTCCATCCCACTGGGCTCAATGGGCATGGGACCGGAAGTGAGCGAACAGGGTTTCCTAGATAGCTGCCAGGACAGCTGATGGTATGTGAAGTGCATGAGGCAGGTGGAGTTGTTTTGGCACTGGAAGAGCTGTGCTGCTGCTTCGGTCAATTGCCATTCACCACCACACTACCTTCCCTAGGTGTCATAGCCACATCAGACATATGTGCTGCCAGAGCCCTTGGTTTCCATGGCAGCGGGAAATGGCTTTGGCCCTGAACTTGTCTTTGGCTGTGCAGTTTTGAGCGCCTTGAGTGAGGAGCTGCATGTTAGTTTTGTGTGGGTGCTCAAGCTGCTTGATTCCATCCCACTGGGCTCAATGGGCATGGGACCGGAAGTGAGCAAACAGGGTTTCCTAGATAGCTGCCACGACAGCTGATGGTTTGTGAAGTGCGTGAGGCAGGTGGAGTTGTTTTTTCACTGGAAGAGCTGTGCTGCTGCTTCGGGCAGTTGCCATTCACCACCACACTACCTTCCCTAGGTGTCATAGCCACGTTCAGACATATGTGCTGCCAGAGCCCTTGGTTTCCATGGCAGCGGGAAATGGCTTCTGGTCTGAACTTGTCTTTGGCTGTGGAGTTTTGAGCTCCATGTGTGAGGAGCTGCATGTGAGTTTTGTATGGGTGCTGAAGCTGCTTGATTCCATCCCACTGGGCTCAATGGGCATGGGACCGGAAGTGAGCAAACAGGATTTCTTAGATAGCTGCCAGGACAGCTGATGGTATGTGAAGTGCATGAGGCAGGTGGAGTTGTTTTGGCACTGGAAGAGCTGTGCTGCTGCTTCGGGCAGTTGCCATTCACCACCACACTACCTTCCCTAGGTGTCATAGCCACTTTCAGACATATGTGCTGCCAGAGCCCTTGGTTTCCATGGCAGCGGGAAATGGCTTGGGTTCTGAACTTGTCTTTGGCTGTGGAGTTTTGAGCGCCTTGAGTGAGGAGCTCCATGTTAGTTTTGTGTGGGTGCTCAAGCTGCTTGATTCTATCCCACTGGGCTCAATTGGCATGGGACCGGAAGTGACCAAACAGGGTTTCCTAGATAGCTGCCAGGACAGCTGATGGTATGTGAAGTGCGTGAGGCAGGTGGAGTTGTTTTTTCACAGGAAGAGCTGTGCTGCTGCTTCGGGCAGTTGCCATTCACCACCACACTACCTTCCCTAGGTGTCATAGCCACTTTCAGACATATGTGCTGCCAGAGCCCTTGGTTTCCATGGCAGCGGGAAATGGCTTGGGCCCTGAACTTGTCTTTGGCTGTGGAGTTTTGAGCGCCTTGAGTGAGGAGCTGCATGTTAGTTTTGTGTGGGTGCTCAAGCTGCTTGATTCCATCCCACTGGGCTCAATGGGCATGGGACCGGAAGTGAGCAAACAGGGTTTCCTAGATAGCTGGCAGGACAGCTGATGGTATGTGAAGTGCATGAGGCAGGTGGAGTTGTTTTGGCACTGGAAGAGCTGTGCTGCTGCTTCGGGCAGTTGCCATTCACCACCACACTACCTTCCCTAGGTGTCATAGCCACTTGCAGACATATGTGCTGCCAGAGCCCTTGGTTTCCATGGCAGCGGGAAATGGCTTGGGCCCTGAACTTGTCTTTGGCTGTGGAGTTTTGAGCGCCTTGAGTGAGGAGGTGCATGTTAGTTTTTTGCGGGTGGTCAAGCTGCTTGATTCCATCCCACTGGGCTCAATGGGCATGGGACCGGAAGTGAGCAAACAGGGTTTCCTAGATAGCTGCCAGGACAGCTGATGGTATGTCAAGTGCATGAGGCAGGTGGAGTTGTTTTGGCACTGGAAGAGCTGTGCTGCTGCTTCGGGCAGTTGCCATTCACCACCACACTACCTTCCCTAGGTGTCATAGCCACTTTCAGACATATGTGCTGCCAGAGCACTTGGTTTCCATGGCAGCGGGAAATGGCTTCTGGTCTGAACTTGTCTTTGGCTGTGGAGTTTTGAGCGCCTTGAGTGAGGCGCTCCATGTTAGTTTTGTGTGGGTGCTCAAGCTGCTTGATTCCATCCCACTGGGCTCAATGGGCATTGGATTGGAAGTGAGCAAACAGGGTTTCCTAGATAGCTGCCAGGACAGCTGATGGTATGTGAAGTGCATGAGGCAGGTGGAGTTGTTTTGGCATTGGAAGAGCTGTGCTGCTGCTTCGGGCAGTTGCCATTCACCACCACACTACCTTCCCTAGGTGTCTTAGCCACTTTCAGACATATGTGCTGCCAGAGCCCTTGGTTTCCATGGCAGCGGGAAATGGCTTGGGCCGTGAACTTGTCTTTGGCTGTGGAATTTTGAGCGCCTTGAGTGAGGAGCTCCATGTTAGTATTTTGTGGGTGCTCAAGCTGCTTGATTCCATCCCACTGGGCTCAATGGGCATGGGACCAGAAGTGAGCAAACAGGGTTTCCTAGATAGCTGCCAGGACAGCTGATGGTATGTGAAGTGCATGAGGCATGTGGAGTTGTTTTGGCACTGGAAGAGCTGTGCTGCTGCTTCGGGCAGTTGCCATTCACCACCAAACTACCTTCCCTAGGTGTCATAGCCACTTTCAGACATATGTGCTGCCAGAGCCCTTGGTTTCCATGGCAGCGGGAAATGGCTTTGGCCCTGAACTTGTCTTTGGCTGTGGAGTTTTGAGCGCCTTGAGTGAGGAGGTGCATGTTAGTTTTTTGTGGGTGCTCAAGCTGCTTGATTCCATCCCACTGGGCTCAATGGGCATGGGACCGGAAGTGAGCAAACAGGGTTTCCTAGATAGCTGCCAGGACAGCTGATGGTATGTGAAGTCCGTGAGGCAGATGGAGTTGTTTTGGCACTGGAAGAGCTGTGCTGCTGCTTCGGGCAGTTGCCATTCACCACCACACTACCTTCCCTAGGTGTCATAGCCACTTTGAGACATATGTGCTGCCAGAGCCCTTGGTTTCCATGGCAGCGGGAAATGGCTTGGGCCCTGAACTTGTCTTTGGCTGTGGAGTTTTGAGCGCCTTGAGTGAGGAGCTCCATGTTAGTTTTGTGTGGGTGCTCAAGCTGCTTGATTCCATCCCACTGGGCTCAATGGGCATGGGACCGGAAGTGAGCGAATAGGGTTTCCTAGATAGCTGCCAGGACAGCTGATGGTATGTGAAGTGCATGAGGCAGGTGGAGTTGTTTTGGCACTGGAAGAGCTGTGCTGCTGCTTCGGTCAATTGCCATTCACCACCACACTACCTTCCCTAGGTGTCATAGCCACTTTCAGACATATGTGCTGCCAGAGCCCTTGGTTTCCATGGCAGCGGGAAATGGCTTTGGCCCTGAACTTGTCTTTGGCTGTGCAGTTTTGAGCGCCTTGAGCGAGGAGCTGCATGTTAGTTTTGTGTGGGTGCTCAAGCTGCTTGATTCCATCCCACTGGGCTTAATGGGCATGGGACCGGAAGTGAGCAAACAGGGTTTCCTAGATAGCTGCCAGGACAGCTGATGGTTTGTGAAGTGCGTGAGGCAGGTGGAGTTGTTTTTTCACTGGAAGAGCTGTGCTGCTGCTTCGGGCAGTTGCCATTCACCACCACACTACCTTCCCTAGGTGTCATAGCCACGTTCAGACATATGTGCTGCCAGAGCCCTTGGTTTCCATGGCAGCGGGAAATGGCTTTGGCCATGAACTTGTCTTTGGCTGTGGAGTTTTGAGCGCCTTGAGTGAGGAGCTCCATGTTAGTTTTGTGTGGGTGCTGAAGCTGCTTGATTCCATCCCACTGGGCTCAATGGGCATGGGACCGGAAGTGAGCAAACAGGATTTCTTAGATAGCTGCCAGGACAGCTGATGGTATGTGAAGTTCATGAGGCAGGTGGAGTTGTTTTGGCACTGGAAGAGCTGTGCTGCTGCTTCGGGCAGTTGCCATTCACCACCACACTACCTTCCCTAGGTGTCATAGCCACTTTCAGACATATGTGCTGCCAGAGCCCTTGGTTTCCATGGCAGCGGGAAATGGCTTGGGCTCTGAACTTGTCTTTGGCTGTGGAGTTTTGAGCGCCTTGAGTGAGGAGCTCCATGTTAGTATTTTGTGGGTGCTCAAGCTGCTTGATTCCATCCCACTGGGCTCAATGGGCATGGGACCGGAAGTGAGCAAACAGGGTTTCCTAGATAGCTGCCAGGACAGCTGATGGTTTGTGAAGTGCATGAGGCAGGTGGAGTTGTTTTGGCACTGGAAGAGCTGTGCTGCTGCTTCGGGCAGTTGCCATTCACCACCACACTACCTTCCCTAGGTGTCATAGCCACTTTCAGACATATATGCTGCCAGAACACTTGGTTTCCATGGCAGCGGGAAATGGCTTCTGGTCTGAACTTGTCTTTGGCTGTGGAGTTTTGAGCTCCATGTGTGAGGAGCTGCATGTTAGTTTTGTGTGGGTGCTGAAGCTGCTTGATTCCATCCCACTGGGCTCAATGGGCATGGGACCGGAAGTGAGCAAACAGGATTTCTTAGATAGCTGCCAGGACAGCTGATGGTATGTGAAGTGCATGAGGCAGGTGGAGTTGTTTTGGCACTGGAAGAGCTGTGCTGCTGCTTCGGGCAGTTGCCATTCACCACCACACTACCTTCCCTAGGTGTCATAGCCACTTGCAGACATATGTGCTGCCAGAGCCCTTGGTTTCCATGGCAGCGGGAAATGGCTTGGGCTCTGAACTTGTCTTTGGCTGTGGAGTTTTGAGCGCCTTGAGTGAGGAGCTCCATGTTAGTTTTGTGTGGGTGCTCAAGCTGCTTGATTCTATCCCACTGGGCTCAATTGGCATGGGACCGGAAGTGACCAAACAGGGTTTCCTAGATAGCTGCCAGGACAGCTGATGGTATGTGAAGTGCGTGAGGCAGGTGGAGTTGTTTTTTCACAGGAAGAGCTGTGCTGCTGCTTCGGGCAGTTGCCATTCACCACCACACTACCTTCCCTAGGTGTCATAGCCACTTTCAGACATATGTGCTGCCAGAACCCTTGGTTTCCATGGCAGCGGGAAATGGCTTGGGCCCTGAACTTGTCTTTGGCTGTGGAGTTTTGAGCGCCTTGAGTGAGGAGCTGCATGTTAGTTTTGTGTGGGTGCTCAAGCTGCTTGATTCCATCCCACTGGGCTCAATGGGCATGGGACCGGAAGTGAGCAAACAGGGTTTCCTAGATAGCTGGCAGGACAGCTGATGGTATGTGAAGTGCATGAGGCAGGTGGAGTTGTTTTGTCACTGGAAGAGCTGTGCTGCTGCTTCGGGCAGTTGCCATTCACCACCACACTACCTTCCCTAGGTGTCATAGCCACTTTCAGACATATGTGCTGCCAGAGCCCTTGGTTTCCATGGCAGCGGGAAATGGCTTGGGCCCTGAACTTGTCTTTGGCTGTGGAGTTTTGAGCGCCTTGAGTGAGGAGGTGCATGTTAGTTTTTTGCGGGTGGTCAAGCTGCTTGATTCCATCCCACTGGGCTCAATGGGCATGGGACCGGAAGTGAGCAAACAGGGTTTCCTAGATAGCTGCCAGGACAGCTGAGGGTATGTGAAGTGCATGAGGCAGGTGGAGTTGTTTTGGCACTGGAAGAGCTGTGCTGCTGCTTCGGGCAGTTGCCATTCACCACCACACTACCTTCCCTAGGTGTCATAGCCACTTTCAGACATATGTGCTGCCAGAGCACTTGGTTTCCATGGCAGCGGGAAATGGCTTCTGGTCTGAACTTGTCTTTGGCTGTGGAGTTTTGAGCGCCTTGAGTGAGGAGCTCCATGTTAGTTTTGTGTGGGTGCTCAAGCTGCTTGATTCTATCCCACTGGGCTCAATGGGCATGGGACCGGAAGTGAGCAAACAGGGTTTCCTAGATAGCTGCCAAGACAGCTGATGGTATGTGAAGTGCGTGAGGCTGGTGGAGTTGTTTTGGCACTGGAAGAGCTGTGCTGCTGCTTCGGGCAGTTGCCATTCACCACCACACTAGCTTCCCTAGGTGTCATAGCCACTTGCAGACATATGTGCTGCCAGAGCCCTTGGTTTCCATGGCAGCGGGAAATGGCTTGGGCCCTGAACTTGTCTTTGGCTGTGGAGTTTTGAGCGCCTTGAGTGAAGAGCTCCATGTTAGTTTTGTGTGGGTGCTCATGCTGCTTGATTCCATCTCACTGGGCTCCTTGGGCATTGGATTGGAAGTGAGCAAACAGGATTTCCTAGATAGCTGCCAGGACAGCTGATGGTATGTGAAGTACATGAGGCAGATGGAGTTGTTTTGGCACTGGAAGAGCTGTGCTTCTGCTTCGGGCAGTTGCCATTCACCACCACACTACCTTCCCTAGGTGTCATAGCCACTTTCAGACATATGTGCTGCCAGAGCACTTGGTTTCCATGGCAGCGGGAAATGGCTTGGGCCCTGAACTTGTCTTTGGCTGTGGAGTTTTGAGCTCCATGTTTGAGGAGCTGCATGTGAATTTTGTGTGGGTGCTGAAGCTGCTTGATTCCATCCCACTGGGCTCAATGGGCATGGGACCGGAAGTGAGCAAACAGGGTTTCCTAGATAGCTGCCAGGACAGCTGATGGTATGTGAAGTGCATGAGGCAGGTGGAGTTGTTTTGGCACTGGAAGAGCTGTGCTGCTGCTTCGGGTAGTTGCCATTCACCACCACACTACCTTCCCTAGGTGTCATAGCCACTTTCAGACATATGTGCTGCCAGAGCCCTTGCTTTCCATGGCAGCGGGAAATGGCTTGGGCCCTGAACTTATCTTTGGCTGTGGAATTTTGAGCGCCTTGAGTGAGGAGCTGCAAGTTAGTTTTGTATGGGTGCTCAAGCTGCTTGATTCCATCCCACTGGGCTCAATGGGCATTGGATTGGAAGTGAGCAAACAGGGTTTCCTAGATAGCTGCCAGGACAGCTGATGGTATGTGAAGTTCATGAGGCAGGTGGAGTTGTTTTGGCACGGGAAGAGCTGTGCTGCTGCTTCGGGCAGTTGCCATTCACCACCACACTACCTTCCCTAGGTGTCATAGCCACGTTCAGACATATGTGCTGCCAGAGCACTTGGTTTCCATGGCAGCGGGAAATGGCTTTGGCCCTGAACTTGTCTTTGGCTGTGGAGGTTTGAGCGCCTTGAGTGAGGAGCTGCATGTTAGTTTTTTGTGGGTGCTGAAGCTGCTTGATTCCATCCCACTGGGCTCAATGGGCATGGGACCGGAAGTGAGCAAACAGGGTTTCCTAGATAGCTGCCAGGACAGCTGATGGTATGTCAAGTGCATGAGGCAGGTGGAGTTGTTTTGGCACTGGAAGAGCTGTGCTGCTGCTTCGGGCAGTTGCCATTCACCACCACACTACCTTCCCTAGGTGTCATAGCCACTTGCAGACATATGTGCTGCCAGAGCCCTTGGTTTCCATGGCAGCGGGAAATGGCTTGGGCTCTGAACTTGTCTTTGGCTGTGGAGTTTCGAGCGCCTTGAGTGAGGAGCTCCATGTTAGTTTTGTGTGGGTGCTCAAGCTGCTTGATTCTATCCCACTGGGCTCAATTGGCATGGGACCGGAAGTGACCAAACAGGGTTTCCTAGATAGCTGCCAGGACAGCTGATGGTATGTGAAGTGCATGAGGCAGGTGGAGTTGTTTTTTCACAGGAAGATCTGTGCTGCTGCTTCGGGCAGTTGCCATTCACCACCACACTACCTTCCCTAGGTGTCATAGCCACTTTCAGAGATATGTGCTGCCAGAGCCCTTGGTTTCCATGGCAGCGGGAAATGGCTTAGGCCCTGAACTTGTCTTTGGCTGTGGAGTTTTGAGCGCGTTGAGTGAGGAGCTGCATGTTAGTTTTGTGTGGGTGCTCAAGCTGCTTGATTCCATCCCACTGGGCTCAATGGGCATGGGACCGGAAGTGAGCAAACAGGGTTTCCTAGATAGCTGGCAGGACAGCTGATGGTATGTGAAGTGCATGAGGCAGGTGGAGTTGTTTTGGCACTGGAAGAGCTGTGCTGCTGCTTCGGGCAGTTGCCATTCACCACCACACTACCTTCCCTAGGTGTCATAGCCACTTTCAGACATATGTGCTGCCAGAGCCCTTGGTTTCCATGGCAGCGGGAAATGGCTTGGGCCCTGAACTTGTCTTTGGCTGTGGAGTTTTGAGTGCCTTGAGTGAGGAGGTGCATGTTAGTTTTTTGCGGGTGGTCAAGCTGCTTGATTCCATCCCACTGGGCTCAATGGGCATGGGACCGGAAGTGAGCAAACAGGGTTTCCTAGATAGCTGGCAGGACAGCTGATGGTATGTCAAGTGCATGAGGCAGGTGGAGTTGTTTTGGCACTGGAAGAGCTGTGCTGCTGCTTCGGGCAGTTGCCATTCACCACCACACTACCTTCCCTAGGTGTCATAGCCACTTTCAGACATATGTGCTGCCAGAGCACTTGGTTTCCATGGCAGCGGGAAATGGCTTCTGGTCTGAACTTGTCTTTGGCTGTGGAGTTTTGAGCGCCTTGAGTGAGGAGCTCCATGTTAGTTTTGTGTGGGTGCTCAAGCTGCTTGATTCTATCCCACTGGGCTCAATGGGCATTGGACCGGAAGTGAGCAAACAGGGTTTCCTAGATAGCTGCCAAGACAGCTGATGGTATGTGAAGTGCGTGAGGCTGGTGGAGTTGTTTTGGCACTGGAAGAGCTGTGCTGCTGCTTCGGGCAGTTGCCATTCACCACCACACTAGCTTCCCTAGGTGTCATAGCCACTTGCAGACATATGTGCTGCCAGAGCCCTTGGTTTCCATGGCAGCTGGAAATGGCTTGGGCCCTGAACTTGTCTTTGGCTGTGGAGTTTTGAGCGCCTTGAGTGAGAAGCAGCATGTTAGTTTTGTGTGGGTGCTCATGCTGCTTGATTCCATCTCACTGGGCTCCTTGGGCATTGGATTGGAAGTGAGCAAACAGGGTTTCCTAGATAGCTGCCAGGACAGCTGATGGTATGTCAAGTGCATGAGGCATGTGGAGTTGTTTTGGCACTGGAAGAGCTGTGCTGCTGCTTCGGGCAGTTGCCATTCACCACCACACTACCTTCCCTAGGTGTCATAGCCACTTTCAGACATATGTGCTGCCAGAGCCCTTGGTTTCCATGGCAGCGGGAAATGGCTTGGGCGCTGAACTTGTCTTTGGCTGTGGAGTTTTGAGCGCCTTGAGTGAGGAGCTCCATGTTAGTTTTGTGTGGGTGCTGAAGCTGCTTGATTCCATCCCACTGGGCTCAATGGGCATGGGACCGGCAGTGACCAAACAGGATTTCTTAGATAGCTGCCAGGACAGCTGATGGTATGTGAAGTTCATGAGGCAGGTGGAGTTGTTTTGGCACTGGAAGAGCTGTGCTGCTGCTTCGGGCAGTTGCCATTCACCACCACACTACCTTCCCTAGGTGTCATAGGCACTTTCAGACATATGTGCTGCCAGAGCACTTGGTTTCCATGGCAGCGGGAAATGGCTTGGGCTCTGAACTTGTGTTTGGCTGTGGAATTTTGAGCGCCTTGAGTGAGGAGCTGCAAGTTAGTTTTGTGTGGGTGCTCAAGCTGCTTGATTCTATCCCACTGGGCTCAATTGGCATGGGACCGGAAGTGACCAAACAGGGTTTCCTAGATAGCTGCCAGGACAGCTGATGGTATGTGAAGTACATGAGGCAGATGGAGTTGTTTTGGCACTGGAAGAGCTGTGCTTCTGCTTCGGGCAGTTGCCATTCACCACCACACTACCTTCCCTAGGTGTCATAGCCACTTGCAGACATATGTGCTGCCAGAGCACTTGGTTTCCATGGCAGCGGGAAATGGCTTCTGGTCTGAACTTGTCTTTGGCTGTGGAGTTTTGAGCGCCTTGAGTGAGGAGCTCCATGTTAGTTTTGTGTGGGTGCTCAAGCTGCTTGATTCTATCCCACTGGGCTCAATGGGCATTGGACCGGAAGTTAGCAAACAGGGTTTCCTAGATAGCTGCCAAGACAGCTGATGGTATGTGAAGTGCGTGAGGCTGGTGGAGTTGTTTTGGCACTGGAAGAGCTGTGCTGCTGCTTCGGGCAGTTGCCATTCACCACCACACTAGATTCCCTAGGTGTCATAGCCACTTGCAGACATATGTGCTGCCAGAGCCCTTGGTTTCCATGGCAGCTGGAAATGGCTTGGGCCCTGAACTTGTCTTTGGCTGTGGAGTTTTGAGCGCCTTGAGTGTGAAGCAGCATGTTAGTTTTGTGTGGGTGCTCATGCTGCTTGATTCCATCTCACTGGGCTCAATGGGCATTGGATTGGAAGTGAGCAAACAGGGTTTCCTAGATAGCTGCCAGGACAGCTGATGGTATGTGAAGTGCATGAGGCATGTGGAGTTGTTTTGGCACTGGAAGAGCTGTGCTGCTGCTTCGGGCAGTTGCCATTCACCACCACACTACCTTCCCTAGGTGTCATAGCCACTTTCAGACATATGTGCTGCCAGAGCCCTTGGTTTCCATGGCAGCGGGAAATGGCTTGGGCGCTGAACTTGTCTTTGGCTGTGGAGTTTTGAGCGCCTTGAGTGAGGAGCTCCATGTGAGTTTTGTGTGGGTGCTGAAGCTGCTTGATTCCATCCCACTGGGCTCAATGGGCATGGGACCGGAAGTGAGCAAACAGGATTTCTTAGATAGCTGCCAGGACAGCTGATGGTATGTGAAGTTCATGAGGCAGGTGGAGTTGTTTTGGCACTGGAAGAGCTGTGCTGCTGCTTCGGGCAGTTGCCATTCACCACCACACTACCTTCCCTAGGTGTCATAGCCACTTTCAGACATATGTGCTGCCAGAGCACTTGGTTTCCATGGCAGCGGGAAATGGCTTGGGCTCTGAACTTGTGTTTGGCTGTGGAGTTTTGAGCGCCTTGAGTGAGGAGCTGCAAGTTAGTTTTGTGTGGGTGCTCAAGCTGCTTGATTCTATCCCACTGGGCTCAATTGGCATGGGACCGGAAGTGACCAAACAGGGTTTCCTAGATAGCTGCCAGGACAGCTGATGGTATGTGAAGTACATGAGGCAGATGGAGTTGTTTTGGCACTGGAAGAGCTGTGCTTCTGCTTCGGGCAGTTGCCATTCACCACCACACTACCTTCCCTAGGTGTCATAGCCACTTGCAGACATATGTGCTGCCAGAGCACTTGGTTTCCATGGCAGCGGGAAATGGCTTGGGCCCTGAACTTGTGTTTGGCTGTGGAGTTTTGAGCGCCTTGAGCGAGGAGCTGCATGTGAGTTTTGTGTGGGTGCTCAAGCTGCTTGATTCTATCCCACTGGGCTCAATGGGCATGGGACCGGAAGTGACCAAACAGGGTTTCCTAGATAGCGGCCAGGACAGGTGATGGTATGTGAAGTGCATGAGGCAGGTGGAGTTGTTTTGGCACTGGAAGAGCTGTGCTGCTGCTTCGGGCAGTTGCCATTCACCACCACACTACCTTCCCTAGGTGTCATAGCCACTTGCAGACATATGTGCTGCCAGAGCCCTTGGTTTCCATGGCAGCGGGAAATGGCTTGGACGCTGAACTTGTCTTTGGATGTGGAGTTTTGAGCTCCATGTTTGAGGAGCTGCATGTGAATTTTGTGTGGGTGCTGAAGCTGCTTGATTCCATCCCACTGGGCTCAATGGGCATGGGACCGGAAGTGACCAAACAGGGTTTCCTAGATAGCTGCCAGGACAGCTGATGGTATGTGAAGTTCATGAGGCAGGTGGAGTTGTTTTGGCACTGGAAGAGCTGTGCTGCTTCGGGCAGTTGCCATTCACCACCACACTACCTTCCCTAGGTGTCATAGCCACTTTCAGACATATGTGCTGCCAGAGCCCTTGCTTTCCATGGCAGCGGGAAATGGCTTGGGCTCTGAACTTGTCTTTGGCTGTGGAATTTTGAGCGCCTTGAGTGAGGAGCTGCAAGTTAGTTTTGTATGGGTGCTCAAGCTGCTTGATTCCATCCCACTGGGCTCAATGGGCATTGGATTGGAAGTGAGCAAACAGGGTTTCCTAGATAGCTGCCAGGACAGCTGATGGTATGTGAAGTTCATGAGGCAGGTGGAGTTGTTTTGGCACGGGAAGAGCTGTGCTGCTGCTTCGGGCAGTTGCCATTCACCACCACACTACCTTCCCTAGGTGTCATAGCCACTTGCAGACATATGTGCTGCCAGAGCACTTGGTTTCCATGGCAGCGGGAAATGGCTTTGGCCCTGAACTTGTCTTTGGCTGTGGAGGTTTGAGCGCCTTGAGTGAGGAGCTGCATGTTAGTTTTTTGTGGGTGCTGAAGCTGCTTGATTCCATCCCACTGGGCTCAATGGGCATGGGACCGGAAGTGAGCAAACAGGGTTTCCTAGATAGCTGCCAGGACAGCTGATGGTATGTGAAGTGCGTGAGGCAGATGGAGTTGTTTTTTCACTGGAAGAGCTGTGCTGCTGCTTCGGGCAGTTGCCATTCACCACCACACTACCTTCTCTAGGTGTCATAGCCACTTTCAGACATATGTGCTGCCAGACCACTTGGTTTCCATGGCAGCGGGAAATGGCTTGGGCCCTGAACTTGTCTTTGGCTGTGGAGTTTTGAGCGCCTTGAGTGAGGAGCTCCATGTTAGTTTTGTGTGGGTGCTCAAGCTGCTTGATTCCATCCCACTGGGCTCAATGGGCATGGGACCGGAAGTGACCAAACAGGATTTCTTAGATAGCTGCCAGGACAGCTGATGGTTTGTGAAGTGCATGAGGCAGGTGGAGTTGTTTTGGCACTGGAAGAGCTGTGCTGCTGCTTCGGTCAGTTGCCATTCACCACCACACTACCTTCTCTAGGTGTCATAGCCTCTTTCAGACATATGTGCTGCCAGAGCCCTTGGTTTCCATGGCAGCAGGAAATGGCTTTGACTCTGAACTTGTCTTTGGCTGTGGAGTTTTGAGCGCCTTCAGCGAGGAGCTGCATGTTAGTTTTGTGTGGGTGCTGAAGCTGCTTGATTCCATCCCACTGGGCTCAATGGGCATGGGACTGGAAGTGAGCAAACAGGGTTTTCTAGATAGCTGCCAGGACAGCTGATGGTATGTGAAGTACATGAGGCAGGTGGAGTTGTTTTGGCACTGGAAGAGCTGTGCTGCTGCTTCGGGCAGTTGCCATTCACCACCACACTACCTTCCCTAGGTGTCATAGCCACTTGCAGACATATGTGCTGCCAGAGCCCTTGGTTTCCATGGCAGCGGGAAATGGCTTGGGCTGTGAACTTGTCTTTGGCTGTGGAATTTTGAGCGCCTTGAGTGAGGAGCTGCAAGTTAGTTTTGTATGGGTGCTCAAGCTGCTTGATTCCATCCCACTGGGCTCAATGGGCATGGGACCGGAAGTGAGCAAACAGGGTTTCCTAGATAGCGGGCAGGACAGCTGATGGTATGTGAAGTTCATGAGGCAGGTGGAGTTGTTTTGGCACTGGAAGAGCTGTGCTGCTTCGGGCAGTTGCCATTCACCACCACACTACCTTCCCTAGGTGTCATAGCCACTTTCAGACATATGTGCTGCCAGACCACTTGGTTTCCATGGCAGCGGGAAATGGCTTGGGCCCTGAACTTGTCTTTGGATGTGGAGTTTTGAGCTCCATGAGTGAGGTGCTGCATGTGAGTTTTGTGTGGGTGCTGAAGCTGCTTGATTCCATCCCACTGGGCTCAATGGGCATGGGACCGGAAGTGACCAAACAGGGTTTCCTAGATAGCTGCCAGGACAGCTGATGGTATGTGAAGTTCATGAGGCAGGTGGAGTTGTTTTGGCACTGGAAGAGCTGTGCTGCTGCTTCGGGCAGTTGCCATTCACCACCACACTACCTTCCCTAGGTGTCATAGCCACTTTCAGACATATGTGCTGCCAGAGCCCTTGGTTTCCATGGCAGCAGGAAATGGCTTGGGCCCTGAACTTGTCTTTGGCTGTGGAGTTTTGAGCGCCTTCAGCGAGGAGCTGCATGTTAGTTTTGTGTGGGTGCTGAAGCTGCTTGATTCCATCCCACTGGGCTCAATGGGCATGGGACCGGAAGTGACCAAACAGGGTTTCCTAGATAGCTGCCAGGACAGCTGATGGTTTGTGAAGTGCATGAGGCAGGTGGAGTTGTTTTGGCACTGGAAGAGCTGTGCTGCTGCTTCGGGCAGTTGCCATTCACCACCACACTACCTTCCCTAGGTGTCATAGCCACTTTCAGACATATGTGCTGCCAGAGCACTTGGTTTCCATGGCAGCGGGAAATGGCTTGGGCCCTGAACTTGTCTTTGGCTGTGGAGTTTTGAGCGCCTTGAGTGAGGAGCTCCAGGTTAGTATTGTGTGGCTGCTCAAGCTGCTTAATTCCATCCCACTGGGCTCAATGGGCATGGGACCGGAAGTGAGCAAACAGGGTTTCCTAGATAGCTGCCAGGACAGCTGATGGTATGTGAAGTTCATGAGGCAGGTGGAGTTGTTTTGGCACTGGAAGAGCTGTGCTGCTGCTTCGGGCAGTTGCCATTCACCACCACACTACCTTCCCTAGGTGTCATAGCCACTTTCAGACATATGTGCTGCCAGAGCACTTGGTTTCCATGGCAGCAGGAAATGGCTTGGTCGCGGAACTTGTCTTTGGCTGTGGAGTTTTGAGCGCCTTGAGTGAGGAGCTCCATGTTAGTTTTGTGTGGGTGCTCAAGCTGCTTGATTCCATCCCACTGGGCTCAATGGGCATGGGACCGGAAGTGAGCAAACAGGGTTTCCTAGATAGCTGCCAGGACAGCTGATGGTTTGTGAAGTTCGTGAGGCAGATGGAGTTGTTTTGGCACTGGAAGAGCTGTGCTGCTGCTTCGGGCAGTTGCCATTCACCACCACACTACCTTCCCTAGGTGTCATAGCCACTTTCAGACATATGTGCTGCCAGAGCCCTTGCTTTCCATGGCAGCGGGAAATGGCTTGGGCCCTGAAATTGCCTTTGGCTGTGGTGTTTTGAGCACCTTGAGTGAGGAGCTGCAAGTTAGTTTTGTATGGGTGCTCAAGCTGCTTGATTCCATCCCACTGGGCTCAATGGGCATGGGACCGGAAGTGAGCAAACAGGGTTTCCTAGATAGCTGCCAGGACAGCTGATGGTATGTGAAGTGCATGAGGCAGGTGGAGTTGTTTTGGCACTGGAAGAGCTGTGCTGCTGCTTCGGGCAGTTGCCATTCACCACCACACTACCTTCCCTAGGTGTCATAGCCACTTTCAGACATATCTGCTGCCAGAGCACTTGGTTTCCATGGCAGCGGGAAATGGCTTGGGCCCTGAACTTGTCTTTGGCTGTGGTGTTTTGAGCGCCTTGAGTGAGGAGCTCCATGTTAGTTTTGTGTGGGTGCTCAAGCTGCTTGATTCCATCCCACTGGGCTCAATGGGCATGGGACCGGAAGTGAGCAAACAGGGTTTCCTAGATAGCTGCCAGGACAGCTGATGGTATGTGAAGTGCATGAGGCAGGTGGAGTTGTTTTGGCACTGGAAGAGCTGTGCTGCTGCTTCGGGCAGTTGCCATTCACCACCACACTACCTTCCCTAGGTGTCATAGCCACTTTCAGACATATGTGCTGCCAGAGCACTTGGTTTCCATGGCAGCAGGAAATGGCTTGGTCGCGGAACTTGTGTTTGGCTGTGGAGTTTTGAGCGCCTTGAGTGAGGAGCTCCATGTTAGTTTTGTGTGGGTGCTCAAGCTGCTTGATTCCATCCCACTGGGCTCAATGGGCATTGGATTGGAAGTGAGCAAACAGGGTTTCCTAGATAGCTGCCAGGACAGCTGATGGTATGTGAAGTGCGTGAGGCAGGTGGAGTTGTTTTGGCACTGGAAGAGCTGTGCTGCTGCTTCGGGCAGTTGCCATTCACCACCACACTACCTTCCCTAGGTGTCATAGCCACATTCAGACATATGTGCCGCCAGAGCACTTGGTTTCCATGGCAGCAGGAAATGGCTTGGGCCCTGAACTTGTCTTTGGCTGTGGAGTTTTGAGCGCCTTGAGTGAGGAGCTCCATGTTAGTTTTGTGTGGGTGCTCAAGCTGCTTGATTCCATCCCACTGGGCTCAATGGGCATGGGACCGGAAGTGAGCAAACAGGGTTTCCTAGATAGCTGCCAGGACAGCTGATGGTATGTGAAGTTCATGAGGCAGGTGGAGTTGTTTTGGCACTGGAAGAGCTGTGCTGCTGCTTCGGTCAGTTGCCATTCACCACCACACTACCTTCCCTAGGTGTCATAGCCACTTTCAGACATATGTGCTGCCAGACCACTTGGTTTCCATGGCAGCGGGAAATGGCTTGGGCACTGAACTTGTCTTTGGATGTGGAGTTTTGAGCTCCATGAGTGAGGTGCTCCATGTGAGTTTTGTGTGGGTGCTGAAGCTGCTTGATTCCATCCCACTGGGCTCAATGGGCATGGGACCGGAAGTGAGCAAACAGGGTTTCCTAGATAGCTGCCAGGACAGCTGATGGTATGTGAAGTTCATGAGGCAGGTGGAGTTGTTTTGGCACTGGAAGAGCTGTGCTGCTGCTTCGGGCAGTTGCCATTCACCACCACACTACCTTCCCTAGGTGTCATAGCCACTTTCAGACATATCTGCTGCCAGAGCACTTGGTTTCCATGGCAGCGGGAAATGGCTTGGGCCCTGAACTTGTCTTTGGCTGTGGAGTTTTGAGCGCCTTGAGTGAGGAGCTCCATGTTAGTTTTGTGTGGGTGCTCAAGCTGCTTGATTCCATCCCACTGGGCTCAATGGGCATGGGACCGGAAGTGAGCAAACAGGGTTTCCTAGATAGCTGCCAGGACAGCTGATGGTTTGTGAAGTTCGTGAGGCAGATGGAGTTGTTTTGGCACTGGAAGAGCTGTGCTGCTGCTTCGGGCAGTTGCCATTCACCACCACACTACCTTCCCTAGGTGTCATAGCCACTTTCAGACATATGTGCTGCCAGAGCCCTTGCTTTCCATGGCAGCGGGAAATGGCTTGGGCCCTGAAATTGCCTTTGGCTGTGGTGTTTTGAGCACCTTGAGTGAGGAGCTGCAAGTTAGTTTTGTATGGGTGCTCAAGCTGCTTGATTCCATCCCACTGGGCTCAATGGGCATGGGACCGGAAGTGAGCAAACAGGGTTTCCTAGATAGCTGCCAGGACAGCTGATGGTATGTGAAGTGCATAAGGCAGGTGGAGTTGTTTTGGCACTGGAAGAGCTGTGCTGCTGCTTCGGGCAGTTGCCATTCACCACCACACTACCTTCCCTAGGTGTCATAGCCACTTTCAGACATATCTGCTGCCAGAGCACTTGGTTTCCATGGCAGCGGGAAATGGCTTGGGCCCTGAACTTGTCTTTGGCTGTGGTGTTTTGAGCGCCTTGAGTGAGGAGCTCCATGTTAGTTTTGTGTGGGTGCTCAAGCTGCTTGATTCCATCCCACTGGGCTCAATGGGCATGGGACCGGAAGTGAGCAAACAGGGTTTCCTAGATAGCTGCCAGGACAGCTGATGGTATGTGAAGTGCATGAGGCAGGTGGAGTTGTTTTGGCACTGGAAGAGCTGTGCTGCTGCTTCGGGCAGTTGCCATTCACCACCACACTACCTTCCCTAGGTGTCATAGCCACTTTCAGACATATGTGCTGCCAGAGCACTTGGTTTCCATGGCAGCAGGAAATGGCTTGGTCGCGGAACTTGTGTTTGGCTGTGGAGTTTTGAGCGCCTTGAGTGAGGAGCTCCATGTTAGTTTTGTGTGGGTGCTCAAGCTGCTTGATTCCATCCCACTGGGCTCAATGGGCATTGGATTGGAAGTGAGCAAACAGGGTTTCCTAGATAGCTGCCAGGACAGCTGATGGTATGTGAAGTGCGTGAGGCAGGTGGAGTTGTTTTGGCACTGGAAGAGCTGTGCTGCTGCTTCGGGCAGTTGCCATTCACCACCACACTACCTTCCCTAGGTGTCATAGCCACATTCAGACATATGTGCCGCCAGAGCACTTGGTTTCCATGGCAGCAGGAAATGGCTTGGGCCCTGAACTTGTCTTTGGCTGTGGAGTTTTGAGCGCCTTGAGTGAGGAGGTGCATGTTAGTTTTGTGTGGGTGCTCAAGCTGCTTGATTCCATCCCACTGGGCTCAATGGGCATGGGACCGGAAGTGAGCAAACAGGGTTTCCTAGATAGCTGCCAGGACAGCTGATGGTATGTGAAGTTCATGAGGCAGGTGGAGTTGTTTTGGCACTGGAAGAGCTGTGCTGCTGCTTCGGTCAGTTGCCATTCACCACCACACTACCTTCCCTAGGTGTCATAGCCACTTTCAGACATATGTGCTGCCAGACCACTTGGTTTCCATGGCAGCGGGAAATGGCTTGGGCACTGAACTTGTCTTTGGATGTGGAGTTTTGAGCTCCATGAGTGAGGTGCTCCATGTGAGTTTTGTGTGGGTGCTGAAGCTGCTTGATTCCATCCCACTGGGCTCAATGGGCATGGGACCGGAAGTGAGCAAACAGGGTTTCCTAGATAGCTGCCAGGACAGCTGATGGTATGTGAAGTTCATGACGCAGGTGGAGTTGTTTTGGCACTGGAAGAGCTGTGCTGCTGCTTCGGGCAGTTGCCATTCACCACCACACTACCTTCCCTAGGTGTCATAGCCACTTTCAGACATATGTGCTGCCAGAGCCCTTGGTTTCCATGGCAGCAGGAAATGGCTTTGGCTCTGAACTTGTCTTTGGCTGTGGAGTTTTGAGCGCCTTCAGCGAGGAGCTGCATGTTAGTTTTGTGTGGGTGCTGAAGCTGCTTGATTCCATCCCACTGGGATCAATTGGCATGGGACCGGAAGTGACCAAACAGGGTTTCCTAGATAGCTGCCAGGACAGCTGATGGTATGTGAAGTTCATGAGGCAGGTGGAGTTGTTTTGGCACTGGAAGAGCTGTGCTGCTGCTTCGGGCAGTTGCCATTCACCACCACACTACCTTCCCTAGGTGTCATAGCCACTTTCAGACATATGTGCTGCCAGAGCACTTGGTTTCCATGGCAGCGGGAAATGGCTTGGGCCCTGAACTTGTCTTTGGCTGTGGAGTTTTGAGCGCCTTGAGTGAGGAGCTCCATGTTAGTTTTGTGTGGGTGCTCAAGCTGCTTGATTCCATCCCACTGGGCTCAATGGGCATGGGACCGGAAGTGAGCAAACAGGGTTTCCTAGATAGCTGCCAGGACAGCTGATGGTTTGTGAAGTGCATGAGGCAGGTGGAGTTGTTTTGGCACTGGAAGAGCTGTGCTGCTGCTTCGGGCAGTTGCCATTCACCACCACACTACCTTCCCTAGGTGTCATAGCCACTTTCAGACATATGTGCTGCCAGAGCACTTGGTTTCCATTGCAGCAGGAAATGGCTTGGTCGCAGAACTTGTCTTTGGCTGTGGAGTTTTGAGCGCCTTGAGTGAGGAGCTCCATGTTAGTTTTGTGTGGGTGCTCAAGCTGCTTGATTCCATCCCACTGGGCTCAATGGGCATGGGACCGGAAGTGAGCAAACAGGGTTTCCTAGATAGCTGCCAGGACAGCTGATGGTATGTGAAGTTCATGAGGCAGGTGGAGTTGTTTTGGCACTGGAAGAGCTGTGCTGCTGCTTCGGGCAGTTGCCATTAACCACCACACTACCTTCCCTAGGTGTCATAGCCACTTCCAGACATATGTGCTGCCAGAGCAATTGGTTTCCATGGCAGCAGGAAATGGCTTGGGCCCTGAACTTGTCTTTGGCTGTGGAGTTTTGAGCGCCTTGAGTGAGGAGGTGCATGTTAGTTTTGTGTGGGTGCTCAAGCTGCTTGATTCCATCCCACTGGGCTCAATGGGCATGGGACCGGAAGTGAGCAAACAGGGTTTCCTAGATAGCTGCCAGGACAGCTGATGGTATGTGAAGTTCATGAGGCAGGTGGAGTTGTTTTGGCACTGGAAGAGCTGTGCTGCTGCTTCGGGCAGTTGCCATTCACCACCACACTACCTTCCCTAGGTGTCATAGCCACTTGCAGACATATGTGCTGCCAGAGCCCTTGCTTTCCATGGCAGAGGGAAATGGCTTGGGCTGTGAACTTGTCTTTGGCTGTGGAATTTTGAGCGCCTTGAGTGAGGAGCTGCAAGTTAGTTTTGTATGGGTGCTCAAGCTGCTTGATTCCATCCCACTGGGCTCAATTGGCATTGGACCGGAAGTGACCAAACAGGGTTTCCTAGATAGCTGCCAGGACAGCTGATGGTATGTGAAGTTCATGAGGCAGGTGGAGTTGTTTTGGCACTGGAAGAGCTGTGCTGCTGCTTCGGGCAGTTGCCATTCACCAACACACTACCTTCCCTAGGTGTCATAGCCACTTGCAGACATATGTGCTGCCAGAGCACTTGGTTTCCATAGCAGCGGGAAATGGCTTGGGCCCTGAACTTGTCTTTGGCTGTGGAGTTTTGAGCGCCTTGAGTGAGGAGCTCCATGTTAGTTTTGTGTGGCTGCTGAAGCTGCTTGATTCCATCCCACTGGGCTCAATGGGCACTGTACCGGAAGTGAGCAAACAGGGTTTCCTAGATAGCTGCCACGACTGCTGATGGTTTGTGAAGTGCATGAGGCAGGTGGAGTTGTTTTGGCACTGGAAGAGCTGTGCTGCTGCTTCGGTCAGTTGCCATTCACCAACACACTACCTTCCCTAGGTGTCATAGCCACTTTCAGACATATGTGCTGCCAGAGCCCTTGGTTTCCATGGCAGCAGGAAATGGCTTTGGCTCTGAACTTGTCTTTGGCTGTGGAGTTTTGAGCGCCTTCAGCGAGGAGCTGCATGTTAGTTTTGTGTGGGTGCTGAAGCTGCTTGATTCCATCCCACTGGGCTCAATGGGCATGGGACCGGAAGTGACCAAACAGGGTTTCCTAGATAGCTGCCAGGACAGCTGATGGTATGTGAAGTGCATGAGGCAGGTGGAGTTGTTTTGGCACTGGAAGAGCTGTGCTGCTTCGGGCAGTTGCCATTCACCACCACACTACCTTCCCTAGGTGTCATAGCCACTTTCAGACATATGTGCTGCCAGACCACTTGGTTTCCATGGCAGCGGGAAATGGCTTGGGCACTGAACTTGTCTTTGGATGTGGAGTTTTGAGCTCCATGAGTGAGGTGCTGCATGTGAGTTTTGTGTGGGTGCTGAAGCTGCTTGATTCCATCCCACTGGGCTCAATGGGCATGGGACCGGAAGTGACCAAACAGGGTTTCCTAGATAGCTGCCAGGACAGCTGATGGTATGTGAAGTTCATGACGCAGGTGGAGTTGTTTTGGCACTGGAAGAGCTGTGCTGCTGCTTCGGGCAGTTGCCATTCACCACCACACTACCTTCCCTAGGTGTCATAGCCACTTGCAGACATATGTGCTGCCAGAGCCCTTGGTTTCCATGGAGGCAGGAAATGGCTTTGGCTCTGAACTTGTCTTTGGCTGTGGAGTTTTGAGCGCCTTCAGCGAGGAACTGCATGTTAGTTTTGTGTGGGTGCTGAAGCTGCTTGATTCCATCCCACTGGGATCAATGGGCATGGGACCGGAAGTGAGCAAACAGGGTTTCCTAGATAGCTGCCAGGACAGCTGATGGTATGTGAAGTTCATGAGGCAGGTGGAGTTGTTTTGGCACTGGAAGAGCTGTGCTGCTGCTTCGGGCAGTTGCCATTCACCACCACACTACCTTCCCTAGGTGTCATAGCCACTTGCAGACATATGTGCTGCCAGAGCACTTGGTTTCCATGGCAGCAGGAAATGGCTTGGTCGCGGAACTTGCCTTTGGCTGTGGAGTTTTGAGCGCCTTGAGTGAGGAGCTCCATGTTAGTTTTGTGTGGGTGCTCAAGCTGCTTGATTCCATCCCACTGGGCTCAATGGGCATGGGACCGGAAGTGACCAAACAGGGTTTCCTAGATAGCTGCCAGGACAGCTGATGGTTTGTGAAGTTCGTGAGGCAGATGGAGTTGTTTTGGCACTGGAAGAGCTGTGCTGCTGCTTCGGGCAGTTGCCATTCACCACCACACTACCTTCCCTAGGTGTCATAGCCACTTTCAGACATATGTGCTGCCAGAGCCCTTGCTTTCCATGGCAGCGGGAAATGGCTTGGGCCCTGAAATTGCCTTTGGCTGTGGAGTTTTGAGCGCCTTGAGTGAGGAGCTGCAAGTTAGTTTTGTATGGGTGCTCAAGCTGCTTGATTCCATCCCACTGGGCTCAATGGGCATTGGATTGGAAGTGAGCAAACAGGGTTTCCTAGATAGCTGCCAGGACAGCTGATGGTATGTGAAGTGCGTTAGGCAGGTGGAGTTGTTTTGGCACTGGAAGAGCTGTGCTGCTGCTTCGGGCAGTTGCCATTCACCACCACACTACCTTCCCTAGGTGTCATAGCCACATTCAGACATATCTGCTGCCAGAGCACTTGGTTTCCATGGCAGCGGGAAATGGCTTGGGCCCTGAACTTGTCTTTGGCTGTGGAGTTTTGAGCGCCTTGAGTGAGGAGCTCCATGTTAGTTTTGTGTGGGTGCTCAAGCTGCTTGATTCCATCCCACTGGGCTCAATGGGCATGGGACCGGAAGTGACCAAACAGGGTTTCCTAGATAGCTGCCAGGACAGCTGATGGTATGTGAAGATCATGACGCAGGTGGAGTTGTTTTGGCACTGGAAGAGCTGTGCTGCTGCTTCGGGCAGTTGCCATTCACCACCACACTACCTTCCCTAGGTGTCATAGCCACTTGCAGACATATGTGCTGCCAGAGCCCTTGGTTTCCATGGCAGCAGGAAATGTTTTGGCTCTGAACTTGTCTTTGGCTGTGGAATTTTGAGCGCCTTCAGCGAGGAGCTGCATGTTAGTTTTGTGTGGGTGCTGAAGCTGCTTGATTCCATCCCACTGGGCTCAATGGGCATGGGACCGGAAGTGAGCAAACAGGGTTTCCTAGATAGCTGCCAGGACAGCTGATGGTTTGTGAAGTTCGTGAGGCAGATGGAGTTGTTTTGGCACTGGAAGAGCTGTGCTGCTGCTTCGGGCAGTTGCCATTCACCACCACACTACCTTCCCTAGGTGTCATAGCCACTTGCAGACATATGTGCTGCCAGAGCACGTGGTTTCCATGGCAGTGGGAAATGGCTTGGGCCCTGAACTTGTCTTTGGCTGTGGAGTTTTGAGCGCCTTGAGTGAGGAGCTCCATGTTAGTTTTGTGTGGGTGCTGAAGCTGCTTGATTCCATCCCACTGGGCTCAATGGGCATGGGACCGGAAGTGAGCAAACAGGGTTTCCTAGATAGCTGCCAGGACAGCTGATGGTTTGTGAAGTTCGTGAGGCAGATGGAGTTGTTTTGGCACTGGAAGAGCTGTGCTGCTGCTTCGGGCAGTTGCCATTCACCACCACACTACCTTCCCTAGGTGTCATAGCCACTTGCAGACATATGTGCTGCCAGAGCACGTGGTTTCCATGGCAGTGGGAAATGGCTTGGGCCCTGAACTTGTCTTTGGCTGTGGAGTTTTGAGCGCCTTGAGTGAGGAGGTGCATGTTAGTTTTGTGTGGGTGCTCAAGCTGCTTGATTCCATCCCACTGGGCTCAATTGGCATGGGACCGGATGTGAGCAAACAGGGTTTCCTAGATAGCTGCCAGGACAGCTGATGGTATGTGAAGTGCATGAGGCAGGTGGAGTTGTTTTGGCACTGGAAGAGCTGTGCTGCTGCTTCGGGCAGTTGCCATTCACCACCACACTAGCTTCCCTAGGTGTCATAGCCACATTCAGACATATGTGCTGCCAGAGCACTTGGTTTCAATGGCAGCGGGAAATGGCTTGGGCCCTGAACTTGTCTTTGGCTGTGGAGTTTTGAGCGCCTTGAGTGAGGAGCTCCATGTTAGTTTTGTGTGGGTGCTCAAGCTGCTTGATTCCATCCCACTGGGCTCAATGGGCATGGGACCGGAAGTGAGCAAACAGGGTTTCCTAGATAGCTGCCAGGACAGCTGATGGTATGTGAAGTTCATGAGGCAGGTGGAGTTGTTTTGGCACTGGAAGAGCTGTGCTGCTGCTTCGGGCAGTTGCCATTAACCACCACACTACCTTCCCTAGGTGTCATAGCCACTTGCAGACATATGTGCTGCCAGAGCACGTGGTTTCCATGGCAGTGGGAAATGGCTTGGGCCCTGAACTTGTCTTTGGCTGTGGAGTTTTGAGCGCCTTGAGTGAGGAGGTGCATGTTAGTTTTGTGTGGGTGCTGAAGCTGCTTGATTCCATCCCACTGGGCTCAATGGGCATGGGACCGGAAGTGAGCAAACAGGGTTTCCTAGATAGCTGCCAGGACAGCTGATGGTATGTGAAGTGCGTGAGGCAGGTGGAGTTGTTTTGGCACTGGAAGAGCTGTGCTGCTGCTTCGGGCAGTTGCCATTCACCACCACACTACCTTCCCTAGGTGTTATAGCCACTTTCAGACATATGTGCTGCCAGAGCACTTGGTTTCCATGGCAGCGGGAAATGGCTTGGGCTGTGAACTTGTCTTTGGCTGTGGAGTTTTGAGCACCTTGAGTGAGGAGGTGCATATTAGTTTTGTGTGGGTGCTCAAGCTGCTTGATTCCATCCCACTGGGCTCAATTGGCATGGGACCGGATGTGAGCAAACAGGGTTTCCTAGATAGCTGCCAGGACAGCTGATGGTTTGTGAAGTGCATGAGGCAGGTGGAGTTGTTTTGGCACTGGAAGAGCTGTGCTGCTGCTTCGGGCAGTTGCCATTCACCACCACACTACCTTCCCTAGGTGTCATAGCCACATTCAGACATATGTGCTGCCAGAGCACTTGGTTTCAATGGCAGCGGGAAATGCCTTGGTCGCGGAACTTGTCTTTGGCTGTGGAGTTTTGAGCGCCTTGAGTGAGGAGCTCCATGTTAGTTTTGTGTGGGTGCTCAAGCTGCTTGATTCTATCCCACTGGGCTCAATGGGCATGGGACCGGAAGTGAGCAAACAGGGTTTCCTAGATAGCTGCCAGGACAGCTGATGGTATGTGAAGTGCATGAGGCAGGTGGAGTTGTTTTGGCACTGGAAGAGCTGTGCTGCTGCTTTGGGCAGTTGCCATTCACCACCACACTAGCTTCCCTAGGTGTCATAGCCACTTGCAGACATATGTGCTGCCAGAGCACTTGGTTTCCATGGCAGCGGGAAATGGCTTTGTCCCTGAACTTGTCTTTGGCTGTGGAGTTTTGAGCCTCTTGAGTGAGGAGGTGCATGTTAGTTTTGTGTGGGTGCTCAAGCTGCTTGATTCCATCCCACTGGGCTCAATGGGCATGGGACCGGAAGTGACCAAACAGGGTTTCCTAGATAGCTGCCAGGACAGCTGATGGTATGTGAAGTGCGTGAGGCAGGTGGAGTTGTTTTGGCACTGGAAGAGCTGTGCTGCTGCTTCGGGCAGTTGCCATTCACCACCACACTACCTTCCCTAGGTGTTATAGCCACTTTCAGACATATGTGCTGCCAGAGCACTTGGTTTCCATGGCAGCGGGAAATGGCTTTGTCCCTGAACTTGTCTTTGGCTGTGGAGTTTTGAGCACCTTGAGTGAGGAGGTGCATATTAGTTTTGTGTGGGTGCTCAAGCTGCTTGATTCCATCCCACTGGGCTCAATGGGCATGGGACCGGATGTGAGCAAACAGGGTTTCCTAGATAGCTGCCAGGACAGCTGATGGTTTGTGAAGTGCATGAGGCAGGTGGAGTTGTTTTGGCACTGGAAGAGCTGTGCTGCTGCTTCGGGCAGTTGCCATTCACCACCACACTACCTTCCCTAGGTGTCATAGCCACTTTCAGACATATGTGCTGCCAGAGCACTTGGTTTCCATGGCAGCGGGAAATGCCTTGGTCGCGGAACTTGTCTTTGGCTGTGGAGTTTTGAGCGCCTTGAGTGAGGAGCTCCATATTAGTTTTGTGTGGGTGCTCAAGCTGCTTGATTCTATCCCACTGGGCTCAATGGGCATGGGACCGGAAGTGAGCAAACAGGGTTTCCTAGATAGCTGCCAGGACAGCTGATGGTATGTGAAGTGCATGAGGCAGGTGGAGTTGTTTTGGCACTGGAAGAGCTGTGCTGCTGCTTTGGGCAGTTGCCATTCACCACCACACTACCTTCCCTAGGTGTCATAGCCACTTGCAGACATATGTGCTGCCAGAGCCCTTGGTTTCCATGGCAGCGGGAAATGGCTTGGGCGCTGAACTTGTCTTTGGCTGTGGAGTTTTGAGCGCCTTGAGTGAGGAGCTCCATGTTAGTTTTGTGTGGGTGCTCAAGCTGCTTGATTCCATCCCACTGGGCTCAATGGGCATGGGACCGGAAGTGACCAAACAGGGTTTCCTAGATAGCTGCCAGGACAGCTGATGGTTTGTGAAGTTCATGAGGCAGGTGGAGTTGTTTTGGCACTGGAAGAGCTGTGCTGCTGCTTCGGGCAGTTGCCATTCACCACCACACTACCTTCCCTAGTTGTTATAGCCACTTTCAGACATATGTGCTGCCAGAGCCCTTGCTTTCCATGGCAGCGGGAAATGGCTTGGCCTCTGAACTTGTCTTTGGCTGTGGAGTTTTGAGCGCCTTGAGTGAGGAGGTGCATATTAGTTTTGTGTGGGTGCTCAAGCTGCTTGATTCCATCCCACTGGGCTCAATTGGCATGGGACCGGAAGTGAGCAAACAGGGTTTCCTAGATAGCTGCCAGGACAGCTGATGCTTTGTGAAGTGCATGAGGCAGGTGGAGTTGTTTTGGCACTGGAAGAGCTGTGCTGCTGCTTCGGGCAGTTGCCATTCACCACCACACTAGCTTCCCTAGGTGTCATAGCCACATTCAGACATATGTGCTGCCAGAGCACTTGGTTTCCATGGCAGCGGGAAATGCCTTGGTCGCGGAACTTGTCTTTGGCTGTGGAGTTTTGAGCGCCTTGAGTGAGGAGGTGCATGTTAGTTTTGTGTGGGTGCTCAAGCTGCTTGATTCCATCCCACTGGGCTCAATGGGCATGGGACCGGAAGTGACCAAACAGGGTTTCCTAGATAGCTGCCAGGACAGCTGATGGTATGTGAAGTGCGTGAGGCAGGTGGAGTTGTTTTGGCACTGGAAGAGCTGTGCTGCTGCTTCGGGCAGTTGCCATTCACCACCAAACTACCTTCCCTAGGTGTTATAGCCACTTTCAGACATATGTGCTGCCAGAGCACTTGGTTTCCATGGCAGCGGGAAATGGCTTGGGCTCTGAACTTGTCTTTGGCTGTGGAATTTTGAGCTCCTTGAGTGAGGAGGTGCATATTAGTTTTGTGTGGGTGCTCAAGCTGCTTGATTCCATCCCACTGGGCTCAATTGGCATGGGACCGGATGTGAGCAAACAGGGTTTCCTAGATAGCTGCCAGGACAGCTGATGGTTTGTGAAGTACATGAGGCAGGTGGAGTTGTTTTGGCACTGGAAGAGCTGTGCTGCTGCTTCGGGCAGTTGCCATTCACCACCACACTACCTTCCCTAGGTGTCATAGCCACTTTCAGACATATGTGCTGCCAGAGCACTTGGTTTCCATGGCAGCGGGAAATGCCTTGGTCGCGGAACTTGTCTTTGGCTGTGGAGTTTTGAGCGCCTTGAGTGAGGAGCTCCATATTAGTTTTGTGTGGGTGCTCAAGCTGCTTGATTCTATCCCACTGGGCTCAATGGGCATGGGACCGGAAGTGAGCAAACAGGGTTTCCTAGATAGCTGCCAGGACAGCTGATGGTATGTGAAGTGCATGAGGCAGGTGGAGTTGTTTTGGCACTGGAAGAGCTGTGCTGCTGCTTTGGGCAGTTGCCATTCACCACCACACTACCTTCCCTAGGTGTCATAGCCACTTGCAGACATATGTGCTGCCAGAGCCCTTGGTTTCCATGGCAGCGGGAAATGGCTTGGGCGCTGAACTTGTCTTTGGCTGTGGAGTTTTGAGCGCCTTGAGTGAGGAGCTCCATGTTAGTTTTGTGTGGGTGCTCAAGCTGCTTGATTCCATCCCACTGGGCTCAATGGGCATGGGACCGGAAGTGACCAAACAGGGTTTCCTAGATACCTGCCAGGACAGCTGATGGTTTGTGAAGTTCATGAGGCAGGTGGAGTTGTTTTGGCACTGGAAGAGCTGTGCTGCTGCTTCGGGCAGTTGCCATTCACCACCACACTACCTTCCCTAGGGGTCATAGCCACTTTCAGACATATGTGCTGCCAGAGCACTTGGTTTCCATGGCAGCGGGAAATGGCTTGGGCTCTGAACTTGTCTTTGGCTGTGGAGTTTTGAACGCCTTGAGTGAGGAGCTCCATATTAGTTTTGTGTGGGTGCTCAAGCTGCTTGATTCTATCCCACTGGGTTCAATGGGCATGGGACCGGAAGTGAGCAAACAGGGTTTCCTAGATAGCTGCCAGGAGAGCTGATGGTATGTGAAGTGCGTGAGGCAGGTGGAGTTGTTTTGGCACTGGAAGAGCTGTGCTGCTGCTTCGGGCAGTTGCCATTCACCACCACACTACCTTCCCTAGGTGTTATAGCCACTTTCAGACATATGTGCTGCCAGAGCCCTTGCTTTCCATGGCAGCGGGAAATGGCTTGGGCTCTGAACTTGTCTTTGGCTGTGGAGTTTTGAGCGCCTTGAGTGAGGAGGTGCATATTAGTTTTGTGTGGGTGCTCAAGCTGCTTGATTCCATCCCACTGGGCTCAATTGGCATGGGACCGGAAGTGAGCAAACAGGGTTTCCTAGATAGCTGCCAGGACAGCTGATGCTTTGTGAAGTGCATGAGGCAGGTGGAGTTGTTTTGGCACTGGAAGAGCTGTGCTGCTGCTTCGGGCAGTTGCCATTCACCACCACACTACCTTCCCTAGGTGTCATAGCCACTTTCAGACATATGTGCTGCCAGAGCACTTGGTTTCCATGGCAGCGGGAAATGCCTTGGTCGCGGAACTTGTCTTTGGCTGTGGAGTTTTGAGCGCCTTGAGTGAGGAGGTCCATGTTAGTTTTGTGTGGGTGCTCAAGCTGCTTGATTCTATCCCACTGGGCTCAATGGGCATGGGACCGGAAGTGACCGAACAGGGTTTCCTAGATAGCTGCCAGGACAGCTGATGGTTTGTGAAGTGCATGAGGCAGGTGGAGTTGTTTTGGCACTGGAAGAGCTGTGCTGCTGCTTCGGGCAGTTGCCATTCACCACCACACTACCTTCCCTAGGTGTCATAGCCACTTGCAGACATATGTGCTGCCAGAGCACTTGGTTTCCATGGCAGCGGGAAATGGCTTTGTCCCTGAACTTGTCTTTGGCTGTGGAGTTTTGAGCGCAGTTAGTGAGGAGCTCCATGTTAGTTTTGTGTGGGTGCTCAAGCTGCTTGATTCCATCCCACTGGGCTCAATGGGCATGGGACCGGAAGTGAGCAAACAGGGTTTCCTAGATAGCTGCCAGGACAGCTGATGGTATGTGAAGTGCATGAGGCAGGTGGAGTTGTTTTGGCACTGGAAGAGCTGTGCTGCTGCTTCGGGCAGTTGCCATTCACCACCACACTACCTTCCCTAGGTGTCATAGCCACTTTCAGACATATGTGCTGCCAGAGCCCTTGGTTTCCATGGCAGCGGGAAATGGCTTGGGCGCTGAACTTGTCTTTGGCTGTGGAATTTTGAACGCCTTGAGTGAGGAGCTGCATGTTAGTTTTGTGTGGGTGCTCAAGCTGCTTGATTCTATCCCACTGGGCTCAATGGGCATTGGACCAGAAGTGAGCAAACAGGGTTTCCTAGATAGCTGCCAGGACAGCTGATGGTATGTGAAGTGCGTGAGGCAGGTGGAGTTGTTTTGGCACTGGAAGAGCTGTGCTGCTGCTTCGGGCAGTTGCCATTCACCACCACACTAGCTTCCCTAGGTGTCATAGCCACTTTCAGACATATGTGCTGCCAGAGCCCTTGGTTTCCATGGCAGCGGGAAATGGCTTGGGCCCTGAACTTGTCTTTGGCTGTGGAGTTTTGAGCGCCTTGAGTGAGGAGGTCCATGTTAGTTTTGTGTGGGTGCTCAAGCTGCTTGATTCCATCCCACTGGGCTCAATGGGCATGGGACCAGAAGTGGGCAAACAGGGTTTCCTAGATAGCTGCCAGGACAGCTGATGGTATGTGAAGTTCATGAGGCAGGTGGAGTTGTTTTGGCACTGGAAGAGCTGTGCTGCTGCTTCGGGCAGTTGCCATTCACCACCACACTACCTTCCCTAGGTGTCATAGCCACTTTCAGACATATGTGCTGCCAGAGCACTTGGTTTCCATGGCAGCGGGAAATGGCTTGGGCTCTGAACTTGTCTTTGGCTGTGGAGTTTTGAACGCCTTGAGTGAGGAGCTCCATGTTAGTTTTGTGTGGGTGCTCAAGCTGCTTGATTCTATCCCACTGGGTTCAATGGGCATGGGACCGGAAGTGAGCAAACAGGGTTTCCTAGATAGCTGCCAGGACAGCTGATGGTATGTGAAGTGCGTGAGGCAGGTGGAGTTGTTTTGGCACTGGAAGAGCTGTGCTGCTGCTTTGGGCAGTTGCCATTCACCAGCACACTACCTTCCCTAGGTGTCATAGCCACTTTCAGACATATGTGCTGCCAGAGCCCTTGGTTTCCATGGCAGCGGGAAATGGCTTTGGCCCTGAACTTGTCTTTGGCTGTGGAGTTTTGAGCGCCTTGAGTGAGGAGCTCCATGTTATTTTTGTGTGGGTGCTGAAGCTGCTTGATTCCATCCCACTGGGCTCAATGGGCATGGGACCAGAAGTGACCAAACAGGGTTTCCTAGATAGCTGCCAGGACAGCTGATGGTATGTGAAGTGCATGAGGCAGGTGGAGTTGTTTTGGCACTGGAAGAGCTGTGCTGCTTCGGGCAGTTGCCATTCACCACCACACTCCCTTCCCTAGGTGTCATAGCCACTTTCAGACATATGTGCTGCCAGAGCCCTTGGTTTCCATGGCAGCGGGAAATGGCTTGGGCTGTGAACTTGTCTTTGGCTGTGGAGTTTTGAGCGCCTTGAGTGAGGAGGTCCATGTTAGTTTTGTGTGGGTGCTCAAGCTGCTTTATTCTATCCCACTGGGCTCAATGGGCATGGGTCCGGAAGTGACCGAACAGGGTTTCCTAGATAGCTGCCAGGACAGCTGATGGTATGTGAAGTTTGTGAGGCAGATGGAGTTGTTTTGGCACTGGAAGAGCTGTGCTGCTGCTTCGGGCAGTTGCCATTCACCACCACACTACCTTCCCTAGGGGTCATAGCCACTTTCAGACATATGTGCTGCCAGAGCACTTGGTTTCCATGGCAGCGGGAAATGGCTTGGGCGCTGGACTTGTCTTTGGCTGTGGAGTTTTGAGAGCCTTGAGTGAGGAGGTCCATGTTAGTTTTGTGTGGGTGCTCAAGCTGCTTGATTCCATCCCACTGGGCTCAATGGGCATGGGACCGGAAGTGAGCAAGCAGGGTTTCCTAGATAGCTGCCAGGACAGCTGATGGTTTGTGAAGTGCATGAGGCAGGTGGAGTTGTTTTGGCACTGGAAGAGCTGTGCTGCTGCTTCGGGCAGTTGCCATTCACCACCACACTACCTTCCCTAGGTGTCATAGCCACTTTCAGACATATGTGCTGCCAGAGCCCTTGGTTTCCATGGCAGCGGGAAATGGCCTGGGCGCTGAACTTGTCTTTGGCTGTGGAGTTTTGAGAGCCTTGAGTGAGGAGCTCCATGTTAGTTTTGTGTGGGTGCTCAAGCTACTTGATTCTATCCCACTGGGCTCAATGGGCATGGGACCGGAAGTGAGCAAACAGGGTTTCCTAGATAGCTGCCACGACAGCTGATGGTTTGTGAAGTGCATGAGGCAGGTGGAGTTGTTTTGGCACTGGAAGAGCTGTGCTGCTGCTTCGGGCAGTTGCCATTCACCACCACACTACCTTCCCTAGGTGTCATAGCCACTTTCAGACATATGTGCTGCCAGAGCACTTGGTTTCCATGGCAGCGGGAAATGGCTTGGGCGCTGAACTTGTCTTTGCCTGTGGAGTTTTGAGCGCCTTGAGTGAGGAGCTCCATGTTAGTTTTGTGTGGGTGCTCAAGCTGCTTGATTCCATCCCACTGGGCTTAAAGGGCATGGGACCAGAAGTGTCCCAACAGGGTTTCCTAGATAGCGGCCAGGACAGCTGATGGTACGTGAAGTTCAAGAGGCAGGTGGAGTTGTTTTTTCACAGGAAGAGCTGTGCTGCTGCTTCAGGCAGTTGCCATTCACCACCACACTTCCTTACCTAGGTTTTATAGCCACTTGCAGACATATGTGCTGCCAGAGCCCTTGGTTTCCATGGCAGCGGGAAATGGCTTTGGCCTTGAACTTGTCTTTGGCTGTGGAGTTTTGAGCGCCTTGAGTGAAGAGGTGCATGTTAGTTTTGTGTGGGTGCTCAAGCTGCTTGATTCCATCCCACTGGGCTCAATTGGCATTGGACCGGAAGTGACCAAACAGGGTTTCCTAGATAGCTGCCAGGACAGCTGATGGTATGTGAAGTGTGTGAGGCAGATGGAGTTGTTTTGGCACTGGAAGAGCTGTGCTGCTGCTTCGGGCAGTTGCCATTCACCACCACACTACCTTCCCTAGGTGTCATAGCCACTTGCAGACATATGTGCTGCCAGAGTCCTTGGTTTCCATGGCAGCGGGAAATGGCTTTGGCCCTGAACTTGTCTTTGGCTGTGGAGTTTTGAGCGCCTTGAGTGAGGAGCTGCATGTTAGTTTTGTGTGGGTGCTGAAGCTGCTTGATTCCATCCCACTGGGCTCAATGGGCATGGGACCGGAAGTGAGCAAACAGGGTTTCCTAGATAGCTGCCAGGACAGCTGATGGTATGTGAAGTGCATGAGGCAGGTGGAGTTGTTTTGGCACTGGAAGAGCTGTGCTGCTGCTTCGGGGAGTTGCCATTCACCACCACACTAATTTCCCTAGGTGTCATAGCCACTTTGAGACATATGTGCTGCCAGAGCCCTTGGTTTCCATGGCAGCGGGAAATGGCTTGGGCCCTGAACTTGTCTTTGGCTGTGGAATTTTGAGCGCCTTGAGTGAGGAGCTGCAAGTTAGTTTTGTGTGGGTGCTCAAGCTGCTTGATTCCATCCCACTGGGCTCAATGGGCATGGGACCGGAAGTGAGCAAACAGGGTTTCCTAGATAGCGGCCAGGACAGCTGATGGTATGTGAAGTGCATGAGGCAGGTGGAGTTGTTTTGGCACTGGAAGAGCTGTGCTGCTGCTTCGGGCAGTTGCCATTCACCACCACACTCCCTTCCCTAGGTGTCATAGCCACTTTCAGACATATGTGCTGCCAGAGCCCTTGGTTTCCATGGCAGCGGGAAATGGCTTGGGCTCTGAACTTGTCTTTGGCTGTGGAGTTTTGAGCGCCTTGAGTGAGGAGGTGCATGTTTGTTTTGTGTGGGTGCTCAAGCTACTTGATTCTAACCCACTGGGCTCAATGGGCATGGGACCGGAAGTGACCAAACAGGGTTTCCTAGATAGCTGCCAGGACAGCTGATGGTATGTGAAGTGCATGAGGCAGGTGGAGTTGTTTTGACACTGGATGTGCTGTGCTGCTGCTTCGGACAGTTGCCATTCACCACCACACTACCTTCCCTAGGTGTCATAGCCACTTTCAGACATATGTGCTGCCAGAGCACTTGGTTTCCATGGCAGCGGGAAATCGCTTTGGCTCTGAACTTGTCTTTGGCTGTGGAG
Organism: Ochotona princeps; assembly: GCF_030435755.1. Taxonomy (NCBI): domain Eukaryota; kingdom Metazoa; phylum Chordata; class Mammalia; order Lagomorpha; family Ochotonidae; genus Ochotona; species Ochotona princeps. The sequence continues at coordinate 87,302 of NW_026698895.1, read as the reverse complement.
TTTTGAGCGCCTTGAGTGAGGAGCTGCATGTTAGTTTTGTGTGGGTGCTGAAGCTGCTTGATTCCATCCCACTGGGCTCAATGGGCATGGGACCGGAAGTGAGCAAACAGGGTTTCCTAGATAGCTGCCACGACAGCTGATGGTTTGTGAAGTGCATGAGGCAGGTGGAGTTGTTTTGGCACTGGAAGAGCTGTGCTGCTGCTTCGGGCAGTTGCCATTCACCACCACACTACCTTCCCTAGGTGTCATAGCCACTTTCAGACATATGTGCTGCCAGAGCACTTGGTTTCCATGGCAGCGGGAAATGGCTTGGGCGCTGAACTTGTCTTTGGCTGTGGAGTTTTTGCGCCTTCAGTGAGGAGCTGCATGTTAGTTTTGTGTGGGTGCTCAAGCTGGTTGATTCTATCCCACTGGGCTCAATGGGCATGGGACCAGAAGTGAGCAAACAGGGTTTCCTAGATAGCTGCCAGGACAGCTGATGGTATGTGAAGTTCATGAGGCAGGTGGAGTTGTTTTGGCACTGGAAGTGCTGTGCTGCTGCTTCGGGCAGTTGCCATTCACCAGCACACTACCTTCCCTAGGTGTCATAGCCACTTTCAGACATATGTGCTGCCAGAGCACTTGGTTTCCATGGCAGCGGGAAATGGCTTGGGCGCTGAACTTGTCTTTGCCTGTGGAGTTTTGAGCGGCTTGAGTGAGGAGCTGCATGTTAGTTTTGTGTGGGTGCTGAAGCTGCTTGATTCCATCCCACTGGGCTCAATGGGCATGGGACCGGAAGTGAGCAAACAGGGTTTCCTAGATAGCTGCCAGGACAGCTGATGGTTTGTGAAGTTCAAGAGGCAGGTGAAGTTGTTTTTTCACAGGAAGAGCTGTGCTGCTGGTTCAGGCAGTTGCCATTCACCACCACACTACCTTCCCTAGGTGTTATAGCCACTTGCAGACATATGTGCTGCCAGAGCCCTTGGTTTCCATGGCAGCGGGAAATGGCTTTGGCCCTGAACTTGTCTTTGGCTGTGGAGTTTTGAGCGCCTTGAGTGAAGAGGTGCATGTTAGTTTTGTGTGGGTGCTCAAGCTGCTTGATTCCATCCCACTGGGCTCAATTGGCATGGGACCGGAAGTGAGCAAACAGGGTTTCCTAGATAGCTGCCAGGACAGCTGATGGTATGTGAAGTGTGTGAGGCAGATGGAGTTGTATTGGCACTGGAAGAGCTGTGCTGCTGCTTCGGGCAGTTGCCATTCACCACCACACTACCTTCCCTAGGTGTCATAGCCACTTTCAGACATATGTGCTGCCAGAGCACTTGGTTTCCATGGCAGCGGGAAATGGCTTGGGCGCTGAACTTGTCTTTGGCTGTGGAGTTTTGAGAGCCTTGAGTGAGGAGCTCCATGTTAGTTTTGTGTGGGTGCTCAAGCTAGTTGATTCTATCCCACTGGGCTCAATGGGCATGGGACCGGAAGTGAGCAAACAGGGTTTCCTAGATAGCTGCCAGGACAGCTGATGGTATGTGAAGTGCATGAGGCAGGTGGAGTTGTTTTGACACTGGAAGTGCTGTGCTGCTGCTTCGGACAGTTGCCATTCACCACCACACTACCTTCCCTAGGTGTCATAGCCACTTGCAGACATATGTGCTGCCAGAGTCCTTGGTTTCCATGGCAGCGGGAAATGGCTTTGGCTCTGAGCTTGTCTTTGGCTGTGGAGTTTTGAGCGCCTTGAGTGAGGAGCTGCATGTTAGTTTTGTGTGGGTGCTGAAGCTGCTTGATTCCATCCCACTGGGCTCAATGGGCATGGGACCGGAAGTGAGCAAACAGGGTTTCCTAGATAGCTGCCAGGACAGCTGATGGTATGTGAAGTTTGTGAGGCAGGTGGAGTTGTTTTGGCACTGGAAGAGCTGTGCTGCTGCTTCGGGCAGTTGCCATTCACCACCACACTACCTTCCCTAGGTGTCATAGCCACTTTCAGACATATGTGCTGCCAGAGCCCTTGGTTTCCATGGCAGCGGGAAATGGCTTGGGCCCTGAACTTGTCTTTGGCTGTGGAATTTTGAGCGCCTTGAGTGAGGAGCAGCAAGTTAGTTTTGTGTGGGTGCTCAAGCTGCTTGATTCCATCCCACTGGGTTCAATGGGCATGGGACCGGAAGTGAGCAAACAGGGTTTCCTAGATAGCTGCCAGGACAGCTGATGGTATGTGAAGTTCATGACGCAGGTGGAGTTGTTTTGGCACTGGAAGAGCTGTGCTGCTGCTTCGGGGAGTTGCCATTCACCACCACACTCCCTTCCCTAGGTGTCCTAGCCACTTTCAGACATATGTGCTGCCAGAGCCCTTGGTTTCCATGGCAGCGGGAAATGGCTTGGGCCCTGAACTTGTCTTTGGCTGTGGAGTTTTGAGCGCCTTGAGTGAGGAGGTCCATGTTAGTTTTGTGTGGGTGCTCAAGCTGCTTGATTCTATGCCACTGGGCTCAATGGGCATGGGACCGGAAGTGAGCAAACAGGGTTTCCTAGATAGCTGCCACGACAGCTGATGGTATGTGAAGTTTGTGAGGCAGATGGAGTTGTTTTGGCACTGGAAGAGCTGTGCTGCTGCTTCGGGCAGTTGCCATTTACCACCACACTACCTTCCCTAGGTGTCATAGCCACTTTCAGACATATGTGCTGCCAGAGCACTTGGTTTCCATGGCAGCGGGAAATGGCTTGGGCGCTGGACTTGTCTTTGGCTGTGGAGTTTTGAGAGCCTTGAGTGAGGAGCTCCATGTTAGTTTTGTGTGGGTGCTCAAGCTGCTTGATTCCATCCCACTGGGCTCAATGGGCATGGGACCGGAAGTGAGCAAGCAGGGTTTCCTAGATAGCTGCCACGACAGCTGATGGTTTGTGAAGTGCATGAGGCAGGTGGAGTTGTTTTGGCACTGGAAGAGCTGTGCTGCTGCTTCGGGCAGTTGCCATTCACCACCACACTACCTTCCCTAGGTGTCATAGCCACTTTCAGACATATGTGCTGCCAGAGTCCTTGGTTTCCACGGCAGCGGGAAATGGCCTGGGCGCTGAACTTGTCTTTGGCTGTGGAGTTTTGAACGCCTTGAGTGAGGAGCTCCATGTTAGTTTTGTGTGGGTGCTCAAGCTACTTGATTCTATCCCACTGGGCTCAATGGGCATGGGACCGGAAGTGAGCAAACAGGGTTTCCTAGATAGCTGCCAGGACAGCTGATGGTATGTGAAGTGCATGAGGCAGGTGGAGTTGTTTTGACACTGGAAGTGCTGTGCTGCTGCTTCGGACAGTTGCCATTCACCACCACACTACCTTCCCTAGGTGTCATAGCCACTTTCAGACATATGTGCTGCCAGAGCACTTGGTTTTCATGGCAGCGGGAAATGGCTTTGGCTCTGAACTTGTCTTTGGCTATGGAGTTTTGAGCGCCTTGAGTGAGGAGCTGCATGTTAGTTTTGTGTGGGTGCTGAAGCTGCTTGATTCCATCCCACTGGGCTCAATGGGCATGGGACCGGGAAGTGAGCAAACAGGGTTTCCTAGATAGCTGCCACGACAGCTGATGGTTTGTGAAGTGCATGAGGCAGGTGGAGTTGTTTTGGCACTGGAAGAGCTGTGCTGCTGCTTCGGGCAGTTGCCATTCACCACCACACTACCTTCCCTAGGTGTCATAGCCACTTGCAGACATATGTGCTGCCAGAGCACTTGGTTTCCATGGCAGCGGGAAATGGCTTGGGCGCTGAACTTGTCTTTGCCTGTGGAGTTTTGAGCGCCTTGAGTGAGGAGCTCCATGTTAGTTTTGTGTGGGTGCTCCAGCTGCTTGATTCCATCCCACTGGGCTTAAAGGGCATGGGACCAGAAGTGTCCAAACAGGGTTTCCTAGATAGCGGCCAGGACAGCTGATCCTACGTGAAGTTCAAGAGGCAGGTGGAGTTGTTTTTTCACAGGAAGAGCTGTGCTGCTGCTTCAGGCAGTTGCCATTCACCACCACACTACCTTCCCTAGGTGTCATAGCCACTTGCAGACATATGTGCTGCCAGAGCACTTGGTTTCCATGGCAGCGGGAAATGGCTTGGGCTCTGAACTTGTCTTTGGCTGTGGAGTTTTGAGCGCCTTCAGTGAGGAGCTGCATGTTAGTTTTGTGTGGGTGCTCAAGCTGCTTGATTCCATCCCACTGGGCTCAATGGGCATGGGACCGGAAGTGAGCAAACAGGGTTTCCTAGATAGCTGCCAGGACAGCTGATGGTATGTGAAGTTCAAGACGCAGCAGGAGTTGTTTTGGCACAGGAAGAGCTGTGCTGCTGCTTCGGGCAGTTGCATTCACCACCACACTACCTTCCCTAGGTGTCATAGCCACTTTCAGACATATGTGCTGCCAGAGCCCTTGGTTTCCATGGCAGCGGGAAATGGCATTGGCCCTGAACTTGTCTTTTGCTGTGGAGTTTTGAGCGCCTTGAGTGAGGAGCTGCATGTTAGTTTTGTGTGGGTGCTGAAGCTGCTTGATTCCATCCCACTGGGCTCAATGGGCATGGGACCGGAAGTGAGCAAACAGGGTTTCCTAGATAGCTGCCAGGACAGCTGATGGTATGTGAAGTGCATGAGGCAGGTGGAGTTGTTTTGGCACTGGAAGAGCTGTGCTGCTGCTTCGGGCAGTTGCCATTCACCACCACACTACCTTCCCTAGGTGTCATAGCCACGTTCAGACATATGTGCTGCCAGAGCACTTGGTTTCCATGGCAGCGGGAAATGGCTTGGGCGCTGAACTTGTCTTTGGCTGTGGAGTTTGAGCTCCATGTTTGAGGAGCTGCATGTGAGTTTTGTGTGGGTGCTGAAGCTCTTTATTCCATCCCGCTGGGCTCAATGGGCATGGGACCGGAAGTGAGCAAACAGGGTTTCCTAGATAGCTGCCAGGACAGCTGATGGTATGTGAAGTGCATGAGGCAAGTGGAGTTGTTTTGGTACTGGAAGAGCTGTGCTGCTACTTCGGGCATTTGCCATTCACCACCACACTACCTTCCCTAGGTGTCATAGCCACTTTCAGACATATGTGCTGCCAGAGCACTTGGTTTAAATGTCAGCGGGAAATGGCTTATGCTGTGAACTTGTCTTGGGCTGTGGAATTTTGAACGCCTTGAGTGAGGAGCTGCAAGTTAGTTTTGTATGGGTGCTCAAGCTGCTTGATTCCATCCCCCTGTGCTCAATGGGCATGGGACCGGAAGTGAGCAAACAGGGTTTCCTAGATAGCTGCCAGGACAGCTGATTGTGTGTGAAGTTCATGAGGCAGGTGGAGTTGTTTTGGCATTGGAAGAGCTGTGCTGCTGCTTCGGGCAGTTGCCATTCACCACCACACTACCTTCCCTAGGTGTCATAGCCACTTTCAGACATATGTGCTGCCAGAGCCCTTGCTTTCCATGGCAGCGGGAAATGGCTTGGGCTGTGAACTTGTCTTTGGCTGTGGAGTTTTGAGCGCCTTCAGTGAGGAGATCCATGTTAGTTTTGTGTGGGTGCTCAAGCTGCTTGATTCTATCCCACTGGGCTCAATGGGCATGGGACCGGAAGTGAGCAAACAGGGTTTCCTAGATAGCTGCCAGGACAGCTGATGGTATGTGAAGTGCATGAGGCAGGTGGAGTTGTTTTGGCACTGGAAGAGCTGTGCTGCTGCTTCGGGCAGTTGCCATTCACCACCACACTACCTTCCCTAGGTGTCATAGCCACTTTCAGACATATGTGCTGCCAGAGACCTTGGTCTCCATGGCAGTATAAAATGGCTTTGACCCCGAAATTGCCTTTGGCTGTGGAGTTTTGAGCGCCTTGAGTGAGGAGCTGCATGTTAGTTTTGTGTGGGTGCTCAAGCTGCTTGATTCCATCCCACTGGGCTCAATGGGCATGGGACCGGAAGTGAGCAAACAGGGTTTCCTAGATAGCTGCCAGGACAGCTGATGGTTTGTGAAGTGCATGAGGCAGGTGGAGTTGTTTTGGCACTGGAAGAGCTGTGCTGCTGCTTCGGGCAGTTGCCATTCACCACCACACTACCTTCCCTAGCTGTCATAGCCACTTTCAGACATATGTGCTGCCAGAGCCCTTGGTTTCCATGGCAGCGGGAAATGGCTTGGGCACTGAACTTGTCTTTGGCTGTGGAATTTTGAGCGCCTTGATTGAGGAGGTGCATGTTAGTTTTGTGTGGGTGCTCAAGCTGCTTGATTCCATCCCACTGGGCTCAATGGGCATGGGACCGGAAGTGAGCAAACAGGGTTTCCTAGATAGCTGCCAGGACAGCTGATGGTATGTGAAGTGCGTGAGGCAGGTGGAGTTGTATTGGCACTGGAAGAGCTGTGCTGCTGCTTTGGGCAGTTGCTATTCACCACCACACTACCTTCCCTAGGTGTCATAGCCACTTTCAGACATATGTGCTGCCAGAGCACTTGGTTTCCATGGCAGCGGGAAATGGCTTGGGCTCTGAACTTGTGTTTGGCTGTGGAGTTTTGAGCGCCTTGAGTGAGGAGCCGCATGTTAGTTTTGTGTGGGTGCTCAAGCTGCTTGATTCCATCCCACTGGGCTCAATGGACATGGGACCGGAAGTGAGCAAACAGGGTTTCCTAGATAGCTGCCAGGACAGCTGATGGTATGTGAAGTGCATGAGGCAAGTGGAGTTGTTTTGGCACTGGAAGAGCTGTGCTGCTGCTTCGGGCAGTTGCCATTCACCACCACACGACCTTCCCTAGGTGTCATAGCCACTTTCAGACATATGTGCTGCCAGAGCCCTTGGTTTCCATGGCAGCGGGAAATGGCGTTGGCTCTGAACTTGTCTTTGGCTGTGGAGTTTTGAGCGCCTTGAGTGAGGAGCTCCATGTTAGTTTTGTTTGGGTGCTCAAGCTGCTTGTTTCCATCCCACTGGGCTCAATGGGCATGGGACCGGAAGTGACCAAACAGGGTTTCCTAGATAGCTGCCAGGACAGCTGATGGTTTGTGAAGTGCATGAGGCAGGTGGAGTTGTTTTGGCACTGGAAGAGCTGTGCTGCTGCTTCGGGCAGTTGCCATTCACCACCACACTACCTTCCCTAGCTGTCATAGCCACTTTCAGACATATGTGCTGCCAGAGCCCTTGGTTTCCATGGCAGCGGGAAATGGCTTGGGCGCTGAACTTGTCTTTGGCTGTGGAATTTTGAGCGCCTTGAGTGAGGAGCTCCATGTTAGTTTTGTGTGGGTGCTCAAGCTGCTTGATTCCATCCCACTGGGCTCAATGGGCATGGGACCGGAAGTGAGCAAACAGGGTTTCCTAGATAGCTGCCAGGACAGCTGATGGTATGTGAAGTGCGTGAGGCAGGTGGAGTTGTATTGGCACTGGAAGAGCTGTGCTGCTGCTTTGGGCAGTTGCTATTCACCACCACACTACCTTCCCTAGGTGTCATAGCCACTTTCAGACATATGTGCTGCCAGAGCACTTGGTTTCCATGGCAGCGGGAAATGGCTTGGGCTCTGAACTTGTGTTTGGCTGTGGAGTTTTGAGCGCCTTGAGTGAGGAGTCGCATGTTAGTTTTGTGTGGGTGCTCAAGCTGCTTGATTCCATTCCACTGGGCTCAATGGACATGGGACCGGAAGTGAGCAAACAGGGTTTCCTAGATAGCTGCCAGGACAGCTGATGGTATGTGAAGTGCATGAGGCAAGTGGAGTTGTTTTGGCACTGGAAGAGCTGTGCTGCTGCTTCGGGCAGTTGCCATTCACCACCACACGACCTTCCCTAGGTGTCATAGCCACTTTCAGACATATGTGCTGCCAGAGCCCTTGGTTTCCATGGCAGCGGGAAATGGCGTTGGCTCTGAACTTGTCTTTGGCTGTGGAGTTTTGAGCGCCTTGAGTGAGGAGCTCCATGTTAGTTTTGTTTGGGTGCTCAAGCTGCTTGTTTCCATCCCACTGGGCTCAATGGGCATGGGACCGGAAGTGAGCAAACAGGGTTTCCTAGATAGCTGCCAGGACAGCTGATGGTTTGTGAAGTGCATGAGGCAGGTGGAGTTGTTTTGGCACTGGAAGAGCTGTGCTGCTGCTTCGGGCAGTTGCCATTCACCACCACACTACCTTCCCTAGGTGTCATAGCCACTTTCAGACATATGTGCTGCCAGAGCACTTGGTTTCCATGGCAGCGGGAAATGGCTTGGGCGCTGAACTTGTCTTTGCCTGTGGAGTTTTGAGCGCCTTGAGTGAGGAGCTCCATGTTTGTTTTGTGTGGGTGCTCAAGCTGCTTGATTCCATCCCACTGGGCTCAATGGACATGGGACCGGAAGTGAGCAAACAGGGTTTCCTAGATAGCTGCCAGGACAGCTGATGGTATGTGAAGTGCATGAGGCATGTGGAGTTGTTTTGGCACTGGAAGAGCTGTGCTGCTGCTTCGGGCAGTTGCCATTCACCACCACACTACCTTCCCTAGGTGTCATAGCCACTTTCAGACATATGTGCTGCCAGAGCCCTTGGTTTCCATGGCAGCGGGAAATGGCTTTGGCTCTGAACTTGTCTTTGGCTGTGGAGTTTTGAGCGCCGTCAGTGAGGAGCTCCATGTTAGTTTTGTGTGGGTGCTCAAGCTGCTTGATTCCATCCCACTGGGCTCAATGGGCATGGGACCGGAAGTGACCAAACAGGGTTTCCTAGATAGCTGCCAGGACAGCTGATGGTATGTGAAGTGCATGAGGCAGGTGGAGTTGTTTTGGCACTGGAAGAGCTGTGCTGCTGCTTCGGGCAGTTGCCATTCACCACCACACTACCTTCCCTAGGTGTCATAGCCACTTTCAGACATATGTGCTGCCAGAGCCCTTGGTTTCCATGGCAGCGGGAAATGGCTTGGGCTGCGAACTTGTCTTTGGCTGTGGAATTTTGAGCTCCTTGAGTGAGGAGCTGCAAGTTAGTTTTGTGTGGGTGCTCAAGCTGCTTGATTCCATCCCCCTTGGATCAATGGGCATGGGACCGGAAGTGAGCAAACAGGGTTTCCTAGATAGCTGCCAGGACAGCTGATGGTATGTGAAGTTCATGAGGCAGGTGGAGTTGTTTTGGCACTGGAAGAGCTGTGCTGCTGCTTCGGGCAGTTGCCATTCACCACCACACTACCTTCCCTAGGTGTCATAGCCACTTTCAGACATATGTGCTGCCAGAGCACTTGGTTTCCATGGCAGCGGGAAATGGCTTGGGCTGTGAACTTGTCTTTGGCTGTGGAGTTTTGAGCGCCTTGAGTGAGGAGCTGCATGTTAGTTTTGTGTGGGTGCTCAAGCTGCTTGATTCCATCCCACTGGGCTCAATGGGCATGGGACCGGAAGTGAGCAAACAGGGTTTCCTAGATAGCTGCCAGGACAGCTGATGGTATGTGAAGTTCATGAGGCAGGTGGAGTTGTTTTGGCACTGGAAGAGCTGTGCTGCTGCTTTGGGCAGTTGCCATTCACCACCACACGACCTTCCCTACGGGTCATAGCCACTTTCAGACATATGTGCTGCAAGAGCCCTTGGTTTCCATGGCAGCGGGAAATGGCGTTGGCTCTGAACTTGTCTTTGGCTGTGGAGTTTTGAGCGCCTTGAGTGAGGAGCTCCATGTTAGTTTTGTGTGGGTGCTCAAGCTGCTTGGTTCCATCCCACTGGGCTCAATGGGCATGGGACCGGAAGTGAGCAAACAGGGTTTCCTAGATAGCTGCTAGGACAGCTGATGGTTTGTGAATTGCATGTGGCAGGTGGAGTTGTTTTGGCACTGGAAGAGCTGTGCTGCTGCTTCGGGCAGTTGCCATTCAACACCACACTACCTTCCCTAGGTGTCATAGCCACTTTCAGACATATGTGCTGCCAGAGCACTTGGTTTCCATGGCAGCGGGAAATGGCTTGGGCGCTGAACTTGTCTTTGGCTGTGGAGCTTTGAGCGCCTTGAGTGAGGAGCTCCATGTTAGTTTCGTGTGGGTGCTCAAGCTGCATGATTCTATCCCACTGGGCTCAATGGGCATTGGACCGGAAGTGAGCAAACAGGGTTTCCTAGATAGCTGCCAGGACAGCTGATGGTATGTGAAGTGCATGAGGCAGGTGGAGTTGTATTGGCACTGGAAGAGCTGTGCTGCTGCTTCGGGCAGTTGCCATTCACCACCACACTACCTTCCCTAGGTGTCATAGCCACTTGCAGACATATGTGCTGCCAGAGCCCTTGGTTTCCAGGGCAGCGGAAAATGGCTTTGGCTCTGAACTTGTCTTTGGCTGTGGAGTTTTGAGCGCCTTGAGTGAGGAGCTCCATGTTAGTTTTGTGTGGGTGCTCAAGCTGCTTGATTCCATCCCACTGGGCTCAATGGACATGGGACCGGAAGTGAGCAAACAGGGTTTCCTAGATAGCTGCCAGGACAGCTGATGGTTTGTGAAGTGCATGAGGCAGGTGGAGTTGTTTTGGCACTGGAAGAGCTGTGCTGCTGCTTCGGGCAGTTGCCATTCACCACCACACTACCTTCCCTAGGTGTCATAGCCACTTGCAGACATATGTGCTGCCAGAGACCTTGGTTTCCATGGCAGCGGGAAATGGCTTGGGCCCTGAACTTGTCTTTGGCTGTGGAGTTTTGAGCGCCTTGAGTGAGGAGCTGCATGTTAGTTTTGTGTGGGTGCTCAAGCTGCTTGATTCCATCCCACTGGGCTCAATGGGCATGGGACCGGAAGTGAGCAAACAGGGTTTCCTAGATAGCTGCCAGGACAGCTGATGGTATGTGAAGTGCATGAGGCAGGTGGAGTTGTTTTGGCACTGGAAGAGCTGTGCTGCTGCTTCGGGCAGTTGCCATTCACCACCACACTACCTTCCCTAGGTGTCATAGCCACTTTCAGACATATGTGCTGCAAGAGCCCTTGGTTTCCATGGCAGCGGGAAATGGCTTGGGCCCTGAACTTGTCTTTGGCTGTGGAGTTTTGAGCGCCTTGAGTGAGGAGCTCCATGTTAGTTTTGTGTGGGTGCTCAAGCTGCTTGATTCCATCCCACTGGGCTCAATGGGCATGGGACCGGAAGTGAGCAAACAGGGTTTCCTAGATAGCTGCCAGGACAGCTGATGGTATGTGAAGTGCATGAGGCAGGTGGAGTTGTTTTGGCACTGGAAGAGCTGTGCTGCTGCTTCGGGCAGTTGCCATTCACCACCACACTACCTTCCCTAGGTGTCATAGCCACTTTCAGACATATGTGCTGCCAGAGCCCTTGGTTTCCATGGCAGCGGGAAATGGCTTGGGCTCTGAACTTGTCTTTGGCTGTGGAGTTTTGAGCTCCTTGAGTGAGGAGCTCCATGTTAGTTTTGTGTGGGTGCTCAAGCTGCTTGATTCCATCCCACTGGGCTCAATGGGCATGGGACCGGAAGAGAGCAAACAGGGTTTCCTAGATAGCTGCCAGGACAGCTGATGGTATGTGAAGTGCATGAGGCAGGTGGAGTTTTTTTGGCACTGGAAGAGCTGTGCTGCTGCTTCGGGCAGTTGCCATTCACCACCACACTACCTTCCCTAGGTGTCATAGCCCCTTGCAGACATATGTGCTGCCAGAGCACTTGGTTTCCATGGCAGCGGGAAATGGCTTGGGCCCTGAACTTGTCTTTGGCTGTGGAGTTTTGAGCGCCTTGAGTGAGGAGCTCCATGTTAGTTTTGTGTGGGTGCTCAAGCTGCTTGATTCCATCCCACTGGGCTCAATGGGCATGGGACCGGAAGTGAGCAAACAGGGTTTCCTAGATAGCTGCCAGGACAGCTGATGGTATGTGAAGTGCGTGAGGCAGATGGACTTGTATTGGCACTGGAAGAGCTGTGCTGCTGCTTCGGGCAGTTGCCATTCACCACCACACTCCCTTCCCTAGGTGTCATAGCCACTTTCAGACATATGTGCTGCCAGAGCACTTGGTTTCCATGGCAGCGGAAAATGGCTTTGGCCCTGAACTTGTCTTTGGCTGTGGAGTTTTGAGCGCCTTGAGTGAGGAGCTCCATGTTAGTTTTGTGTGGGTGCTCAAGCTGCTTGATTCCATCCCACTGGGCTCAATGGACATGGGACCGGAAGTGAGCAAACAGGGTTTCCTAGATAGCTGCCAGGACAGCTGATGGTATGTGAAGTGCATGAGGCAGGTGGAGTTGTTTTGGCACTGGAAGAGCTGTGCTGCTGCTTCGGGCAGTTGCCATTCACCACCACACTACCTTCCCTAGGTGTCATAGCCACTTGCAGACATATGTGCTGCCAGAGCCCTTGGTTTCCATGGCAGCGGGAAATGGCTTGGGCTGTGAACTTGTCTTTGGCTGTGGAATTTTGAGCTCCTTGAGTGAGGAGCTGCAAGTTAGTTTTGTGTGGGTGCTCAAGCTGCTTGATTCCATCCCCCTTGGATCAATGGGCATGGGACCGGAAGTGAGCAAACAGGGTTTCCTAGATAGCTGCCAGGACAGCTGATGGTATGTGAAGTTCATGAGGCAGGTGGAGTTGTTTTGGCACTGGAAGAGCTGTGCTGCTGCTTCGGGCAGTTGCCATTCACCACCACACTACCTTCCCTAGGTGTCATAGCCACTTTCAGACATATGTGCTGCCAGAGCCCTTGGTTTCCATGGCAGCGGGAAATGGCTTTAACCCTGAACTTGAACCTTGGCTGTGGAGTTTTGAGCGCAGTTAGTGAGGAGCACCATGTTAGTTTTGTGTGGGTGCTCAAGCTGCTTGATTCCATCCCACTGGGCTCAATGGGCATGGGACCGGAAGTGACCAAACAGGGTTTCCTAGATAGCTGCCAGGACAGCTGATGGTATGTGAAGTGCATGAGGCAGGTGGAGTTGTATTGGCACTGGAAGAGCTGTGCTGCTGCTTCGGGCAGTTGCCATTCACCACCACACTACCTTCCCTAGGTGTCATAGCCACTTTCAGACATATGTGCTGCCAGAGCCCTTGGTTTCCATGGCAGCGGGAAATGGCTTGGGCTCTGAACTTGTGTTTGGCTGTGGAGTTTTGAGCGCTTTGAGTGAAGAGCTGCATGTTAGTTTTGTGTGGGTGCTCAAGCTGCTTGATTCCATCCCACTGGGCTCAATGGGCATGGGAACGGAAGTGAGCAAACAGGGTTTCCTAGATAGCTGCCAGGACAGCTGATGGTATGTGAAGTGCATGAGGCAAGTGGACTTGTATTGGCACTGGAAGAGCTGTGCTGCTGCTTCGGGCAGTTGCCATTCACCACCACACTACCTTCCCTAGGTGTCATAGCCACTTTCAGACATATGTGCTGCCAGAGCCCTTGGTTTCCATGGCAGCGGGAAATGGCTTTGGCCCTGAACTTGTCTTTGGCTGTGGAGCTTTGAGCGCATTGAGTGAGGAGCTCCATGTTAGTTTTGTGTGGGTGCTCAAGCTGCTTGATTCCATCCCACTGGGCTCAATGGGCATGGGACCGGAAGTGAGCAAACAGGGTTTCCTAGATAGCTGCCAGGACAGCTGATGGTATGTGAAGTGCATGAGGCAGGTGGAGTTGTTTTGGCACTGGAAGAGCTGTGCTGCTGCTTCGGGCAGTTGCCATTCACCACCACACTACCTTCCCTAGGTGTCATAGCCACTTTCAGACATATGTGCTGCCAGAGCCCTTGGTTTCCATGGCAGCGGGAAATGGCTTGGGCGCTGAACTTGTCTTTGGCTGTGGAATTTTGAATGCCTTGAGTGAGGAGCTGCATGTTAGTTTTGTGTGGGTGCTCAAGCTGCTTGATTCCATCCCACTGGGCTCAATGGGCATGGGACCGGAAGTGACCAAACAGGGTTTCCTAGATAGCTGCCAGGACAGCTGATGGTATGTGAAGTGCATGAGGCAGGTGGAGTTGTTTTGGCACTGGAAGAGCTGTGCTGCTGCTTCGGGCAGTTGCCATTCACCACCACACTACCTTCCTTAGGTGTCATAGCCACTTGCAGACATATGTGCTGCCAGAGCCCTTGGTTTCCATGGCAGCGGGAAATGGCTTGGGCCCTGAACTTGTCTTTGGCTGTGGAGTTTTGAACGCCTTTAAGGAGGAGCTCCGTGTTAGTTTTGTGTGGGTGCTCAAGCTGCTTGATTCCATCCCACTGGGCTCAATGGGCATGGGACCGGAAGTGACCAAACAGGGTTTCCTAGATAGCTGCCAGGACAGCTGATGGTATGTGAAGTGCATGAGGCAGGTGGAGTTGTTTTGGCACTGGAAGAGCTGTGCTGCTGCTTCGGGCAGTTGCCATTCACCACCACACTACCTTCCCTAGGTGTCATAGCCACTTTCAGACATATGTGCTGCCAGAGCCCTTGGTTTCCATGGCAGCGGGAAATGGCTTGGGCTGTGAACTTGTCTTTGGCTGTGGAGTTTTGAGCTCCTTGAGTGAGGAGCTGCAAGTTAGTTTTGTGTGGGTGCTCAAGCTGCTTGATTCCATCCCCCTTGGATCAATGGGCATGGGACCGGAAGTGAGCAAACAGGGTTTCCTAGATAGCTGCCAGGACAGCTGATGGTATGTGAAGTTCATGAGGCAGGTGGAGTTGTTTTGGCACTGGAAGAGCTGTGCTGCTGCTTCGGGCAGTTGCCATTCACCACCACACTACCTTCCCTAGGTGTCATAGCCACTTTCAGACATATGTGCTGCCAGAGCCCTTGGTTTCCATGGCAGCGGGAAATGGCTTTGGCCCTGAACTTGTCTTTGGCTGTGGAGTTTTGAGCGCAGTTAGTGAGGAGCTCCATGTTAGTTTTGTGTGGGTGCTCAAGCTGCTTGATTCCATCCCACTGGGCTCAATGGGCATGGGACCGGAAGTGAGCAAACAGGGTTTCCTAGATAGCTGCCAGGACAGCTGATGGTATGTGAAGTGCATGAGGCAGGTGGAGTTGTATTGGCACTGGAAGAGCTGTGCTGCTGCTTCGGGCAGTTGCCATTCACCACCACACTACCTTCCCTAGGTGTCATAGCCACTTTCAGACATATGTGCTGCCAGAGCACTTGGTTTCCATGGCAGCGGGAAATGGCTTGGGCTCTGAACTTGTGTTTGGCTGTGGAGTTTTGAGCTCCTTGAGTGAGGAGCTGCATGTTAGTTTTGTGTGGGTGCTGAAGCTGCTTGATTCCATCCCACTGGGCTCAATGGGCATGGGACCGGAAGTGAGCAAACAGGGTTTCCTAGATAGCTGCCAGGACAGCTGATGGTATGTGAAGTGCATGAGGCAAGTGGAGTTGTTTTGGCACTGGAAGAGCTGTGCTGCTGCTTCGGGCAGTTGCCATTCACCACCACACTACCTTCTCTAGGTGTCATAGCCACTTTCAGACATATGTGCTGCCAGAGCACTTGGTTTCCATGGCAGCGGAAATGGCTTTGGCCCTGAACTTTTCTTTGGCTGTGGAGTTTTGAGCGCCTTGAGTGAGGAGCTCCATGTTAGTTTTGTGTGGGTGCTCAAGCTGCTTGATTCCATCCCACTGGGCTCAATGGGCATGGGACCGGAAGTGAGCAAACAGGGTTTCCTAGATAGCTGCTAGGACAGCTGATGGTATGTGAAGTGCATGAGGCAGGTGGAGTTGTTTTGGCACTGGAAGAGCTGTGCTGCTGCTTCGGGCAGTTGCCATTCACCACCACACTACCTTCCCTAGGTGTCATAGCCACTTGCAGACATATGTGCTGCCAGAGCACTTGGTTTCCATGGCAGCGGGAAATGGCTTTGTCCCTGAACTTGTCTTTGGCTGTGGAGTTTTGAGCGCCTTGAGTGAGGAGCTCCATGTTAGTTTTGTGTGGGTGCTCAAGCTGCTTGATTCCATCCCACTGGGCTCAATGGGCATGGGACCAGAAGTGACCAAACAGGGTTTCCTAGATAGCTGCCAGGACAGCTGATGGTATGTGAAGTGCATGAGGCAGGTGGAGTTGTTTTGGCACTGGAAGAGCTGTGCTGCTGCTTCGGGCAGTTGCCATTCACCACCACACTACCTTCCCTAGGTGTCATAGCCACTTTCAGACATATGTGCTGCCAGAGCACGTGGTTTCCATGGCAGTGGGAAATGCCTTGGTCGCGGAACTTGTCTTTGGCTGTGGAGTTTTGAGCGCCTTGAGTGAGGAGCTCCATGTTAGTTTTGTGTGGGTGCTCAAGCTGCTTGATTCCATCCCACTGGGCTCAATGGGCATGGGACCAGAAGTGACCAAACAGGGTTTCCTAGATAGCTGCCAGGACAGCTGATGCTTTGTGAAGTGCATGAGGCAGGTGGAGTTGTTTTGGCACTGGAAGAGCTGTGCTGCTGCTTCGGGCAGTTGCCATTCACCACCACACTACCTTCCCTAGGTGTCATAGCCACTTTCAGACATATGTGCTGCCAGAGCACTTGGTTTCCATGGCAGCGGGAAATGCCTTGGTCGCGGAACTTGTCTTTGGCTGTGGAGTTTTGAGCGCCTTGAGTGAGGAGCTCCATGTTAGTTTTGTGTGGGTGCTCAAGCTGCTTGATTCTATCCCACTGGGCTCAATGGGCATGGGACCGGAAGTGAGCAAACAGGGTTTCCTAGATAGCTGCCAGGACAGCTGATGGTTTGTGAAGTGCATGAGGCAGGTGGAGTTGTTTTGGCACTGGAAGAGCTGTGCTGCTGCTTCGGGCAGTTGCCATTCACCACCACACTACCTTCCCTAGCTGTCATAGCCACTTTCAGACATATGTGCTGCCAGAGCCCTTGCTTTCCATGGCAGCGGGAAATGGCTTTGTCTCTGAACTTTTCTTTGGCTGTGGAGTTTTGACCACCTTGAGTGAGGAGCTCCATGTTAGTTTTGTGTGGGTGCTCAAGCTGCTTGATTCCATCCCACTGGGCTCAATGGGCATGGGACCGGAAGTGACCAAACACGGTTTCCTAGATAGCTGCTAGGACAGCTGATGGTATGTGAAGTGCATGAGGCAGGTGGAGTTGTTTTGGCATTGGAAGAGCTGTGCTGCTGCTTCGGGCAGTTGCCATTCACCACCACACTACCTTCCCTAGGTGTCATAGCCACTTGCAGACATATGTGCTGCCAGAGCACGTGGTTTCCATGGCAGTGGGAAATGGCTTTGGCCCTGAACTTGTCTTTGGCTGTGGAGTTTTGAGCGCCTTGAGTGAGGAGCTCCATGTTAGTTTTGTGTGGGTGCTCAAGCTGCTTGATTCCATCCCACTGGGCTCAATGGGCATGGGACCAGAAGTGACCAAACAGGGTTTCCTAGATAGCTGCCAGGACAGCTGATGGTATGTGAAGTGCATGAGGCAGGTGGAGTTGTTTTGGCACTGGAAGAGCTGTGCTGCTGCTTCGGGCAGTTGCCATTCACCACCACACTACCTTCCCTAGGTGTCATAGCCACTTTCAGACATATGTGCTGCCAGAGCACTTGGTTTCCATGGCAGCGGGAAATGCCTTGGTCGCGGAACTTGTCTTTGGCTGTGGAGTTTTGAGCGCCTTGAGTGAGGAGCTCCATGTTAGTTTTGTGTGGGTGCTCAAGCTGCTTGATTCCATCCCACTTGGCTCAATGGGCATGGGACTAGAAGTGAGCAAACAGGGTTTCCTAGATAGCTGCCAGGACAGCTGATGGTTTGTGAAGTGCATGAGGCAGGTGGAGTTGTTTTGGCACTGGAAGAGCTGTGCTGCTGCTTCGGGCAGTTGCCATTCACCACCACACTACCTTCCCTAGGTGTCATAGCCACTTTCAGACATATGTGCTGCCAGAGCCCTTGGTTTCCATGGCAGCGGGAAATGCCTTGGTCGCGGAACTTGTCTTTGGCTGTGGAGTTTTGAGCGCCTTGAGTGAGGAGCTCCATGTTAGTTTTGTGTGGGTGCTCAAGCTGCTTGATTCTATCCCACTGGGCTCAATGGGCATGGGACCGGAAGTGAGCAAACAGGGTTTCCTAGATAGCTGCCAGGACAGCTGATGGTTTGTGAAGTGCATGAGGCAGGTGGAGTTGTTTTGGCACTGGAAGAGCTGTGCTGCTGCTTCGGGCAGTTGCCATTCACCACCACACTACCTTCCCTAGGTGTCATAGCCACTTGCAGACATATGTGCTGCCAGAGCACTTGGTTTCCATGGCAGCGGGAAATGGCTTTGTCCCTGAACTTGTCTTTGGCTGTGGAGTTTTGAGAGCAGTTAGTGAGGAGCTCCATGTTAGTTTTGTGTGGGTGCTCAAGCTGCTTGATTCCATCCCACTGGGCTCAATGGGCATGGGACCGGAAGTGACCAAACAGGGTTTCCTAGATAGCTGCCAGGACAGCTGATGGTATGTGAAGTGCATGAGGCAGGTGGAGTTGTTTTGGCACTGGAAGAGCTGTGCTGCTGCTTCGGGCAGTTGCCATTCACCACCACACTACCTTCCCTAGGTGTCATAGCCACTTTCAGACATATGTGCTGCCAGAGCACTTGGTTTCCATGGCAGCGGGAAATGGCTTGGGCGCTGGACTTGTCTTTGGCTGTGGAGTTTTGAGCGCCTTGAGTGAGGAACTCCATGTTAGTTTTGTGTGGGTGCTCAAGCTGCTTGATTCCATCCCACCGGGCTCAATGGGCATGGGACCGGAAGTGAGCAAACACGGTTTCCTAGATAGCTGCCAGGACAGCTGATGGTTTGTGAAGTGCATGAGGCAGGTGGAGTTGTTTTGGCACTGGAAGAGCTGTGCTGCTGCTTCGGGCAGTTGCCATTCACCACCACACTACCTTCCCTAGGTGTCATAGCCACTTTCAGACATATGTGCTGCCAGAGCACTTGGTTTCCATGGCAGCGGGAAATGGCTTGGGGGCTGAACTTGTCTTTGGCTGTGGAATTTTGAATGCCTTGAGTGAGGAGGTCCATGTTAGTTTTGTGTGGGTGCTCAAGCTGCTTGATTCCATCCCACTGGGTTCAATGGGCATGGGACCGGAAGTGACCAAACAGGGTTTCCTAGATAGCTGCCAGGACAGCTGATGGTATGTGAAGTGCGTGAGGCAGGTGGAGTTTTTTTGGCACTGGAAGAGTTGTGCTGCTGCTTCGGGCAGTTGCCATTCACCACCACACTACCTTCCCTAGGTGTTATAGCCACTTTCAGACATATGTGCTGCCAGAGCCCTTGGTTTCCATGGCAGCGGGAAATGGCTTGGGCTCTGAACTTGTCTTTGGCTGTGGAGTTTTGAGTGCCTTGAGTGAGGAGGTGCATGTTAGTTTTGTGTGGGTGCTCAAGCTGCTTGATTCCATCCCACTGGGCTCAATGGGCATGGGACCGGAAGTGAGCAAACAGGGTTTCCTAGATAGCTGCCACGACAGCTGATGGTTTGTGAAGTGCATGAGGCAGGTGGAGTTGTTTTGGCACTGGAAGAGCTGTGCTGCTGCTTCGGGCAGTTGCCATTCACCACCACACTACCTTCCCTAGGTGTCATAGCCACTTTCAGACATATGTGCTGCCAGAGCACTTGGTTTCCATGGCAGCGGGAAATGGCTTGGGCGCTGAACTTGTCTTTGGCTGTGGAATTTTGAACGCCTTGAGTGAGGAGCTGCATGTTAGTTTTGTGTGGGTGCTCAAGCTGCTTGATTCTATCCCACTGGGCTCAATGGGCATTGGACCAGAAGTGAGCAAACAGGGTTTCCTAGATAGCTGCCAGGACAGCTGATGGTATGTGAAGTGCGTGAGGCAGGTGGAGTTGTTTTGGCACTGGAAGAGCTGTGCTGCTGCTTCGGGCAGTTGCCATTCACCACCACACTACCTTCCCTAGGTGTCATAGCCACTTTCAGACATATGTGCTGCCAGAGCACTTGGTTTCCATGGCAGCGGGAAATGGCTTTGGCCCTGAACTTGTCTTTGGCTGTGGAGTTTTGAGCGCCTTGAGTGAGGAGCTCCATGTTAGTTTTGTGTGGGTGCTCAAGCTGCTTGATTCCATCCCACTGGGCTCAATGGGCATGGGACCAGAAGTGAGCAAACAGGGTTTCCTAGATAGCTGCCAGGACAGCTGATGGTATGTGAAGTGCATGAGGCAGGTGGAGTTGTTTTGGCACTGGAAGAGCTGTGCTGCTTCGGGCAGTTGCCATTCACCACCACACTACCTTCCCTAGGTGTCATAGCCACTTTCAGACATATGTGCTGCCAGAGCCCTTGGTTTCCATGGCAGCGGGAAATGGCTTGGGCGCGGAACTTGTCTTTGCCTGTGGAGATTTGAGCTCCATGTGTGAGGAGCTGCATGTGAGTTTTGTGTGGGTGCTGAAGCTGCTTGATTCCATCCCACTGGGCTTAATGGGCATGGGACCGGAAGTGACCAAACAGGGTTTCCTAGATAGCTGCCAGGACAGCTGATGGTATGTGAAGTGCATGAGGCAGGTGGAGTTGTTTTGGCACTGGAAGAGCTGTGCTGCTGCTTCGGGCAGTTGCCATTCACCACCACACTACCTTCCCTAGGTGTCATAGCCACTTTCAGACATATGTGCTGCCAGAGCCCTTGGTTTCCATGGCAGCGGGAAATGGCTTGGGCGCTGAACTTGTCTTTGGCTGTGGAGTTTTTGCGCCTTCAGTGAGGAGCTGCATGTTAGTTTTGTGTGGGTGCTCAAGCTGCTTGATTCTATCCCACTGGGCTCAATGGGCATGGGACCGGAAGTGACCGAACAGGGTTTCCTAGATAGCTGCCAGGACAGCTGATGGTATGTGAAGTTTGTGAGGCAGATGGAGTTGTTTTGGCACTGGAAGAGCTGTGCTGCTGCTTCGGGCAGTTGCCATTGACCACCACACTCCCTTCCCTAGGTGTCATAGCCACTTTCAGACATATGTGCTGCCAGGGCCCTTGCTTTCCATGGCAGCGGGAAATGGCTTGGGCTGTGAACTTGTCTTTAGCTGTGGAATTTTGAGCTCCTTGAGTGAGGAGCTGCAAGATAGTTTTGTGTGGGTGCTCAAGCTGCTTGATTCCATCCCACTGGGCTCAATGGGCATGGGACCGGAAGTGAGCAAACAGGGTTTCCTAGATAGCTGCCAGGACAGCTGATGGTATGTGAAGTTCATGAGGCAGGTGGAGTTGTTTTGGCAGTGGAAGAGCTGTGCTGCTGCTTCGGGCAGTTGCCATTCACCACCACACTACCTTCCCTAGGTGTCATAGCCACTTTCAGACATATGTGCTGCCAGAGCACTTGGTTTCCATGGCAGCGTGAAATGGCTTTGGCCCTGAACTTGTCTTTGGCTGTGGAGTTTTGAGCGCCTTGAGTGAGGAGCTGCATGTTAGTTTTGTGTGGGTGCTGAAGCTGCTTGATTCCATCCCACTGGGCTCAATGGGCATGGGACCGGAAGTGAGCAAACAGGGTTTCCTAGATAGCTGCCAGGACAGCTGATGGTATGTGAAGTGCATGAGGCAGGTGGAGTTGTTTTGGCACAGGAAGAGCTGTGCTGCTGCTTCGGGCAGTTGCCATTCACCACCACACTACCTTCCCTAGGTGTCATAGCCACTTGCAGACATATGTGCTGCCAGAGCACTTGGTTTCCATGGCAGCGGGAAATGGCTTGGGCCCTGAACTTGTCTTTGGCTGTGGAGTTTTGATTTCCTTCAGTGAGGAGGTGCATGTTAGTTTTGTGTGGGTGCTCAAGCTGCTTGATTCTATCCCACTGGGCTCAATGGGCATGGGACCGGAAGTTAGCAAACAGGGTTTCCTAGATAGCTGCCAGGACAGCTGATGGTATGTGAAGTGCATGAGGCAGGTGGAGTTGTTTTGGCACTGGAAGAGCTGTGCTGCTTCGGGCAGTTGCCATTCACCACCACACTACCTTCCCTAGGTGTCATAGCCACGTTCAGACATATGTGCTGCCAGAGCACTTGGTTTCCATGGCAGCGGGAAATGGCTTGGGCGCTGAACTTGTCTTTGGATGTGGAGTTTTGAGCTCCATGTGTGAGGAGCTGCATGTGAGTTTTGTGTGGGTGCTGAAGCTGCTTGATTCCATCCCACTGGGCTCAATGGGCATGGGACCGAAAGTGACCAAACAGGGTTTCCTAGATAGCTGCCAGGACAGCTGATGGTATGTGAAGTGCATGAGGCAGGTGGAGTTGTTTTGGCACTGGAAGAGCTGTGCTGCTGCTTCGGGCAGTTGCCATTCACCACCACACTACCTTCCCTAGGTGTCATAGCCACTTTCAGACATATGTGCTGCCAGAGCCCTTGGTTTCCATGGCAGCGGGAAATGCCTTGGGCCCTGAACTTGTCTTTGGCTGTGGAATTTTGAGCTCCTTGAGTGAGGAGCTGCAAGTTAGTTTTGTGTGGGTGCTCAAGCTGCTTGATTCCATCCCCCTTGGATCAATGGGCATGGGACCGGAAGTGAGCAAACAGGGTTTCCTAGATAGCTGCCAGGACAGCTGATGGTATGTGAAGTTCATGAGGCAGGTGGAGTTGTTTTGGCACTGGAAGAGCTGTGCTGCTGCTTCGGGCAGTTGCCATTCACCACCACACTACCTTCCCTAGGTGTCATAGCCACTTTCAGACATATGTGCTGCAAGAGCCCTTGGTTTCCATGGCAGCGGGAAATGGCTTTAACCCTGAACTTGTCTTTGGCTGTGGAGTTTTGAGCGCAGTTAGTGAGGAGCTCCATGTTAGTTTTGTGTGGGTGCTCAAGCTGCTTGATTCCATCCCACTGGGCTCAATGGGCATGGGACCGGAAGTGAGCAAACAGGGTTTCCTAGATAGCTGCCAGGACAGCTGATGGTATGTGAAGTGCATGAGGCAGGTGGAGTTGTATTGGCACTGGAAGAGCTGTGCTGCTGCTTCGGGCAGTTGCCATTCACCACCACACTACCTTCCCTAGGTGTCATAGCCACTTTCAGACATATGTGCTGCCAGAGCACTTGGTTTCCATGGCAGCGGGAAATGGCTTGGGCTCTGAAATTGTGTTTGGCTGTGGAGTTTTGATTTCCTTGAGTGAGGAGCTGCATGTTAGTTTTGTGTGGGTGCTCAAGCTGCTTGATTCCATCCCACTGGGCTCAATGGGCATGGGACCGGAAGTGAGGAGTTGTTTTGGCACTGGAAGAGCTGTGCTGCTGCTTCGGGCAGTTGCCATTCACCACCACACGACCTTCCCTAGGTGTCATAGCCACTTTCAGACATATGTGCTGCCAGAGCACTTGGTTTCCATGGCAGCGGGAAATGGCGTTGGCTCTGAACTTGTCTTTGGCTGTGGAGTTTTGAGCGCCTTGAGTGAGGAGCTCCATGTTAGTTTTGTTTGGGTGCTCAAGCTGCTTGTTTCCATCCCACTGGGCTCAATGGGCATGGGACCGGAAGTGAGCAAACAGGGTTTCCTAGATAGCGGCCAGGACAGCTGATGGTATGTTAAGTGCGTGAGGCAGATGGACTTGTATTGGCACTGGAAGAGCTGTGCTGCTGCTTCGGGCAGTTGCCATTCACCACCACACTACCTTCCCTAGGTGTCATAGCCACTTGCAGACATATGTGCTGCCAGAGCCCTTGGTTTCCATGGCAGCGGGAAATGGCTTTGCCTCTGAACTTGTCTTAGGCTGTGGAGTTTTGAGTGCCTTCAGTGAGGAGCTGCATGTTAGTTTTGTGTGGGTGTTCAAGCTGCTTGATTCCATCCCACTGGGCTCAATGGGCATGGGACCGGAATTGAGCAAACAGGGTTTCCTAGATATCTACCAGGACAGCTGATAGTATGTGAAGTTCATGGGGCAGGTGGAGTTGTTTTGGCACTGGAAGAGCTGTGCTGCTGCTTCGGGCAGTTGCCATTCACCACCACACTACCTTCCCTAGGTGTCATAGCCACTTTCAGACATATGTGCTGCCAGATCCCTTGGTTTCCATGGCAGCGGGAAATGGCTTTGGCCCTGAACTTGTCTTTGGCTGTGGAGCTTTGAGCGCATTGAGTGAGGAGCTCCATGTTAGTTTTGTGTGGGTGCTCAAGCTGCTTGATTCCATCCCACTGGGCTCAATGGGCATGGGACCGGAAGTGAGCAAACAGGGTTTCCTAGATAGCTGCCAGGACAGCTGATGGTATGTGAAGTGCATGAGGCAGGTGGAGTTGTTTTGGCACTGGAAGAGCTGTGCTGCTGCTTCGGGCAGTTGCCATTCACCACCACACTACCTTCCCTAGGTGTCATAGCCACTTTCAGACATATGTGCTGCCAGAGCACTTGGTTTCCATGGCAGCGGGAAATGGCTTGGGCTGTGAACTTGTCTTTGGCTGTGGAATTTTGAGCTCCTTGAGTGAGGAGCTGCAAGTTAGTTTTGTGTGGGTGCTCAAGCTGCTTGATTCCATCCCCCTTGGATCAATGGGCATGGGACCGGAAGTGAGCAAACAGGGTTTCCTAGATAGCTGCCAGGACAGCTGATGGTATGTGAAGTTCATGAGGCAGGTGGAGTTGTTTTGGCACTGGAAGAGCTGTGCTGCTGCTTCGGGCAGTTGCCATTCACCACCACACTACCTTCCCTAGGTGTCATAGCCACTTTCAGACATATGTGCTGCCAGAGCCCTTGGTTTCCATGGCAGCGGGAAATGGCTTTAACCCTGAACTTGTCTTTGGCTGTGGAGTTTTGAGCGCAGTTAGTGAGGAGCTCCATGTTTAGTTTTGTGTGGGTGCTCAAGCTGCTTGATTCCATCCCACTGGGCTCAATGGGCATGGGGACCGGAAGTGGACCAAACAGGGTTTTCCTAGATAGCTGCCAGGACAGCTGATGGTATGTGAAGTGCATGAGGCAAGTGGAGTTGTTTTGGCAACTGGAAGAGCTGTGCTGCTGCTTCGGGGCAGTTGCCATTCACCACCACACGACCTTCCCTACGTGTCATAGCCACTTTCAGACATATGTGCTGCCAGAGCCCTTGGTTTCCATGGCAGCGGGAAAATGGCGTTGGCTCTAAACTTGTCTTTGGCTGTGGAGTTTTGAGCGCCTTGAGTGAGGAGCTCCATGTTAGTTTTGTTTTGGGTGCTCCAAGCTGCTTGTTTCCATCCCACTGGGCTCAATGGGCATGGGACCGGAAGTGAGCAAACAGGGTTTCCTAGATAGCTGCCAGGGACAGCTGATGGTATGTGAAGTGCGTGAGGCAGATGGACTTGTATTGGCACTGGAAGAGCTGTGCTGCTGCTTCGGGCAGTTGCCATTCACCACCACACTACCTTCCCTAGGTGTCATAGCCACTTTCAGACATATGTGCTGCCAGAGCACTTGCTTTCCATGGCAGCGGGGAAATGGCTTTGCCTCTGAACTTGTCTTAGGCTGTGGAGTTTTGAGTGCCTTCAGTGAGGAGCTGCATGTTAGTTTTTGTGTGGGTGTTCAAGCTGCTTGATTCCATCCCACTGGGGCTCAATGGGCATGGGACCGGAATTGAGCAAACAGGGTTTCCTAGATATCTACCAGGACAGCTGATAGTATGTGAAGTTCATGGGGCAGGTGGAGTTGTTTTTGGCACTGGAAGAGCTGTGCTGCTGCTTCGGGCAGTTGCCATTCACCACCACACTACCTTCCCTAGGTGTCATAGCCACTTTCAGACATATGTGCTGCCAGAGCCCTTGGTTTCCATGGCAGCGGGGAAATGGCTTTGGCTCTGAACTTGTCTTTGGCTGTGGAGCTTTGAGCGCATTGAGTGAGGAGCTCCATGTTAGTTTTGTGTGGGTGCTCAAGCTGCTTGATTCCATCCCACTGGGCTCAATGGGCATGGGGACCGGAAGTGAGCAAACAGGGTTTCCTAGATAGCTGCCAGGGACAGCTGATGGTATGTGAAGTGCATGAGGCAGGTGGAGTTGTTTTTGGCCCTGGAAGAGCTGTGCTGCTGCTTCGGGCAGTTGCCATTCACCACCACACTACCTTCCCCTAGGTGTCATAGCCACTTGCAGACATATGTGCTGCCAGAGCCCCTTGGTTTCCATGGCAGCGGGAAATGGCTTGGGCCCTGAACTTGTCTTTGGCTGTGGAGTTTTGAACGCCTTTAAGGAGGGAGCTCCGTGTTAGTTTTGTGTGGGTGCTCAAGCTGCTTGATTCCATCCCACTGGGCTCAATGGGCATTGGACCGGAAGTGAGCAAACAGGGTTTCCTAGATAGCTGCCAGGACAGCTGATGTTATGTGAAGTTCATTAGGGCAGGTGGAGTTGTTTTGGCACTGGAAGAGCTGTGCTGCTGCTTCGGGCAGTTTGCCATTCACCACCACACTACCTTCCCCTAGGTGTCATAGCCACTTTCAGACATATGTGCTGCCAGAGCCCTTGGTTTCCATGGCAGCGGGAAATGGCTTTGGCTCTGAACTTGTCTTTGGCTGTGGAGCTTTGAGCGCATTGAGTTGAGGAGCTCCATGTTAGTTGTGTGTGGGTGCTCAAGCTGCTTGATTCCATCCCACTGGGCTCAATGGGCATGGGACCGGAAGTGAGCAAACAGGGTTTCCTAGATAGCTGCCATGACAGCTGATGGTATGTGAAGTGCATGAGGCAGGTGGAGTTGTTTTGGCACTGGAAGAGCTGTTGCTGCTGCTTCGGGCAGTTGCCCATTCACCACCACACTACCTTCCCTAGGTGTCAGAGCCACTTTCAGGACATATGTGCTGCCAGAGCCCTTGGTTTCCATGGCAGCGGGGAAATGGCTTTGGCCCTGAACTTGTCTTTGGCTGTGGAGCTTTGAGCGCGTTGAGTGAGGAGCTCTATGTTAGTTTTTGTGTGGGTGCTCAAGCTGCTTGATTCCATCCCACTGGGCTCAATGGGCATGGGACCGGAAGTGAGCAAACAGGGGTTTCCTAGATACCGGCCAGGGACAGCTGATGGTATGTGAAGTTCATGAGGCAGGTGGAGTTGTTTTTGGCACTGGAAGAGCTGTGCTGCTGCTTCGGGGCCGTTGCCATTCACCACCACACTACCTTCCCCTAGCTGTCATAGCCACTTTCAGACATATGTGCTGCCAGAGCACTTGGTTTCCATGGCAGCGGGGAAATAGCTTGGGCCCCTGAATTTGTCCTTTCTCTGTGGAGTTTTGAGCGCCTTGATTGAGGAGGTGCATGTTAGTTTTGTGTGGGTGCTCAAGCTGCTTGATTCCATCCCACTGGGCTCAATGGGCATGGGACCGGAAGTGAGCAAACAGGGTTTCCTAGATAGCGGCCAGGACAGCTGATGGTATGTGAAGTTCATGAGGCAGGTGGAGTTGTTTTGGCACTGGAAGAGCTGTGCTGCTGCTTCGGGCAGTTGCCATTCACGACCCACACTACCTTCCCTAGGTGTCATAGCCACTTTCAGACATATGTGCTGCCAGAGCCCTTGGTTTCCATGGCAGCGGGGAAATGGCTTGGGCGCTGAACTTGTCTTTGCCTGTGGAGCTTTGAGTGCCATGAGTGAGAGGAGCTGCATGTTAGTTTTGTGTGGGTGCTCAAGCTGCTTGATTCCATCCCACTGGGCTCAATGGGACATGGGGACCGGAAGTGAGCAAACAGGGTTTTCCTTGATAGCTGCCAGGACAGCTGATGGTATGTGAAGTGCATGAGGCAGGTGGAGTTGTTTTGGCACTGGAAGAGCTGTGCTGCTGCTTCGGGGCAGTTGCCAATCACGACCACACTACCTTCCCCTAGGTGTCAGAGCCACTTTCAGACATATGTGCTGCCAGAGCCCCTTGGTTTCCATGGCAGCGGGGAAATGGCTTGGGCGCTGAACTTGTCTTTGGCTGTGGAGCTTTGAGCGCCTTGAGTGAGGAGCTCCATGTTAGTTTTGTTTGGGTGCTCAAGCTGCTTGATTCTATCCCACTGGGCTCAATGGGCATGGGACCGGAAGTGAGCAAAAAAGGGTTTCCTAGATAGCTGCCAGGACAGCTGATGGTATGTGAAGTGCATGAGGCAGGTGGAGTTGTTTTGGCACTGGAAGAGCTTGGAAGAGCTGTGCTGCTGCTTCGGGCAGTTGCCATTCACCACCACACTACCTTCCCTAGGTGTCAGAGCCACTTTCAGACATATGTGCTGCCAGAGCCCTTGGTTTCCATGGCAGCGGGAAATGCCTTTGGCCCTGAACTTGTCTTTGGCTGTGGAGCTTTGAGCGCCTTCAGTGAGGAGCTCCATGTTAGTTTTGTGTGGGTGCTCAAGCTGCTTGATTCCATCCCACTGGGCTCAATGGGCATTGGACCGGAAGTGAGCAAACAGGGTTTCCTAGATAGCGGCCAGGACAGCTGATGGTATGTGAAGTTCATGAGGCAGGTGGAGTTGTTTTGGCACTGGAAGAGCTGTGCTGCTGCTTCGGGCAGTTGCCATTCACCACCACACTACCTTCCCTAGGTGTCATAGCCACTTTCAGACATATGTGCTGCAAGAGCCCTTGCTTTCCATGGCAGCGGGAAATGGCTTTGTCTCTGAACTTTTCTTTGGCTGTGGAGTTTTGAGCACCTTGAGTGAGGAGCTCCATGTTAGTTTTGTGTGGGTGCTCAAGCTGCTTGATTCCATCCCACTGGGCTCAATGGGCATGGGACCGGAAGTGACCAAACAGGGTTTCCTAGATAGCTGCCAGGACAGCTGATGGTATGTGAAGTGCATGAGGCAGGTGGAGTTGTTTTGGCACTGGAAGAGCTGTGCTGCTGCTTCGGGCAGTTGCCATTCACCACCACACTACCTTCCCTAGGTGTCATAGCCACTTTCAGACATATGTGCTGCCAGAGCACTTGGTTTCCATGGCAGCGGGAAATAGCTTGGGCCCTGAATTTGTCTTTCTCTGTGGAGTTTTGAGCGCCTTGAGTGAGGAGCTGCATGTTAGTTTTGTGTGGGTGCTCAAGCTGCTTGATTCCATCCCACTGGGCTCAATGGGCATGAGACCGCAAGTGACCAAACAGGGTTTCCTAGATAGCGGCCAGGACAGCTGATGGTATGTGAAGTGCATGAGGCAGGTGGAGTTGTTTTGGCACTGGAAGAGCTGTGCTGCTGCTTCGGGCAGTTGCCATTCACCTGCACACTACCTTCCCTAGGTGTCATAGCCACTTGCAGACATATGTGCTGCCAGAGCCCTTGGTTTCCATGGCAGCGGGAAATGGCTTTGGCTCTGAACTTGTCTTTGGCTGTGGAGTTTTGAGCACCTTGAGTGAGGA
This sequence comes from Ochotona princeps, assembly GCF_030435755.1. Taxonomy (NCBI): domain Eukaryota; kingdom Metazoa; phylum Chordata; class Mammalia; order Lagomorpha; family Ochotonidae; genus Ochotona; species Ochotona princeps. The sequence continues at coordinate 58,394 of NW_026698895.1, read as the reverse complement.
GGTGCATGTTAGTTTTGTGTGGTTGCTCAAGCTGCTTGATTCCATCCCACTGGGCTCAATGGGCATGGGACCGGAAGTGAGCAAACAGGGTTTCCTAGATAGCTGAAAGGACAGCTGATGGTATGTGAAGTGCATGAGGCAGGTGGAGTTGTTTTGGCACTGGAAGAGCTGTGCTGCTGCTTCGGTCAGTTGCCATTCACCACCACACTACCTTCCCTAGGTGTCATAGCAACTTTCAGACATATGTGCTGCCCTTGGTTTTCATGGCAGCCGGATGGCTTGGTCCCTGAACTTGTCTTTGGCTTTGGAGTTTTGAGCGCCTTGAGTGAGGAGGTGCATGTTAGTTTTGTGTGGGTGCTCAAGCTGCTTGATTCTATCCCACTGGGCTCAATGGGAATGGTACTGGAAGTGAGCAAATAGGGTTTCCTAGATAGCTGCCAGGACAGCTGATGGTATGTGAAGTGCATGAGGCAGGTGGAGTTGTTTTGGCACTGGAAGAGCTGTGCTGCTGCTTCGGGCAGTTGCCTTCACCACCACACTACCTTCCCTAGGTGTCATAGCCACTTTCAGACATATGTGCTGCCAGAGCCCTTGGTTTCCATGGCAGCGGGAAATGGCTTTGGCCCTGAACTTGTCTTTGGCTGTGGAGTTTTGAGTGCCATGAGTGAGGAGCTCCATGTTAGTTTTGTGTGGGTGCTCAAGCTGCTTGATTCCATCCCACTGGGCTCAATGGGCATGGGACCGGAAGTGAGCAAACAGGGTTTCCTTGATAGCTGCCAGGACAGCTGATGTTATGTGAAGTGCATGAGGCAGGTGGAGTTGTTTTGGCACTGGAAGAGCTGTGCTGCTGCTTCGGGCAGTTGCCATTCACCACCACACTACCTTCCCTAGGTGTCATAGCCACTTTCAGACATATGTGCTGCCAGAGCCCTTGGTTTCCATGGCAGCGGGAAATGGCTTGGGCGCTGAACTTGTCTTTGGCTGTGGAGCTTTGAGCGCCTTGAGTGAGGAGCTGCATGTTAGTTTTGTGTGGGTGCTCAAGCTGCTTGATTCCATCCCACTGGGCTCAATGGGCATGGGACCGGAAGTGAGCAAACAGGGTTTCCTAGATAGCTGTCAGGACAGCTGATGGTATGTGAAGTGCATGAGGCAGGTGGAGTTGTTTTGGCACTGGAAGAGCTGTGCTGCTGCTTCGGGCAGTTGCCATTCACCACCACACTACATTCCCTAGGGGTCATAGCCACTTTCAGACATATGTGCTGCCAGAGCACTTGGTTTCCATGGCAGCGGGAAATGGCTTTGTCTCTGAACTTTTCTTTGGCTGTGGATCTTTGAGCGCGTTGAGTGAGGAGCTCCATGTTAGTTTTGTGTGGGTGCTCAAGCTGCTTGATTCCATCCCACTGGGCTCAATGGGCATGGGACCGGAAGTGAGCAAACAGGGTTTCCTAGATAGCTGCGACGACAGCTGATGGTATGTGAAGTGCATGAGGCAGGTGGAGTTGTTTTGGCACTGGAAGAGCTGTGCTGCTGCTTCGGGCAGTTGCCATTCACCACCACACTACCTTCCCTACGTGTCATAGCCACTTTCAGACATATGTGCTGCCAGAGCACTTGGTTTCCATGGCAGCGGGAAATGGCTTTGGCCCTGAACTTGTCTTTGGCTGTGGAGTTTTGAGCGCCTTGAGTGAGAAGCTGCATGTTAGTTTTGTGTGGGTGCTCAAGCTGCTTGATTCCATCCCACTGGGCTCAATGGGCATGGGACCGGAAGTGAGCAAACAGGGTTTCCTAGATAGCTGCCAGGACAGCTGATGGTATGTGAAGTTCATGAGGCAGGTGGAGTTGTTTTGGCAGTGGAAGAGCTGTGCTGCTGCTTCGGGCAGTTGCCATTCACCACCACACTACCTTCCCTAGGTGTCATAGCCACTTTCAGACATATGTGCAGCCAGAGCCCTTGGTTTCCATGGCAGCGGGAAATGGCTTTGGCCCTGAACTTGTGTTTGGCTGTGGAGTTTTGAGCACCTTGAGTGAGGAGCTCCATGTTAGTTTTGTGTGGGTGCTCAAGCTACTTCATTCCATCCCACTGGGCTCAAAGGGCATGGGACCGGAAGTGAGCAAACAGGGTTTCCTAGATAGCTGCCAGGACAGCTGATGGTATGTGAAGTGCATGAAGCAGGAGGAGTTGTTTTGGCACTGGAAGAGCTGTGCTGCTGCTTCGGGCAGTTGCCATTCACCACCACACTACCTTCCCTAGGTGTCATAGCCACTTTCAGACATATGTGCTGCCAGAGCACTTGGTTTCCATGGCAGCGGGAAATGGCATTGGCCCTGAACTTGTGTTTGGCTGTGGAGGTTGAGTGCCTTCAGTGAGGAGCTGCATGTTAGCTTTGTGTGGGTGCTCAAGCTACTTCATTGCATCCCACTGGGCTCAATGGGCATGGGACCGGAAGTGAGCAAACAGGGCTTCCTAGATATCTGCTAGGACAGCTGATGGTATGTGAAGTGCATGAGGCAGGAGGAGTTGTTTTGGCACTGGAAGAGCTGTGCTGCTGCTTCGGGCAGTTGCCATTCACCACCACACTACCTTCCCTAGGTGTCATAGCCACTTTCAGACATATGTGTTGCCAGAGCCCTTGGTTTCCATGGCAGCGGGAAATGGCTTGGGCTCTGAACTTGTCTTTGGCTGTGGAGTTTTGAGCGCCTTGATTGAGGAGGTGCATGTTAGTTTTGTGTGGGTGCTCAAGCTGCTTGATTCCATCCCACTGGGCTCAATGGGCATGGGACCGGGAAGTGACCAAACTGTGTTTCCTAGATAGCTGCCAGGACAGCTGATGGTATGTGAAGTGCATGAGGCAGGTGGAGTTGTTTTGGCACTGGAAGAGCTGTGCTGCTGCTTCGGGCAGTTGCCATTCACCACCACACTACCTTCCCTAGGTGTCATAGCCACTTTCAGACATATGTGCTGCCAGAGCCCTTGGTTTCCATGGCAGTGGGAAATGGCTTAGGCTCTGAACTTGTCTTTAGCTGTGGAGTTTTGAGCGCCGTCAGTGAGGAGCTCCATGTTAGTTTTGTGTGGGTGCTCAAGCTGCTTGATTCCATCCCACTGGGCTCAATGGGCATGGGACCGGAAGTGAGCAAACAGGGTTTCCTAGATAGCGGCCAGGATTGCTGATGGTATGTGAAGTTCATGAGGCAGGTGGAGTTGTTTTGGCACTGGAAGAGCTGTGCTGCTGCTTCGGGCAGTTGCCATTCACCACCACACTACCTTCCCTAGGTGTCATAGCCACTTTCAGACATATGTGCTGCCAGGGCCCTTGGTTTCCATGGCAGCGGGAAATGGCTTGGGGTCTGAACTTGCCTTTGGCTGTGGAGCTTTGAGCGCCTTGAGTGAGGAGCTCCATGTTAGTTTTGTGTGGGTGCTCAAGCTGCTTGATTCCATCCCACTGGGCTCAATGGGCATGGGACCGGAAGTGACCAAACAGGGTTTCCTAGATAGCTGCCAGGACAGCTGATGGTATGTGAAGTTCATGAGGCAGGTGGAGTTGTTTTGGCACTGGAAGAGCTGTGCTGCTGCTTCGGGCAGTTGCCATTCACCACCACACTACCTTCCCTAGGTGTCATAGCCACTTTCAGACATATGTGCTGCCAGAGCCCTTGGTTTCCATGGCAGCGGGAAATGGCATTGTCCCTGAACTTGTCTTTGGCTGTGGAGTTTTGAGCGGCGTCAGTGAGGAGCTCCATGTTAGTTTTGTGTGGGTGCTCAAGCTGCTTGATTCCATCCCACTGGGCTCAATGGGCATGGGACCGGAAGTGAGCAAACAGGGTTTCCTAGATAGTTACCAGGACAGCTGATTGTATGTGAAGTTCATGAGGCAGCAGGAGTTGTTTTGGCACTGGAAGAGCTGTGCTGCTGCTTCGGGCAGTTGCCATTCACCACCACACTACCTTCCCTAGGTGTCATAGCCACTTGCAGACATATGTGTTGCCAGAGCCCTTGGTTTCCATGGCAGCGGGAAATGGCTTGGGCTCTGAACTTGTCTTTGGCTGTGGAGTTTTGAGCGCCTTGATTGAGGAGGTGCATGTTAGTTTTGTGTGGGTGCTCAAGCTGCTTGATTCCATCCCACTGGGCTCAATGGGCATGGGACCGGGAAGTGACCAAACTGGGTTTCCTAGATAGCTGCCAGGACAGCTGATGGTATGTGAAGTTCATGAGGCAGGTGGAGTTGTTTTGGCACTGGAAGAGCTGTGCTGCTGCTTCAGGCAGTTGCCATTCACCAAAACACTACCTTCCCTAGGTGTCATAGCCACTTTCAGACATATGTGCTGCCAGAGCCCTTGGTTTCCATGGCCGTGGGAAATGGCTTTGGCCCTGAACTTTCCTTTGGCTGTGGTATCTTGAGCGCCGTCAGTGAGGAGCTCCATGTTAGTTTTGTGTGGGTGCTCAAGCTGCTTGATTCCATCCCACTGGGCTCAATGGGCATGGGACCGGAAGTGACCAAACAGGGTTTCCTAGATAGCGGCCAGGACAGCTGATGGTATGTGAAGTGCATGAGGCAGGGGGAGTTGTTTTGGCACTGGAAGAGCTGTGCTGCTGCTTCGGGCAGTTGCCATTCACCACCACACTACCTTCTCTAGGTGTCATAGCCACTTTCAGACATATGTGCTGCCAGAGCACTTGGTTTCCATGGCAGCAGGAAATGGCTTTGGCTCTGAACTTGTCTTTGGCTGTGGAGTTTTGAGCGCCTTCAGTGAGGAGCTCGATATTAGTTTTGTGTGGGTGCTCAAGCTGCTTGATTGTATCCCACTGGGCTCAATGGGCATGGGACCGGAAGTGACCAAACAGGGTTTCCTAGATAGTTACCAGGACAGCTGATGGTATGTGAAGTGCATGAGGCAAGTGGAGTTGTTTTGGCACTGGAAGAGCTGTGCTGCTGCTTCGGGCAGTTGCCATTCACCACCACACTACCTTCCCTAGGTGTCATAGCCACTTGCAGACATATGTGCTGCCAGAGCCCTTGGTTTCCATGGCAGCGGGAAATGGCTTGGGCGCTGAACTTGCCTTTGGCTGTGGAGTTTTGAGCACCTTGAGTGAGGAGGTGCATGTTAGTTTTGTGTGGGTGCTCAAGCTGCTTGATTCCATCCCACTGGGCTCAATGGGCATGGGACCGGAAGTGAGCAAACAGGGTTTCCTAGATAGCTGCCAGGACAGCTGATGGTATGTGAAGTTCATGAGGCAGTTGGAGTTGTTTTGGCACTGGAAGAGCTGTGCTGCTGCTTCGGGCAGTTGCCATTCACCACCACACTACCTTCCCTAGGTGTCATAGCCACTTGCAGACATATGTGCTGCCAGAGCCCTTGGTTTCCATGGCAGCGGGAAATGGCTTTCGCCCTGAACTTGCCTTTGGCTGTGGAGTTTTGAGCGCCTTGAGTGAGGAGCTCCATGTTAGTATTGTGTGGGTGCTCAAGCTGCTTGATTCCATCCCACTGGGCTCAATGGGCATGGCACCGGAAGTGACCAAACAGGGTTTCCTAGATAGCTGCCAGGACAGCTGATGGTATGTGAAGTTCATGAGGCAGGTGGAGTTGTTTTGGCACTGGAAGAGCTGTGCTGCTGCTTCGGGCAGTTGCCATTCACCACCACACTACCTTCCCTAGGTGTCATAGCCACTTTCAGACATATGTGCTGCCAGAGCACTTGGTTTCCATGGCAGCGGGAAGTGGCTTGCGCGCTGAACTTGTCTTTGGCTGTGGAGTTTTGAGCGCCTTGAGTGAGGAGCTCCATGTTAGTTTTGTGTGGGTGCACAAGCTGCTTGATTCCATCCCACTGGGCTCAATGGGCATGGGACCGGAAGTGAGCAAACAGGGTTTCCTAGATAGCGGCCAGGACAGCTGATTATATGTGAAGTGCATGAGGCAGGTGGAGTTGTTTTGGCACTGGAAGAGCTGTGCTGCTTCTTCGGGCAGTTGCCATTCACCACCACACTACCTTCCCTAGGTGTCATAGCCACTTTCAGACATATGTGCTGCCAGAGCCCTTGGTTTCCATGGCAGCGGGAAATGGCTTTGGCCCTGAACTTCTCTTTGGCTGTGGAGTTTTGAGCGCCGTCAGTGAGGAGCTCGATGTTAGATTTGTGTGGGTGCTCAAGCTGCTTGATTCCATCCCACTGGGCTCAATGGGCATGGGACCGGAAGTGACCAAACAGGGTTTCCTAGATAGCGGCCAGGACAGCTGATGGTATGTGAAGTGCATGAGGCAGGTGGAGTTGTTTTGGCACTGGAAGAGCTGTGCTGCTGCTTCGGGCAGTTGCCATTCACCACCACACTACCTTCCCTAGGTGTCATAGCCACTTTCAGACATATGTGCTGCCAGAGCCCTTGGTTTCCATGGCAGCGGGAAATGGCCTCGGCGCTGAACTTGTCTTTGGCTGCGGAGTTTTGAGTCCCTTGAGTGAGGAGCTCCATGTTAGTTTTGTGTGGGTGCTCAAGCTGCTTGATTCCATCCCACTGGGCTCAATTGCCATGGGACCGGAAGTGAGCAAACAGGGTTTCCTAGATAGCTGCCAGGACAGCTGATGGTATGTGAAGTGCATGAGGCAGGGGGAGTTGTTTTGGCACTGGAAGAGCTGTGCTGCTGCTTCGGGCAGTTGCCATTCACCACCACACTACCTTCCCTAGGTGTCATAGCCACTTTCAGACATATGTGCTGCTAGAGCACTTGGTTTCCATGGCAGCGGGAAATGGCTTTGGTCCTGAAATTGCCTTTAGCTGTGTAGTTTTGAGCGCCTTGAGTGAGGAGCTCCATGTTAGTTTTGTGTGGGTGCTCAAGCTGCTTGATTCCATCCCACTGGGCTCAATGGGCATGGGACCGGGAAGTGAGCAAACAGGGTTTCCTAGATAGCTGCCAGGACAGCTGATGGTATGTGAAGTGCATGAGGCAGGTGGAGTTGTTTTGGCACTGGAAGAGCTGTGCTGCTGCTTCGGGCAGTTGCCATTCACCACCACACTACCTTCCCTAGGTGTCATAGCCACTTTCAGACATTTGTGCTGCCAGAGCACTTGGTTTCCATGGCAGCAGGAAATGGCTTAGGCTCTGAACTTGTCTTTGGCTGTGGAGTTTTGAGCGCCTTCAGTGAGGAGGTGAATGTTAGTTTTGTGTGGGTGCTCAAGCTGCTTGATTCTATCCCACTGGGCTCAATGGGCATGGGACCGGAAGTGAGCAAACAGGGTTTCCTAGATAGCTGCCAGGACAGCTGATGGTATGTGAAGTTCATGAGGCAGGTGGAGTTGTTTTGGCACTGGAAGAGCTGTGCTGCTGCTTCGGGCAGTTGCCATTCACCACCACACTACCTTCCCTACGTGTCATAGCCACTTTCAGACATATGTGCTGCCAGAGCACTTGCTTTCCATGGCAGCGGGAAATGGCTTTGGCCCTGAACTTTCCTTTGGCTGTGGTATCTTGAGCGCCTTGAGTGAGGAGCTCCATGTTAGTTTTGTGTGGGTGCTCAAGCTGCTTGATTCCATCCCACTGGGCTCAATGGGCATGGGACCGGAAGTGAGCAAACAGGGTTTCCTAGATAGCTGCCAGGACAGCTGATGGTATGTGAAGTGCATGAGGCAGGTGGAGTTGTTTTGGCACTGGAAGAGCTGTGCTGCTGCTTCAGGCAGTTGCCATTCACCACCACACTACCTTCCCTAGGTGTCATAGCCACTTGCAGACATATGTGCTGCCAGAGCCCTTGGTTTCCATGGCAGCGGGAAATGGCTTTGGCTCTGAACTTGTCTTTGGCTGTGGAGTTTTGAGCGCCTTCAGTGAGGAGCTCCATGTTAGTTTTGTGTGGGTGCTCAAGCTGCTTAATTCCATCCCACTGGGCTCAATGGGCATGGGACTGGAAGTGAGCAAACAGGGTTTCATAGATAGCTGCCAGGACAGCTGATGGTATGTGAAGTGCATGAGGCAGGTGGAGTTGTTTTGGCACTGGAAGAGCTGTGCTGCTGCTTCGGGCAGTTGCCATTCACCACCACACTACCTTCCCTAGGTGTCATAGCCACTTTCAGACATATGTGCTGCCAGAGCACTTGGTTTCCATGGCAGCGGGAAATGGCATTGTCCCTGAACTTGTCTTTGGCTGTGGAGTTTTGAGCGGCGTCAGTGAGGAGCTCCATGTTAGTTTTGTGTGGGTGCTCAAGCTGCTTGATTGTATCCCTCTGGGGTTTGGACCGGAAGTGAGCAAACAGGGTTTCCTAGATAGCTGCCAGGACAGCTGATGGTATGTGAAGTGCATGAGGCAGGTGGAGTTGTTTTGGCACTGGAAGAGCTGTGCTGCTGCTTCGGGCAGTTGCCATTCACCACCACACTACCTTCCCTAGGTGTCATAGCCACTTTCAGACATATGTGCTGCCAGAGCCCTTGGTTTCCATGGCAGCGGGAAATGGCTTTGGCCCTGAACTTGTCTTTGGCTGTGGAGTTTTGAGCGCCTTGAGTGAGGAGCTCCATGTTAGTTTTGTGTGGGTGCTCAAGCTGCTTGATTCCATCCCACTGGGCTCAATGGGCATGGGACCGGAAGTGAGCAAACAGGGTTTCCTAGATAGCTGCCAGGACAGCTGATGGTATGTGAAGTGCATGAGGCAGGTGGAGTTGTTTTGGCACTGGAAGAGCTGTGCTGCTGCTTCGGGCAGTTGCCATTCACCACCACACTACCTTCCCTAGGTGTCATAGCCACTTGCAGACATATGTGCTGCCAGAGCCCTTGGTTTCCATGGCAGCGGGAAATGGCTTTGGCCCTGAACTTGCCTTTGGCTGTGGAGTTTTGAGCGCCTTGAGTGAGGAGCTCCATGTTAGTATTGTGTGGGTGCTCAAGCTGCTTGATTCCATCCCACTGGGCTCATTGGGCATGGGACCGGAAGTGAGCAAACAGGGTTTCCTAGATAGCGGCCAGGACAGCTGATTATATGTGAAGTGCATGAGGCAGGTGGAGTTGTTTTGGCACTGGAAGAGCTGTGCTGCTTCTTCGGGCAGTTGCCATTCACCACCACACTACCTTCCCTAGGTGTCATAGCCACTTTCAGACATATGTGCTGCCAGAGCCCTTGGTTTCCATGGCAGCGGGAAATGGCTTTGGCCCTGAACTTCTCTTTGGCTGTGGAGTTTTGAGCGCCGTTAGTGAGGAGCTCGATGTTAGATTTGTGTGGGTGCTCAAGCTGCTTGATTCCATCCCACTGGGCTCAATGGGCATGGGACCGGAAGTGACCAAACAGGGTTTCCTAGATAGCGGCCAGGACAGCTGATGGTATGTGAAGTGCATGAGGCAGGTGGAGTTGTTTTGGCACTGGAAGAGCTGTGCTGCTGCTTCGGGCAGTTGCCATTCACCACCACACTACCTTCCCTAGGTGTCATAGCCACTTTCAGACATATGTGCTGCCAGAGCCCTTGGTTTCCATGGCAGCGGGAAATGGCCTCGGCGCTGAACTTGTCTTTGGCTGCGGAGTTTTGAGTCCCTTGAGTGAGGAGCTCCATGTTAGTTTTGTGTGGGTGCTCAAGCTGCTTGATTCCATCCCACTGGGCTCAATGGGCATGGGACCGGAAGTGACCAAACAGGGTTTCCTAGATAGCTGCCAGGACAGCTGATGGTATGTGAAGTGCATGAGGCAGGGGGAGTTGTTTTGGCACTGGAAGAGCTGTGCTGCTGCTTCGGGCAGTTGCCATTCACCACCACACTACCTTCCCTAGGTGTCATAGCCACTTTCAGACATATGTGCTGCTAGAGCACTTGGTTTCCATGGCAGCGGGAAATGGCTTTGGTCCTGAAATTGCCTTTAGCTGTGTAGTTTTGAGCGCCTTGAGTGAGGAGCTCCATGTTAGTTTTGTGTGGGTGCTCAAGCTGCTTGATTCCATCCCACTGGGCTCAATGGGCATGGGACCGGGAAGTGAGCAAACAGGGTTTCCTAGATAGCTGCCAGGACAGCTGATGGTATGTGAAGTGCATGAGGCAGGTGGAGTTGTTTTGGCACTGGAAGAGCTGTGCTGCTGCTTCCGGCAGTTGCCATTCACCACCACACTACCTTCCCTAGGTGTCATAGCCACTTTCAGACATTTGTGCTGCCAGAGCACTTGGTTTCCATGGCAGCAGGAAATGGCTTAGGCTCTGAACTTGTCTTTGGCTGTGGAGTTTTGAGCGCCTTCAGTGAGGAGGTGAATGTTAGTTTTGTGTGGGTGCTCAAGCTGCTTGATTCTATCCCACTGGGCTCAATGGGCATGGGACCGGAAGTGAGCAAACAGGGTTTCCTAGATAGCTGCCAGGACAGCTGATGGTATGTGAAGTTCATGAGGCAGGTGGAGTTGTTTTGGCACTGGAAGAGCTGTGCTGCTGCTTCGGGCAGTTGCCATTCACCACCACACTACCTTCCCTACGTGTCATAGCCACTTTCAGACATATGTGCTGCCAGAGCACTTGCTTTCCATGGCAGCGGGAAATGGCTTTGGCCCTGAACTTTCCTTTGGCTGTGGTATCTTGAGCGCCTTGAGTGAGGAGCTCCATGTTAGTTTTGTGTGGGTGCTCAAGCTGCTTGATTCCATCCCACTGGGCTCAATGGGCATGGGACCGGAAGTGAGCAAACAGGGTTTCCTAGATAGCTGCCAGGACAGCTGATGGTATGTGAAGTGCATGAGGCAGGTGGAGTTGTTTTGGCACTGGAAGAGCTGTGCTGCTGCTTCAGGCAGTTGCCATTCACCACCACACTACCTTCCCTAGGTGTCATAGCCACTTGCAGACATATGTGCTGCCAGAGCCCTTGGTTTCCATGGCAGCGGGAAATGGCTTGGGCGCTGAACTTGTCTTTGGCTGTGGAATTTTGAGCGCCTTGAATGAGGAGGTGCATGTTAGTTTTGTGTGGGTGCTCAAGCTGCTTGATTGTATCCCTCTGGGGTTTGGACCGGAAGTGAGCAAACAGGGTTTCCTAGATAGCTGCCAGGACAGCTGATGGTATGTGAAGTGCATGAGGCAGGTGGAGTTGTTTTGGCACTGGAAGAGCTGTGCTGCTGCTTCGGGCAGTTGCCATTCACCACCACACTACCTTCCCTAGGTGTCATAGCCACTTTCAGACATATGTGCTGCCAGAGCCCTTGGTTTCCATGGCAGCGGGAAATGGCTTTGGCCCTGAACTTGTCTTTGGCTGTGGAGTTTTGAGCGCAGTTAGTGAGGAGCTCCATGTTAGTTTTGTGTGGGTGCTCAAGCTGCTTGATTCCATCCCACTGGGCTCAATGGGCATGGGACCGGAAGTGAGCAAACAGGGTTTCCTAGATAGCTGCCAGGACAGCTGATGGTATGTGAAGTGCATGAGGCAGGTGGAGTTGTTTTGGCACTGGAAGAGCTGTGCTGCTGCTTCGGGCAGTTGCCATTCACCACCACACTACCTTCCCTAGGTGTCATAGCCACTTGCAGACATATGTGCTGCCAGAGCCCTTGGTTTCCATGGCAGCGGGAAATGGCTTTGGCCCTGAACTTGCCTTTGGCTGTGGAGTTTTGAGCGCCTTGAGTGAGGAGCTCCATGTTAGTATTGTGTGGGTGCTCAAGCTGCTTGATTCCATCCCACTGGGCTCAATGGGCATGGGACCGGAAGTGAGCAAACAGGGTTTCCTAGATAGCTGCCAGGACAGCTAATGGTATGTGAAGTTCATGAGGCAGGTGGAGTTGTTTTGGCACTGGAAGAGCTGTGCTGCTGCTTCGGGCAGTTGCCATTCACCACCACACTACCTTCCCTAGGTGTCATAGCCACTTTCAGACATATGTGCTGCCAGATCCCTTGGTTTCCATGGCAGCGGGAAGTGGCTTGCGCGCTGAACTTGTCTTTGGCTGTGGAGTTTTGAGCGCCTTGAGTGAGGAGCTCCATGTTAGTTTTGTGTGGGTGCACAAGCTGCTTGATTCCATCCCACTGGGCTCAATGGGCATGGGACCGGAAGTGAGCAAACAGGGTTTCCTAGATAGCGGCCAGGACAGCTGATTATATGTGAAGTTCATGAGGCAGGTGGAGTTGTTTTGGCACTGGAAGAGCTGTGCTGCTTCTTCGGGCAGTTGCCATTCACCACCACACTACCTTCCCTAGGTGTCATAGCCACTTGCAGACATATGTGCTGCCAGAGCCCTTGGTTTCCATGGCAGCGGGAAATGGCTTTGGCCCTGAACTTTCCTTTGGCTGTGGTATCTTGAGCGCCTTGAGTGAGGAGCTCCATGTTAGTTTTGTGTGGGTGCTCAAGCTGCTTGATTCCATCCCACTGGGCTCAATGGGCATGGGACCGGAAGTGACCAAACAGGGTTTCCTAGATATCTGCCAGGACAGCTGATGGTATGTGAAGTGCATGAGGCAGGTGGAGTTGTTTTGGCACTGGAAGAGCTGTGCTGCTGCTTCAGGCAGTTGCCATTCACCACCAAACTACCTTCCCTAGGTTTCATAGCCACTTGCAGACATATGTGCTGCCAGAGCACTTGGTTTCCATGGCTGTGGGAAATGGCTTGGGCTCTGAACTTGTCTTTGGCTGTGGAGTTTTGAGCGCCTTGAGTGAGGAGCTGCATGTTAGTTTTGTGTGGGTGCTCAAGCTGCTTGATTCCATCCCACTGGGCTCAATGGGCATGGGACCGGAAGTGAGCAAACAGGGTTTCCTAGATAGCTGCCAGGACAGCTGATGGTATGTGAAGTGCATGAGGCAGGTGGAGTTGTTTTGGCACTGGAAGAGCTGTGCTGCTTCGGGCAGTTGCCGTTCACCACCACACTACCTTCCCTAGGTGTCATACGTACTTACAGACATATGTGCTGCCAGAGCACTTGGTTTCCATGGCAGCAGAAATGCCTTGGGCTCTGAACTTGTCTTTGGCTGTGGAGTTTTGAGCGCCTTGAGTGAGGAGCTCCATGTTAGTTTTGTGTGGGTGCTCAAGCTGCTTGATTCCATCCCACTGGGCTCAATGGGCATGGGATCGGAACTGACCAAACAGGGTTTCCTAGATAGCTGCCAGGACAGCTGATGGTATGTGAAGTGCATGAGGCAGGTGGAGTTGTTTTGGCACTGGAAGAGCTGTGCTGCTGCTTCGGGCACTTGCCATTCACCACCACACTACCTTCCCTAGGTGTCATAGCCACTTGCAGACATATGTGCTACCAGAGCACTTGGTTTCCATGGCAGCGGGAAATGGCTTGGGCCCTGAACTTGTCTTTGGCTGTGGAGTTTTGAGCGCCGTCAGTGAGGAGCTCCATGTTAGTATTGTGTGGGTGCTCAAGCTGCTTGATTCCATCCCACTGGGCTCAATGGGCATGGGACCGGAAGTGAGCAAACAGGGTTTCCTAGATAGCTGCCAGGACAGCTGATGGTATGTGAAGTTCATGAGGCATCTGGAGTTGTTTTGGCACTGGAAGAGCTGTGCTGCTGCTTCGTGCAGTTGCCATTCACCACCACACTACCTTCCCTAGGTGGCATAGCCACTTTCAGACATATGTGCTGCCAGAGCACTTGGTTTCCATGGCAGCGGGAAATAGCTTTGGCCGTGAACTTGCCTTTGCCTGTGGAGTTTGAGCACCTTGAGTGAGGAGCTGCATGTTAGTATTGTGTGGGTGCTCAAGCTGCTTGATTCCATCCCACTGGGCTCAATGGGCATGGGACCGGAAGTGACCAAACAGGGTTTCCTAGATAGCGGCCAGGACAGCTGATGGTATGTGAAGTGCATGAGGCAGGTGGAGTTGTTTTGGCACTGGAAGAGCTGTGCTGCTGCTTCGGGCAGTTGCCATTCACCACCACACTACCTTCCCTAGGTGGCATAGACACTTTCAGACATATGTGCTGCCAGAGCCCTTGGTTTCCATGGCAGCGGGAAATGGCTTGGGCGCTGAACTTGTCTTTGGCTGTGGAGTTTTGAGCGCCTTGAGTGAGGAGCTCCATGTTAGTTTTGTGTGGGTGCTCAAGCTGCTTGATTCCATCCCACTGGGCTCAATGGGCATGGGACCGGAAGTGAGCAAACAGGGTTTCCTAGATAGCTGCCAGGACAGCTGATGGTATGTGAAGTGCATGAGGCAGGTGGAGTTGTTTTGGCACTGGAAGAGCTGTGCTGCTGCTTCGGGCAGTTGCCATTCACCACCACACTACCTTCCCTGGGTGTCATAGCCACTTGCAGACATATGTGCTGCCAGAGCCCTTGGTTTCCATGGCAGCGGGAAATGGCTTGGGGTCTGAACTTGTCTTTGGCTGTGGAGTTTTGAGCGCCTTGAGTGAGGAGCTCCATGTTAGTATTGTGTGGGTGCTCAAGCTGCTTGATTCCATCCCACTGGGCTCAATGGGCATGGGACCGGAAGTGAGCAAACAGGGTTTCCTAGATAGCTGGCAGGACAGCTAATGGTATGTGAAGTTCATGAGGCAGGTGGAGTTGTTTTGGCACTGGAAGAGCTGTGCTGCTGCTTCGGGCAGTTGCCATTCACCACCACACTACCTTCCCTAGGTGTCATAGCAACTTTCAGACATATGTGCTGCCAGATCCCTTGGTTTCCATGGCAGCGGGAAGTAGCTTGCGCGCTGAACTTGTCTTTGGCTGTGGAGTTTTGAGCGCCTTGAGTGAGGAGCTCCATGTTAGTTTTGTGTGGGTGCACAAGCTGCTTGATTCCATCCCACTGGGCTCAATGGGCATGGGACCGGAAGTGAGCAAACAGGGTTTCCTAGATAGTGGCCAGGACAGCTGATTATATGTGAAGTTCATGAGGCAGGTGGAGTTGTTTTGGCACTGGAAGAGCTGTGCTGCTGCTTCGGGCAGTTGCCATTCACCACCACACTACCTTCCCTAGGTGTCATAGCCACTTGCAGACATATGTGCTGCCAGAGCCCTTGGTTTCCATGGCAGCGGGAAATGGCTTTGGCCCTGAACTTTCCTTTGGCTGTGGTATCTTGAGCGCCTTGAGTGAGGAGCTCCATGTTAGTTTTGTGTGGGTGCTCAAGCTGCTTGATTCCATCCCACTGGGCTCAATGGGCATGGGACCGGAAGTGACCAAACAGGGTTTCCTAGATAGCTGCCAGGACAGCTGATTGTATGTGAGGTGCATGAGGCAGGTGGAGTTGTTTTGGCACTGGAAGAGCTGTGCTGCTGCTTCGGGCAGTTGCCATTCACCACCACACTACCTTCCCTAGGTGTCATAGCCACTTTCAGACATATGTGCTACCAGAGCACTTGGTTTCCATGGCAGCGGAAATGGCTTTGGCCCGGAACTTGTCTTTGGCTGTGGAGGTTTCAGCGCAGTTAATGAGGAGCTCCATGTTAGTTTTGTGTGGGTGCTCAAGCTGCTTGATTCCATCCCACTGGGCTCAATGGGCATTGGACCGGAAGTGAGCAAACAGGGTTTCCTAGATAGCTGCCAGGACAGCTGATGGTATGTGAAGTGCATGAGGCAGGTGGAGTTGTTTTGGCACTGGAAGAGCTGTGCTGCTGCTTCGGGCAGTTGCCATTCACCACCACACTACCTTCCCTAGGTGGCATAGCCACTTTCAGACATATGTGCTGCCAGAGCCCTTGGTTTCCATGGCAGCAGGAAATGGCTTGGGCTCTGAACTTGTCTTTGGCTGTGTAGTTTTGAGCGCCTTGAGTGAGGAGCTCGATGTTAGTTTTGTGTGGGTGCTCAAGCTGCTTGATTCCATCCCACTGGGCTCAATGGGCATGGGACCGGAAGTGACCAAACAGGGTTTTCTAGATAGCAGCCAGGACAGCTGATGGTATGTGAAGTGCATGAGGCAGGTGGAGTTGTTTTGGCACTGGAAGAGCTGTGCTGCTGCTTTGGGCAGTTGCCATTCACCACCACACTACCTTCCCTAGGTGTCATAGCCACTTGCAGACATATGTGCTGCGAGAGCCCTTGATTTCCATGGCAGCGGGAAATGGCTTTGGCCCTGAACTTGTCTTTGGCTGTGGAGTTTTGAGCGCCTTGAGTGAGGAGCTGCATGTTAGTTTTGTGTTGGTGCTCAAGCTGCTTAATTCCATCCCACTGGGCTCAATGGGCATGGGACCGGAAGTGAGCAAACAGGGTTTCCTAGATAGCTGCCAGGACAGCTGATGGTATGTGAAGTTCATGAGGCAGGAGGAGTTGTTTTGGCACGGGAAGAGCTGTGCTGCTTCTTCGGGCAGTTGCCATTCACCACCACACTACCTTCCCTAGGTGTCATAGCCACTTTCAGACATATGTGCTGCCAGAGCACTTGGTTTCCATGGCAGTGGGAAATGGCTTGGGCGCTGAACTTGTCTTTTGCTGTGGAGTTGTTAGTGCCTTTGTGAGGAGGTGCATGTTAGTTTTGTGTGGGTGCTCAAGCTGCTTGATTCCATCCCACTGGGCTCAATGGGCATGGGACCGGAAGTGAGCAAACAGGGTTTCCTAGATAGCTGCCAGGACAGCTGATGGTATGTGAAGTGCATGAGGCAGGTGGAGTTGTTTTGGCACTGGAAGAGCTGTGCTGCTGCTTCGGGCAGTTGCCATTCACCACCACACTACCTTCCCTAGGTGTCATAGCCACTTGCAGACATATGTGCTGCCAGAGCACTTGGTTTCCATGGCAGCGGGAAATGGCTTCTGGTCTGAACTTGTCTTTGGCTGTGGAGTTTTGAGCGCCTTGAGTGAGGAGCTCCATGTTAGTTTTGTGTGGGTGCTCAAGCTGCTTGATTCCATCCCACTGGGCTCAATGGGCATGGGACCTGAAGTGACCAAACAGGGTTTCCTAGATAGCTGCCGGGACAGCTGATGGTATGTGAAGTGCATGAGGCAGGTGGAGTTGTTTTGGCACTGGAAGAGCTGTGCTGCTGCTTCGGGCAGTTGCCATTCACCACCACACTACCTTCCCTAGGTGTCATAGCCACTTTCAGACATATGTGCTGCCAGAGCACTTGCTTTCCATGGCAGCGGGAAATGGCTTTGGCCCTGAACTTGTCTTTGCCAGTGGAGTTTTGAGCGCCGTCAGTGAGGAGCTGCATGTTAGTTTTGTGTGGGTGCTCAAGCTGCTTGATTCCATCCCACTGGGCTCAATGGGCATGGGACCGGAAGTGAGCAAAGAGGGTTTCCTAGATAGCGGCCAGGACAGCTGATGGTGTGAAGTGCATGAGGCAGGTGGAGTTGTTTTGGCACTGGAAGAGCTGTGCTGCTGCTTCGGGCAGTTGCCATTCACCACCACACTACCTTCCCTAGGTGTCATAGCCACGTTCAGACATATGTGCTGCCAGAGCCCTTGATTTCCATGGCAGCGGGAAATGGCTTGGGCTCTGAACTTGTCTTTGGCTGTGGAGTTTTGAGCGCCTTGAGTGAGGAGCTCCATGTTAGTTTTGTGTGGGTGCTCAAGCTGCTTGGTTCCATCCCACTGGGCTCAATGGGCATGGGACCGGAAGTGACCAAACAGGGTTTCCTAGATATCTGCCGGGACAGCTGATGGTATGTGAAGTTCATGAGGCAGGTGGAGTTGTTTTGGCACTGGAAGAGCTGTGCTGCTGCTTCGGGCAGTTGCCAATCACCACCACACTACCTTCCCTAGGTGTCATAGCCACTTTCAGACATATGTGCTGCCAGAGCACTTGGTTTCCATGGCAGCGGGAAATGGCTTGGTCTCTGAACTTGTCTTTGGCTGTGGAGTTTTGAGCGCAGTTAGTGAGGAGCTCCATGTTAGTTTTGTGTGGGTGCTCAAGCTGCTTGATTCCATCCCACTGGGCTCAATGGGCATGGGACCGGAAGTGAGCAAAGAGGGTTTCCTAGATAGCTGCCAGGACAGCTGATGGTATGTGAAGTTCATGAGGCAGGTGGAGTTGTTTTGGCACGGGAAGAGCTGTGCTGCTGCTTCGGGCAGTTGCCATTCACCACCACACTACCTTCCCTAGGTGGCATAGCCACTTTCAGACATATGTGCTGCCAGAGCACTTGGTTTCCATGGCAGCGGGAAATGGCTTTGGCCCTGAACTTGCCTTTGGCTGTGGAGCTTTGAGCGCCTTTATTGAAGAGCTGCATGTTTGTTTTGTGTGGGTGCTCAAGCTGCTTGATTCCATCCCACTGGGCTCAATGGGCATGGGACCGGAAGTGAGCAAACAGGGTTTCCTAGATAGCTGCCAGGACAGCTGATGGTATGTGAAGTGCATGAGGCAGGTGGAGTTGTTTTGGCACTGGAAGAGCTGTGCTGCTGCTTCGGGCAGTTGCCATTCACCACCACACTACCTTCCCTAGGTGTCATAGCCACTTTCAGACATATGTGCTGCCAGAGCCCTTGCTTTCCATGGCAGCGGGAAATAGCATTGGCCCTGAACTTGTCTTTGGCTATGGAGTTTAGAGCGCCTTCACTGAGGAGCTCCATGTTATTTTTGTGTGGGTGCTCAAGCTGCTTGATTGTATCCCTCTGGGTCCTTGGACCGGAAGTGCGAAAACAGGGTTTCCTAGATAGCTGCCAGGACAGCTGATGGTATGTGAAGTGCATGAGGCAGGTGGAGTTGTTTTGGCACTGGAAGAGCTGTGCTGCTGCTTCGGGCAGTTGCCATTCACCACCACACTACCTTCCCTAGGTGTCATAGCCACTTTCAGACATATGTGCTGCCAGAGCCCTTAGTTTCCATGACAGCGGGAAATGGCTTGGCTCTGAACTTGTCTTTGGCTGTGGAGTTTTGAACGCCTTGAGTGAGGAGCTCCATGTTAGTTTTGTGTGGGTGCTCAAGCTGCTTGATTCCATCCCACTGGGCTCAATGGGCATGGGACCGGAAGTGAGCAAACAGGGTTTCCTAGATAGCTGCCAGGACAGCTGATGGTATGTGAAGTGCATGCGGCAGGTGGAGTTGTTTTGGCACTGGAAGAGCTGTGCTGCTGCTTTGGGCAGTTGCCATTCACCACCACACTACCTTCCCTAGGTGTCATAGCCACTTTCAGACATATGTGCTGCCAGAGCACTTGGTTTCCATGGCAGCGGGAAATAGCATTGGCCCTGAACTTGTCTTGGCTGTGGAGTTCAGAGCACCTTCACTGAGGAGCTCCATGTTAGTTTTGTGTGGGTGCTCAAGCTGCTTGATTGTATCCCTCTGGGGCCTTGGACCGGAAGTGAGAAAACAGGGTTTCCTAGATAGCTGCCAGGACAGCTGATGGTATGTGAAGTGCATGAGGCAGGTGGAGTGGTTTTGGCACTGGAAGAGCTGTGCTGCTGCTTCGGGCAGTTGCCATTCACCACCACACTACCTTCCCTAGGTGGCATAGCCACTTTCAGACATTTGTGCTGCCAGAGCACTTGGTTTCCATGGCAGCGGGAAATGGCTTTGGCTCTGAACTTGTCTTTGGCTGTGGAGTTTTGAGCGCGTTCAGTGAGGAGCTCCATGTTAGTTTTGTGTGGGTGCTCAAGCTGCTTGATTCCATCCCACTGGGCTCAATGGGCATGGGACCGGAAGTGAGCAAACAGGGTTTCCTAGATAGCTGCCAGGACAGCTGATTGTATGTGAAGTTCAAGAGGCAGGTGGAGTTGTTTTGGCACTGGAAGAGCTGTGCTGCTGCTTCGGGCAGTTGCCATTCACCACCACACTACCTTCCCTAGGTGTCATAGCCACTTGCAGACATATGTGCTGCCAGAGCACTTGGTTTCCATGGCAGCGGGAAATGGCTTGGGCTCTGAACTTGTCTTTGGCTGTGGAGTTTTGAGCGCCTTGAGTGAGGAGCTCCATGTTAGTTTTGTGTGGGTGCTCCAGCTGCTTGATTCCATCCCACTGGGCTCAATGGGCATGGGACCGGAAGTGACCAAACAGGGTTTCCTAGATAGCGGCCAGGACAGCTGATGGTATGTGAAGTGCATGAGGCAGGTGGAGTTGTTTTGGCACTGGAAGAGCTGTGCTGCTGCTTCGGGCAGTTGCCATTCACCACCACACTACCTTCCCTAGGTGTCATAGCCACTTGCAGACATATGTGCTGCCAGAGCCCTTGGTTTCCATGGCAGCGGGAAATGGCTTGGGCCCTGAACTTGTCTTTGGCTGTGGAGTTTTGAGCGCCTTGAGTGAGGAGCTGCATGTTAGTTTTGTGTGGGTGCTCAAGCTGCTTGATTCCATCCCACTGGGCTCAATGGGCATGGGACCGGAAGTGAGCAAACAGGGTTTCCTAGATAGCTGCCAGGACAGCTGATGGTATGTGAAGTTCAAGAGGCAGGTGGAGTTTTTTTGGCACTGGAAGAGCTGTGCTGCTGCTTCGGGCAGTTGCCATTCACCACCACACTACCTTCCCTAGGTGTCATAGCCACTTGCAGACATATGTGCTGCCAGAGCCCTTGGTTTCCATGGCAGCGGGAAATGGCTTGGGCTTTGAACTTGTCTTTGCCTGTGGAGTTTTGAGCGCCTTGAGTGAGGAGCTGCATGTTAGTTTTGTGTGGGTGCTCAAGCTGCTTGATTCCATCCCACTGGGCTCAATGGGCATGGGACCGGAAGTGAGCAAACAGGGTTTCCTAGATAGCTGCCAGGACAGCTGATGGTATGTGAAGTGCATGAGGCAGGTGGAGTGGTTTTGGCACTGGAAGAGCTGTGCTGCTGCTTCGGGCAGTTGCCATTCACCACCACACTACCTTCCCTAGGTGTCATAGCCACTTTCAGACATATGTGCTGCCAGAGCCCTTGGTTTCCATGGCAGCGGGAAATGGCATTGTCCCTGAACTTGTCTTTGGCTGTGGAGTTTTGAGCGCAGTTAGTGAGGAGCTGCATGTTAGTTTTGTGTGGGTGCTCAAGCTGCTTGATTCCATCCCACTGGGCTCAATGGGCATTGGACCGGAAGTGACCAAACAGGGTTTCCTAGATAGCTGCCAGGACAGCTGATGGTATGTGAAGTTCAAGAGGCAGGTGGAGTTGTTTTGGCACTGGAAGAGCTGTGCTGCTGCTTCGGGCAGTTGCCATTCACCACCACACTACCTTCCCTAGGTGTCATAGCCACTTGCAGACATATGTGCTGCCAGAGCCCTTGGTTTCCATGGCAGCGGGAAATGGCTTTGGCTCTGAACTTGTCTTTGCCTGTGGAGTTTTGTGCGCCTTGAGTGAGGAGCTGCATGTTAGATTTGTGTGGGTGCTCAAGCTGCTTGATTCCATCCCACTGGGCTCAATGGGCATGGGACCGGAAGTGAGCAAACAGGGTTTCCTAGATAGCTGCCAGGACAGCTGATGGTATGTGAAGTGCATGAGGCAGGTGGAGTTGTTTTGGCACTAGAAGAGCTGTGCTGCTGCTTCGGGCAGTTGCCATTCACCACCACACTACCTTCCCTAGGTGTCATAGCCACTTGCAGACATATGTGCTGCCAGAGCCCTTAGTTTCCATGGCAGCGGGAAATGGCTTGGGGTCTGAACTTGTCTTTGGCTGTGGAGTTTTGAGCGCCTTGAGTGAGGAGCTCCATGTTAGTTTTGTGTGGGTGCTCAAGCTGCTTGATTCCATCCCACTGGGCTCAATGGGCACTGGACCGGAAGTGAGCAAACAGGGTTTCCTAGATAGCGGCCAGGACAGCTGATGGTATGTGAAGTGCATGAGGCAGGTGGAGTTGTTTTTGCACTGGAAGAGCTGTGCTGCTGCTTCGGGCAGTTGCCAATCACCACCACACTACCTTCCCTAGGTGTCATAGCCACTTTCAGACATATGTGCTGCCAGAGCCCTTGGTTTCCATGGCAGCGGGAAATGGCTTTGGCTCTGAACTTGTCTTTGGCTGTGGAGTTTAGAGCGCCTTGAGAGAGGAGCTGCATGTTAGATTTGTGTGGGTGCTCAAGCTGCTTGATTCCATCCCACTGGGCTCAATGGGCATGGGACCGGAAGTGACCAAACAGGGTTTCCTAGATATCTGCCGGGACAGCTGATGGTATGTGAAGTTCATGAGGCAGGTGGAGTTGTTTTGGCACTGGAAGAGCTGTGCTGCTGCTTCGGGCAGTTGCCATTCACCACCACACTACCTTCCCTAGGTGTCATAGCCACTTGCAGACATATGTGCTGCCAGAGCCCTTGGTTTCCATGGCAGCGGGAAATGGCTTTGGCTTTGAACTTGTCTTTGCCTGTGGAGTTTTGAGCGCCTTGAGTGAGGAGCTCCATGTTAGTTTTGTGTGGGTGCTCAAGCTGCTTGATTGTATCCCACTGGGCTCAAAGGGCATTGGACCGGAAGTGACCAAACAGGGTTTCCTAGATAGCTGCCAGGACAGCTGATGGTATGTGAAGTGCATGAGGCAGGTGGAGTTGTTTTGGCACTGGAAGAGCTGTGCTGCTGCTTCGGGCAGTTGCCATTCACCACCACACTACCTTCCCTAGGTGTCATAGCCACTTGCAGACATATGTGCTGCCAGAGCCCTTGGTTTCCATGACAGCGGGAAATGGCTTGGCTCTGAACTTGTCTTTGGCTGTGGAGTTTTGAACGCCTTGAGTGAGGAGCTCCATGTTAGTTTTGTGTGGGTGCTCAAGCTGCTTGATTCCATCCCACTGGGCTCAATGGGCATGGGACCGGAAGTGAGCAAACAGGGTTTCCTAGATAGCTGCCAGGACAGCTGATGGTATGTGAAGTGCATGAGGCAGGTGGAGTTGTTTTGGCACTGGAAGAGCTGTGCTGCTGCTTTGGGCAGTTGCCATTCACCACCACACTACCTTCCCTAGGTGTCATAGCCACTTTCAGACATATGTGCTGCCAGAGCACTTGGTTTCCATGGCAGCGGGAATATAGCATTGGCCCTGAACTTGTCTTGGCTGTGGAGTTCAGAGCACCTTCACTGAGGAGCTCCATGTTAGTTTTGTGTGGGTGCTCAAGCTGCTTGATTGTATCCCTCTGGGGCCTTGGACCGGAAGTGAGAAAACAGGGTTTCCTAGATAGCTGCCAGGACAGCTGATGGTATGTGAAGTGCATGAGGCAGGTGGAGTGGTTTTGGCACTGGAAGAGCTGTGCTGCTGCTTCGGGCAGTTGCCATTCACCACCACACTACCTTCCCTAGGTGGCATAGCCACTTTCAGACATTTGTGCTGCCAGAGCACTTGGTTTCCATGGCAGCGGGAAATGGCTTTGGCTCTGAACTTGTCTTTGGCTGTGGAGTTTTGAGCGCCTTCAGTGAGGAGCTCCATGTTAGTTTTGTGTGGGTGCTCAAGCTGCTTGATTCCATCCCACTGGGCTCAATGGGCATGGGACCGGAAGTGAGCAAACAGGGTTTCCTAGATAGCTGCCAGGACAGCTGATGGTATGTGAAGTTCAAGAGGCAGGTGGAGTTGTTTTGGCACTGGAAGAGCTGTGCTGCTGCTTCGGGCAGTTGCCATTCACCACCACACTACCTTCCCTAGGTGTCATAGCCACTTGCAGACATATGTGCTGCCAGAGCACTTGGTTTCCATGGCAGCGGGAAATGGCTTGGGCTCTGAACTTGTCTTTGGCTGTGGAGTTTTGAGCGCCTTGAGTGAGGAGCTGCATGTTAGTTTTGTGTGGGTGCTCAAGCTGCTTGATTCCATCCCACTGGGCTCAATGGGCATGGGACCGGAAGTGACCAAACAGGGTTTCCTAGATAGCGGCCAGGACAGCTGATGGTATGTGAAGTGCATGAGGCAGGTGGAGTTGTTTTGGCACTGGAAGAGCTGTGCTGCTGCTTCGGGCAGTTGCCATTCACCACCACACTACCTTCCCTAGGTGTCATAGCCACTTTCAGACATATGTGCTGCCAGAGCCCTTGGTTTCCATGGCAGCGGGAAATGGCTTGGGCCCTGAACTTGTCTTTGGCTGTGGAGTTTTGAGCGCCTTGAGTGAGGAGCTCCATGTTAGTTTTGTGTGGGTGCTCAAGCTGCGTGATTCCATCCCACTGGGCTCAATGGGCATGGGACCGGAAGTGACCAAACAGGGTTTCCTAGATAGCTGCCAGGACAGCTGATGGTATGTGAAGTGCATGAGGCAGGTGGAGTTGTTTTGGCACTGGAAGAGCTGTGCTGCTGCTTCGGGCAGTTGCCATTCACCACCACACTACCTTCCCTAGGTGTCATAGCCACTTGCAGACATATGTGCTGCCAGAGCCCTTGGTTTCCATGGCAGCGGGAAATGGCTTGGGCTTTGAACTTGTCTTTGCCTGTGGAGTTTTGAGCGCCTTGAGTGAGGAGCTGCATGTTAGTTTTGTGTGGGTGCTCAAGCTGCTTGATTCCATCCCACTGGGCTCAATGGGCATGGGACCGGAAGTGAGCAAACAGGGTTTCCTAGATAGCTGCCAGGACAGCTGATGGTATGTGAAGTGCATGAGGCAGGTGGAGTTGTTTTGGCACTGGAAGAGCTGTGCTGCTGCTTCGGGCAGTTGCCATTCACCACCACACTACCTTCCCTAGGTGTCATAGCCACTTTCAGACATATGTGCTGCCAGAGCCCTTGGTTTCCATGGCAGCGGGAAATGGCTTCTGGTCTGAACTTGTCTTTGGCTGTGGAGTTTTGAGCGCCTTGAGTGAGGAGTTCCATGTTAGTTTTGTGTGGGTGCTCAAGCTGCTTGATTCCATCCCACTGGGCTCAATGGGCACTGGACAGGAACTGAGCAAACAGGGTTTCCTAGATAGCTGCCAGGACAGCTGATGGTATGTGAAGTGCATGAGGCAGGTGGAGTTGTTTTGGCACTGGAAGAGCTGTGCTGCTGCTTCGGGCAGTTGCCATTCACCACCACACTACCTTCCCTAGGTGTCATAGCCACTTTCAGACATATGTGCTGCCAGAGCCCTTGGTTTCCATGGCAGCGGAAAATGGCTTGGGCTCTGAACTTGCCTTTGGCTGTGGAGTTTTGAGCGCCTTCAGTGAGGAGCTCCATGTTAGTTTTGTGTGGGTGCTCAAGCTGCTTGATTCCATCCCACTGGGCTCAATGGGCATGGGACCGGAAGTGAGCAAACAGGGTTTCCTAGATAGCTGCCAGGACAGCTGATGGTATGTGAAGTGCATGAGGCAGGTGGAGTTGTTTTGGCACTGGAAGAGCTGTGCTGCTGCTTCGGGCAGTTGCCATTCACCACCACACTACCTTCCCTAGGTGTCATAGCCACTTGCAGACATATGTGCTGCCAGAGCCCTTGGTTTCCATGGCAGCGGGAAATGGCTTTGGCTCTGAACTTGTCTTTGGCTGTGGAGTTTTGAGCGCCTTGAGTGAGGAGCTCCATGTTAGTTTTGTGTGGGTGCTCAAGCTGCTTGATTCCATCCCACTGGGCTCAATGGGCACTGGACCGGCAGTGACCAAACAGGGTTTCCTAGATAGCTGCCAGGACAGCTGATGGTATGTGAAGTTCATGAGGCAGGTGGAGTTGTTTTGGCACTGGAAGAGCTGTGCTGCTGCTTCGGGCAGTTGCCATTCACCACCACACTACCTTCCCTAGGTGTCATAGCCACTTGCAGACATATGTGCTGCCAGAGCCCTTGGTTTCCATGGCAGCGGGAAATGGCTTGGGCTTTGAACTTGTCTTTGCCTGTGGAGTTTTGAGCGCCTTGAGTGAGGAGCTGCATGTTAGATTTGTGTGGGTGCTCAAGCTGCTTGATTCCATCCCACTGGGCTCAATGGGCATGGGACCGGAAGTGAGCAAACAGGGTTTCCTAGATAGCTGCCAGGACAGCTGATGGTATGTGAAGTGCATGAGGCAGGTGGAGTTGTTTTGGCACTGGAAGAGCTGTGCTGCTGCTTCGGGCAGTTGCCATTCACCACCACACTACCTTCCCTAGGTGTCATAGCCACTTTCAGACATATGTGCTGCCAGAGCCCTTGGTTTCCATGGCAGCGGGAAATGGCTTGGGCCCTGAACTTGTCTTTGGCTGTGGAGCTTTGAGCGCCTTGAGTCAGGAGCTGCATGTTAGTTTTGTGTGGGTGCTCAAGCTGCTTGATTCCATCCCACTGGGCTCAATGGGCATGGGACCGAAGTGACCAAACAGGGTTTCCTAGATAGCTGGCAGGACAGCTGATGGTATGTGAAGTTCATGAGGCAGGTGGAGTTGTTTTGGCACTGGAAGAGCTGTGCTGCTGCTTCGGGCAGTTGCCATTCACCACCACACTACCTTCCCTAGGTGTCATAGCCACTTTCAGACATATGTGCTGCCAGAGCCCTTGGTTTCCATGGCAGCGGGAAATGGCTTGGGCTCTGAACTTGTCTTTGCCTGTGGAGTTTTGAGCGCCTTGAGTGAGGAGCTGCATGTTAGTTTTGTGTGGGTGCTCAAGCTGCTTGATTCCATCCCACTGGGCTCAATGGGCACTGGACCGGAAGTGAGCAAACAGGGTTTCCTAGATAGCTGCCAGGACAGCTGATGGTATGTGAAGTGCATGAGGCAGGTGGAGTTGTTTTGGCACTGGAAGACCTGTGCTGCTGCTTCGGGCAGTTGCCATTCACCACCACACTACCTTCCCTAGGTGTCATAGCCACTTGCAGACATTTGTGCTGCCAGAGCCCTTGGTTTCCATGGCAGCAGGAAATGGCTTTGGCCCTGAACTTCTCTTTGGCTGCGGAGCTTTGAGCGCCTTGAGTGAGGAGCTCCATGTTAGTTTTGTGTGGGTGCTCAAGCTGCTTGATTCTATCCCACTGGGCTCAATGGGCACTGGACCAGAAGTGAGCAAACAGGGTTTCCTAGATAGCTGCCAGGACAGCTGATGGAATGTGAAGTGCATGAGGCAGGTGGAGTTGTTTTGGCACTGGAAGAGCTGTGCTGCTGCTTCGGGCAGTTGCCATTCACCACCACACTACCTTCCCTAGGTGTCATAGCCACTTGCAGACATATGTGCTGCCAGAGCCCTTGGTTTCCATGGCAGCGGGAAATGGCTTTGGCTCTGAACTTGTCTTTGGCTGTGGAGTTTTGAGCGCCTTGAGTGAGGAGCTGCATGTTAGATTTGTGTGGGTGCTCAAGCTGCTTGATTCCATCCCACTGGGCTCAATGGGCATGGGACCGGAAGTGAGCAAACAGGGTTTCCTAGATAGCTGCCAGGACAGCTGATGGAATGTGAAGTGCATGAGGCAGGTGGAGTTGTTTTGGCACTGGAAGAGCTGTGCTGCTGCTTCGGGCAGTTGCCATTCACCACCACACTACCTTCCCTAGGTGTCATAGCCACTTGCAGACATATGTGCTGCCAGAGCCCTTAGTTTCCATGGCAGCGGGAAATGGCTTGGGGTCTGAACTTGTCTTTGGCTGTGGAGTTTTGAGCGCCTTGAGTGAGGAGCTCCATGTTAGTTTTGTGTGGGTGCTCAAGCTGCTTGATTCCATCCCACTGGGCTCAATGGGCACTGGACCGGAAGTGAGCAAACAGGGTTTCCTAGATAGCGGCCAGGACAGCTGATGGTATGTGAAGTGCATGAGGCAGGTGGAGTTGTTTTGGCACTGGAAGAGCTGTGCTGCTGCTTCGGGCAGTTGCCATTCACCACCACACTACCTTCCCTAGGTGTCATAGCCACTTGCAGACATATGTGCTGCCAGAGCCCTTGGTTTCCATGGCAGCGGGAAATGGCTTTGGCCCTGAACTTGTCTTTGGCTGTGGAGTTTTGAGCGCCGTCAGTGAGGAGCTGCATGTTAGTTTTGTGTGGGTGCTCAAGCTGCTTGATTCCATCCCACTGGGCTCAATGGGCACTGGACCGGAAGTGAGCAAACAGGGTTTCCTAGATAGCTGCCAGGACAGCTGATGGTATGTGAAGTTCATGAGGCAGGTGGAGTTGTTTTGGCACTGGAAGAGCTGTACTGCTGCTTCGGGCAGTTGCCATTCACCACCACACTACCTTCCCTAGGTGTCATAGCCACTTGCAGACATATGTGCTGCCAGAGCCCTTGGTTTCCATGGCAGCGGGAAATGGCTTTGGCCCTGAACTTGTCTTTGGCTGTGGAGTTTTGATCGCCTTGAGTGAGGAGCTGCATGTTAGTTTTGTGTGGGTGCTCAAGCTGCTTGATTCCATCCCACTGGGCTCAATGGGCACTGGACCGGAAGTGAGCAAACAGGGTTTCCTAGATAGCTGCCAGGACAGCTGATGGTATGTGAAGTGCATGAGGCAGGTGGAGTTGTTTTGGCACTGGAAGAGCTGTGCTGCTGCTTCGGGCAGTTGCCATTCACCACCACACTACCTTCCCTAGGTGTCATAGCCACTTTCAGACATATGTGCTGCCAGAGCCCTTGGTTTCCATGGCAGCGGGAAATGGCTTGGGCCCTGAACTTGCCTTTGGCTGTGGAGTTTTGAGCGCCGTCAGTGAGGAGCTCCATGTTAGTATTGTGTGGGTGCTCAAGCTGCTTGATTCCATCCCACTGGGCTCAATGGGCATTGCACCGGAAGTGACCAAACAGGGTTTCCTAGATAGCTGCCAGGACAGCTGATGGTATGTGAAGTTCATGAGGCAGGTGGAGTTGTTTTGGCACTGGAAGAGCTGTGCTGCTGCTTTGGGCAGTTGCCATTCACCACCACACTACCTTCCCTAGGTGTCATAGCCACTTGCAGACATATGTGCTGCCAGAGCCCTTGGTTTCCATGGCAGCGGGAAATGGCTTTGGCCCTGAACTTATCTTTGGCTGTGGAGCTTTGAGCCCCTTCAGTGAGGAGCTGCATGTTAGTTTTGTTTGGGTGCTCAAGCTGGTTGATTCTATCCCACTCTGCTCAATGGGCATGGGACCGGAAGTGACCAAACAGGGTTTCCTAGATAGCTGCCAGGACAGCTGATGGTATGTGAAGTGCATGAGGGAGGTGGAGTTGTTTTGGCACTGGAAGAGCTGTGCTGCTGCTTCGGGCAGTTGCCATTCACCACCACACTACCTTCCCTAGGTGTCATAGCCACTTTCAGACATATGTGCTGCCAGAGCCCTTGGTTTCCATGGCAGCGGGAAATGGCTTTGGCTCTGAACTTGTCTTTGCCTGTGGAGTTTAGAGCGCCTTGAGTGAGGAGCTCCATGTTAGATTTGTGTGGGTGCTCAAGCTGCTTGATTCCATCCCACTGGGCTCAAAGGGCACTGGACCGGAAGTGACCAAACAGGGTTTCCTAGATAGCTGCCAGGACAGCTGATGGTATGTGAAGTGCATGAGGCAGGTGGAGTTGTTTTGGCACTGGAAGAGCTGTGCTGCTGCTTCGGGCAGTTGCCATTCACCACCACACTACCTTCCCTAGGTGTCATAGCCACTTGCAGACATATGTGCTGCCAGAGCCCTTGGTTTCCATGGCAGCGGGAAATGGCTTTGGCCCTGAACTTGTCTTTGGCTGTGGAGTTTTGAGCGCCTTGAGTGAGGAGCTCCATGTTAGTTTTGTGTGGGTGCTCAAGCTGCTTGATTCCATCCCACTGGGCTCAATGGGCACTGGACCGGAAGTGAGCAAACAGGGTTTCCTAGATAGCTGCCAGGACAGCTGATGGTATGTGAAGTTCATGAGGCAGGTGGAGTTGTTTTGGCACTGGAAGAGCTGTGCTGCTGCTTCGGGCAGTTGCCATTCACCACCACACTACCTTCCCTAGGTGTCATAGCCACTTGCAGACATATGTCCTGCCAGAGCCCTTGGTTTCCATGGCAGCGGGAAATGGCTTGGGCTTTGAACTTGTCTTTGCCTGTGGAGTTTTGAGCGCCTTGAGTGAGGAGCTGCATGTTAGTTTTGTGTGGGTGCTCAAGCTGCTTGATTCCATCCCACTGGGCTCAATGGGCATGGGACCGGAAGTGAGCAAACAGGGTTTCCTAGATAGCTGCCAGGACAGCTGATGTTATGTGAAGTGCATGAGGCAGGTGGAGTTGTTTTGGCACTGGAAGAGCTGTGCTGCTGCTTCGGGCAGTTGCCATTCACCACCACACTACCTTCCCTAGGTGTCATAGCCACTTTCAGACATATGTGCTGCCAGAGCCCTTGGTTTCCATGGCAGCGGGAAATGGCTTCTGGTCTGAACTTGTCTTTGGCTGTGGAGTTTTGAGCGCCATGAGGGAGGAGCTCCATGTTAGTTTTGTGTGGGTGCTCAAGCTGCTTGATTCCATCCCACTGGGCTCAATGGGCATGGGACCGGAAGTGAGCAAACAGGGTTTCCTAGATAGCTGGCAGTACAGCTGATGGTATGTGAAGTGCATGAGGCAGGTGGAGTTGTTTTGGCACTGGAAGAGCTGTGCTGCTGCTTCGGGCAGTTGCCATTCACCACCACACTACCTTCCCTAGGTGTCATAGCCACTTGCAGACATATGTGCTGCCAGAGCCCTTGGTTTCCATGGCAGCGGGAAATGGCTTGGGCCCTGAACTTGTCTTTGGCTGTGGAGCTTTGAGCGCCTTGAGTCAGGAGCTGCATGTTAGTTTTGTGTGGGTGCTCAAGCTGCTTGATTCCATCCCACTGGGCTCAATGGGCATGGGACCGAAGTGACCAAACAGGGTTTCCTAGATAGCTGGCAGGACAGCTGATGGTATGTGAAGTGCATGAGGCAGGTGGAGTTGTTTTGGCACTGGAAGAGCTGTGCTGCTGCTTCGGGCAGTTGCCATTCACCACCACACTACCTTCCCTAGGTGTCATAGCCACTTTCAGACATATGTGCTGCCAGAGCCCTTGGTTTCCATGGCAGCGGGAAATGGCTTGGGCCCTGAACTTGTCTTTGGCTGTGGAGTTTTGAGCGCCTTGAGTGAGGAGCTGCATGTTAGTTTTGTGTGGGTGCTCAAGCTGCTTGATTCCATCCCACTGGGCTCAATGGGCACTGGACCGGAAGTGACCAAACAGGGTTTCCTAGATAGCTGCCAGGACAGCTGATGGTATGTGAAGTTCATGAGGCAGGTGGAGTTGTTTTGGCACTGGAAGAGCTGTGCTGCTGCTTCGGGCAGTTGCCATTCACCACCACACTACCTTCCCTAGGTGTCATAGCCACTTTCAGACATATGTGCTGCCAGAGCCCTTGGTTTCCATGGCAGCGGGAAATGGCTTGGGCCCTGAACTTGCCTTTGGCTGTGGAGTTTTGAGCGCCGTCAGTGAGGAGCTCCATGTTAGTATTGTGTGGGTGCTCAAGCTGCTTGATTCCATCCCACTGGGCTCAATGGGCATGGGACCGGAAGTGAGCAAACAGGGTTTCCTAGATAGCTGCCAGGACAGCTGATGGTATGTGAAGTTCATGAGGCAGGTGGAGTTGTTTTGGCACTGGAAGAGCTGTGCTGCTGCTTCGGGCAGTTGCCATTCACCACCACACTACCTTCCCTAGGTGTCATAGCCACTTTCAGACATATGTGCTGCCAGAGCCCTTGGTTTCCATGGCAGCGGGAAATGGCTTTGGCTCTGAACTTGTCTTTGCCTGTGGAGTTTTGAGCGCCTTGAGTGAGGAGCTCCACGTTAGTTTTGTGTGGGTGCTCAAGCTGCTTGATTCCATCCCCCTGGGCTCAATGGGCATGGGACCGGAAGTGAGCAAACAGGGTTTCCTAGATAACTGCCAGGACAGCTGATGGTATGTGAAGTGCATGAGGCAGGTGGAGTTGTTTTGGCACTGGAAGAGCTGTGCTGCTGCTTCGGGCAGTTGCCATTCACCACCACACTACCTTCCCTAGGTGTCATAGCCACTTTCAGACATATGTGCTGCCAGAGCCCTTGGTTTCCATGGCAGCGGGAAATGGCTTGGGCTCTGAACTTGCCTTTGGCTGTGAAGTTTTGAACGCCTTGAGTGAGGAGCTCCATGTTAGTTTTGTGTGGGTGCTCAAGCTGCTTGATTCCATCCCACTGGGCTCAATGGGCATGGGACCGGAAGTGACCAAACAGGGTTTCCTAGATAGCTGCCGGGACAGCTGATGGTATGTGAAGTTCATGAGGCAGGTGGAGTTGTTTTGGCACTGGAAGAGCTGTGCTGCTGCTTCGGGCAGTTGCCATTCACCACCACACTACCTTCCCTAGGTGTCATAGCCACTTGCAGACATATGTGCTGCCAGAGCCCTTGGTTTCCATGGCAGCAGGAAATGGCTTTGGCCCTGAACTTGTCTTTGCCTGTGGAGTTTTGAGCGCCTTCAGTGAGGAGCTCCATGTTAGATTTGTGTGGGTGCTCAAGCTGCTTGATTCCATCCCACTGGGCTCAATGGGCATGGGACCGGAAGTGAGCAAACAGGGTTTCCTAGATAGCTGCCAGGACAGCTGATGGTATGTGAAGTGCATGAGGCAGGTGGAGTTGTTTTGGCACTGGGAGAGCTGTGCTGCTGCTTCGGGCAGTTGCCATTCACCACCACACTACCTTCCCTAGGTGTCATAGCCACTTGCAGACATATGTGCTGCCAGAGCCCTTGGTTTCCATGGCAGCGGGAAATGGCATTGTCCCTGAACTTGTCTTTGGCTGTGGAGTTTTGAGCGCCGTCAGTGAGGAGCTCCATGTTAGTTTTGTGTGGGTGCTCAAGCTGCTTGATTCCATCCCACTGGGCTCAATGGGCATGGGACCGGAAGTGACCAAACAGGGTTTCTTAGATAGCTGCCAGGACAGCTGATGGTATGTGAAGTGCATGAGGCAGGTGGAGTTGTTTTGGCACTGGAAGAGCTGTGCTGCTGCTTCGGGCAGTTGCCATTCACCACCACACTACCTTCCCTAGGTGTCATAGCCACTTTCAGACATATGTGCTGCCAGAGCCCTTGGTTTCCATGGCAGCGGGAAATGGCTTTGGCTCTGAACTTGTCTTTGGCTGCGGAGTTTTGAGTGCCTTGAGTGTGGAGCTCCATGTTAGATTTGTGTGGGTGCTCAAGCTGCTTGATTCCATCCCACTGGGCTCAATGGGCATGGGACCGGAAGTGAGCAAACAGGGTTTCCTAGATAGCTGCCAGGACAGCTGATGGTATGTGAAGTGCATGAGGCAGGTGGAGTTGTTTTGGCACTGGAAGAGCTGTGCTGCTGCTTCGGGCAGTTGCCATTCACCACCACACTACCTTCCCTAGGTGTCATAGCCACTTGCAGACATATGTGCTGCCAGAGCACTTGGTTTCTATGGCAGCGGGAAATGGCTTTGGCTCTGAACTTGTCTTTGGCTGTGGAGCTTTGAGCGCCTTGAGTGAGGAGCTGCATGTTAGTTTTGTGTGGGTGCTCAAGCTGCTTGATTCCATCCCACTGGGCTCAATGGGCACTGGACCGGAAGTGAGCAAACAGGGTTTCCTAGATAGCTGCCACTACAGCTGATGGTATGTGAAGTGCATGAGGCAGGTGGACTTGTTTTGGCACTGGAAGAGCTGTGCTGCTGCTTCAGGCAATTGCCATTCACCACCACACTACCTTCCCTAGGTGTCATAGCCACTTTCAGACATATGTGCTGCCAGAGCCCTTGGTTTCCATGGCAGCGGGAAATGGCTTTGGCTGTGAACTTGATTTTGGCTGTGGAGTTTTGAGCGCCTTGAGTGAGGAGCTCCATGTTAGTTTTGTGTGGGTGCTCAAGCTGCTTGATTCCATCCCACTGGGCTCAATGGGCACTGGACCGGAAGTGAGCAAAGAGGGTTTCCTAGATAGCTGCCAGGACAGCTGATGGTATGTGAAGTGCATGAGGCAGGTGGAGTTGTTTTGGCACTGGAAGAGCTGTGCTGCTGCTTCGGGCAGTTGCCATTCACCACCACACTACCTTCCCTAGGTGTCATAGCCACTTTCAGACATATGTGCTGCCAGAGCACTTGGTTTCCATGGCAGCGGGAAATGGCTTTGGCCGTGAACTTGTCTTTGGCTATGGAGCTTTGAGCGCCTTGAGTGAGGAGCTCCATGTTAGTTTTGTGTGGGTGCTCAAGCTGCTTGATTCCATCCCACTGGGCTCAAAGGGCACTGGACCGGAAGTGAGCAAACAGGGTTTCCTAGATAGCTGCCACGACAGCTGATGGTATGTGAAGTGCATGAGGCAGGTGGAGTTGTTTTGGCACTGGAAGAGCTGTGCTGCTGCTTCAGGCAGTTGCCATTCACCACCACACTACCTTCCCTAGGTGTCATAGCCACTTTCAGACATATGTGCTGCCAGAGCCCTTGGTTTCCATGGCAGCGGGAAATGGCTTGGGCTCTGAACTTGTCTTTGGCTGTGGAGTTTTGAGCGCCTTGAGTGAGGAGCTCCATGTTAGTTTTGTGTGGGTGCTCAAGCTGCTTGATTCCATCCCACTGGGCTCAATGGGCATGGGACCGGAAGTGACCAAACAGGGTTTCCTAGATAGCTGCCACGACAGCTGATGGTTTGTGAAGTGCATGAGGCAGGTGGAGTTGTTTTGGCACTGGAAGAGCTGTGCTGCTGCTTCGGGCAGTTGCCATTAACCACCACACTACCTTCCCTAGGTGTCATAGTCACTTGCAGACATATGTGCTGCCAGAGCCCTTGGTTTCCATGGCAGCGGGAAATGGCTTGAGCCCTGAACTTGCCATTGGCTGTGGAGTTTTGAGCGCCTTGAGTGAGGAGCTCCATGTTAGTTTTGTGTGGGTGCTCAAGCTGCTTGATTCCATCCCACTGGGCTCAATGGGCATGGGACCGGAAGTGACCAAACAGGGTTTCCTAGATAGCTGCCAGGACAGCTGATGGTATGTGAAGTTCATGAGGCAGGTGGAGTTGTTTTGGCACTGGAAGAGCTGTGCTGCTGCTTCGGGCAGTTGCCATTCACCACCACACTACCTTCCCTAGGTGTCATAGCCACTTGCAGACATATGTGCTGCCAGAGCCCTTGGTTTCCATGGCAGCAGGAAATGGCTTTGGCCCTGAACTTGTCTTTGGCTGTGGAGTTTTGAGCGCCTTCAGTGAGGAGCTCCATGTTAGATTTGTGTGGGTGCTCAAGCTGCTTGATTCCATCCCACTGGGCTCAATGGGCACTGGACCGGAAGTGAGCAAACAGGGTTTCCTAGATAGCTGCCACGACAGCTGATGGTATGTGAATTGCATGAGGCAGGTGGAGTTGTTTTGGCACTGGGAGAGCTGTGCTGCTGCTTCGGGCAGTTGCCATTCACCACCACACTACCTTCCCTAGGTGTCATAGCCACTTGCAGACATATGTGCTGCCAGAGCCCTTGGTTTCCATGGCAGCGGGAAATGGCATTGTCCCTGAACTTGTCTTTGGCTGTGGAGTTTTGAGCGCCGTCAGTGAGGAGCTCCATGTTAGTTTTGTGTGGGTGCTCAAGCTGCTTGATTCCATCCCACTGGGCTCAATGGGCATGGGACCGGAAGTGACCAAACAGGGTTTCTTAGATAGCTGCCAGGACAGCTGATGGTATGTGAAGTGCATGAGGCAGGTGGAGTTGTTTTGGCACTGGAAGAGCTGTGCTGCTGCTTCGGGCAGTTGCCATTCACCACCACACTACCTTCCCTAGGTGTCATAGCCACTTTCAGACATATGTGCTGCCAGAGCCCTTGGTTTCCATGGCAGCGGGAAATGGCTTTGGCTCTGAACTTGTCTTTGGCTGCGGAGTTTTGAGTGCCTTGAGTGTGGAGCTCCATGTTAGATTTGTGTGGGTGCTCAAGCTGCTTGATTCCATCCCACTGGGCTCAATGGGCATGGGACCGGAAGTGAGCAAACAGGGTTTCCTAGATAGCTGCCAGGACAGCTGATGGTATGTGAAGTGCATGAGGCAGGTGGAGTTGTTTTGGCACTGGAAGAGCTGTGC
Source organism: Ochotona princeps (assembly GCF_030435755.1). Lineage (NCBI taxonomy): Eukaryota > Metazoa > Chordata > Mammalia > Lagomorpha > Ochotonidae > Ochotona > Ochotona princeps. Next base: position 22,922 of record NW_026698895.1, on the reverse strand, counting down.
TGCTGCTTCGGGCAGTTGCCATTCACCACCACACTACCTTCCCTAGGTGTCATAGCCACTTTCAGACATATGTGCTGCCAGAGCACTTGGTTTCTATGGCAGCGGGAAATGGCTTTGGCTCTGAACTTGTCTTTGGCTGTGGAGCTTTGAGCGCCTTGAGTGAGGAGCTGCATGTTAGTTTTGTGTGGGTGCTCAAGCTGCTTGATTCCATCCCACTGGGCTCAATGGGCACTGGACCGGAAGTGAGCAAACAGGGTTTCCTAGATAGCTGCCACTACAGCTGATGGTATGTGAAGTGCATGAGGCAGGTGGACTTGTTTTGGCACTGGAAGAGCTGTGCTGCTGCTTCAGGCAATTGCCATTCACCACCACACTACCTTCCCTAGGTGTCATAGCCACTTTCAGACATATGTGCTGCCAGAGCCCTTGGTTTCCATGGCAGCGGGAAATGGCTTTGGCTGTGAACTTGATTTTGGCTGTGGAGTTTTGAGCGCCTTGAGTGAGGAGCTCCATGTTAGTTTTGTGTGGGTGCTCAAGCTGCTTGATTCCATCCCACTGGGCTCAATGGGCACTGGACCGGAAGTGAGCAAAGAGGGTTTCCTAGATAGCTGCCAGGACAGCTGATGGTATGTGAAGTGCATGAGGCAGGTGGAGTTGTTTTGGCACTGGAAGAGCTGTGCTGCTGCTTCGGGCAGTTGCCATTCACCACCACACTACCTTCCCTAGGTGTCATAGCCACTTTCAGACATATGTGCTGCCAGAGCACTTGGTTTCCATGGCAGCGGGAAATGGCTTTGGCCGTGAACTTGTCTTTGGCTATGGAGCTTTGAGCGCCTTGAGTGAGGAGCTCCATGTTAGTTTTGTGTGGGTGCTCAAGCTGCTTGATTCCATCCCACTGGGCTCAAAGGGCACTGGACCGGAAGTGAGCAAACAGGGTTTCCTAGATAGCTGCCACGACAGCTGATGGTATGTGAAGTGCATGAGGCAGGTGGAGTTGTTTTGGCACTGGAAGAGCTGTGCTGCTGCTTCAGGCAGTTGCCATTCACCACCACACTACCTTCCCTAGGTGTCATAGCCACTTTCAGACATATGTGCTGCCAGAGCCCTTGGTTTCCATGGCAGCGGGAAATGGCATTGGCCCTGAACTTGTCTTTGGCTGTGGAGTTTTGAGCGCCGTCAGTGAGGAGCTCCATGTTAGTTTTGTGTGGGTGCTCAAGCTGCTTGATTCCATCCCACTGGGCTCAATGGGCATGGGACCGGAAGTGACCAAACAGGGTTTCCTAGATAGCTGCCACGACAGCTGATGGTTTGTGAAGTGCATGAGGCAGGTGGAGTTGTTTTGGCACTGGAAGAGCTGTGCTGCTGCTTCGGGCAGTTGCCATTAACCACCACACTACCTTCCCTAGGTGTCATAGTCACTTGCAGACATATGTGCTGCCAGAGCCCTTGGTTTCCATGGCAGCGGGAAATGGCTTGAGCCCTGAACTTGCCATTGGCTGTGGAGTTTTGAGCGCCTTGAGTGAGGAGCTCCATGTTAGTTTTGTGTGGGTGCTCAAGCTGCTTGATTCCATCCCACTGGGCTCAATGGGCATGGGACCGGAAGTGACCAAACAGGGTTTCCTAGATAGCTGCCAGGACAGCTGATGGTATGTGAAGTGCATGAGGCAGGTGGAGTTGTTTTGGCACTGGAAGAGCTGTGCTGCTGCTTCGGGCAGTTGCCATTCACCACCACACTACCTTCCCTAGGTGGCATAGCCACTTTCAGACATATGTGCTGCCAGAGCCCTTGGTTTCCATGGCAGCGGGAAATGGCTTTGGCCCTGAACTTGCCTTTGGCTGTGGAGTTTTGAGCGCCTTGAGTCAGGAGCTGCATGTTAGTATTGTGTGGGTGCTCAAGCTGCTTGATTCCATCCCACTGGGCTCAATGGGCATTGGACCGGAAGTGACTAAACAGGGTTTCCTAGATAGCTGCCAGGACAGCTGATGGTATGCGAAGTTCATGAGGCAGGTGGAGTTGTTTTGGCACTGGAAGAGCTGTGCTGCTGCTTCGGGCAGTTGCCATTCACCACCACACTACCTTCCCTAGGTGTCATAGCCACTTTCAGACATATGTGCTGCCAGAGCCCTTGGTTTCCATGGCAGCGGGAAATGGCATTGTCCCTGAACTTGTCTTTGGCTGTGGAGTTTTGAGCGCCTTGAGTGAGGAGCTCCATGTTAGTTTTGTGTGGGTGCTCAAGCTGCTTGATTCCATCCCACTGGGCTCAATGGCCATGGGACCGGCAGTGAGCAAACAGGGTTTCCTAGATAGCTGCCAGGACAGCTGATTGTATGTGAAGTTCATGAGGCAGGTGGAGTTGTTTTGGCACTGGAAGAGCTGTGCTGCTGCTTCGGGCAGTTGCCATCCACCACCACACTACCTTCCCTAGGTGTCATAGCCACTTTCAGACATATGTGCTGTCAGAGCCCTTGGTTTCCATGGCAGCGGGAAGTGGTTTGGGCCCTGAAATTGCCTTTGGCTGTGGAGTTTTGAGCGCCTTGAGTGAGGAGCTCCATGTTAGTATTGTGTGGGTGCTCAAGCTGCTTGATTCCATCCCACTGGGCTCAATGGGCATTGCACCGGAAGTGAGCAAACAGGGTTTCCTAGATAGCGGCCAGGACAGCTGATGGTATGTGAAGTTCATGAGGCAGGTGGAGTTGTTTTGGCACTGGAAGAGCTGTGCTGCTGCTTCGGGCAGTTGCCATTCACCACCACACTACCTTCCCTAGGTGTCATAGCCACTTTCAGACATATGTGCTGCCAGAGCCCTTGGTTTCCATGGCAGCGGGAAATGGCTTTGGCCCTGAACTTGCCTTTGGCTGTGGAGTTTTGAGCGCCTTGAGTGAGGAGCTGCATGTTAGTTTTGTGTGGGTGCTCAAGCTGCTTGATTCCATCCCACTGGGCTCAATGGGCATGGGACCGGAAGTGAGCAAACAGGGTTTCCTAGATAGCGGCCAGGACAGCTGATGGTATGTGAAGTTCATGAGGCAGGTGGAGTTGTTTTGGCACTGGAAGAGCTGTGCTGCTGCTTCGGGCAGTTGCCATTCACCACCACACTACCTTCCCTAGGTGTCATAGCCACTTTCAGACATATGTGCTGCCAGAGCACTTGGTTTCCATGGCAGCGGGAAATGGCTTGGGCTCTGAACTTGTCTTTGGCTGTGGAGCTTTGAGCGCCTTGAGTGAGGAGCTCCATGTTAGTTTTGTGTGGGTGCTCAAGCTGCTTGATTCCATCCCACTGGGCTCAATGGGCACTGGACCGGAAGTGAGCAAACAGGGTTTCCTAAATAGCTGCCACGACAGCTGATGGTATGTGAAGTTCATGGGGCAGGTGGAGTTGTTTTGGCACTGGAAGAGCTGTGCTGCTGCTTCGGGCAGTTGCCATTCACCACCACACTACCTTCCCTAGGTGTCATAGCCACTTTCAGACATATGTGCTGCCACAGCCCTTGGTTTCCATGGCAGCGGGAAATGGCTTGGGCTCTGAACTTGTCTTTGGCTGTGGAGTTTTGAGCGCCTTGAGTGAGGAGCTCCATGTTAGTTTTGTGTGGGTGCTCAAGCTGCTTGATTTCATTCCCCTGGGCTCAATGGGCATGGGACCGGAAGTGAGCAAAGAGGGTTTCCTAGATAGCTGCCAGGACAGCTGATGGTATGTGAAGTGCATGAGGCAGGTGGAGTTGTTTTGGCACTGGAAGAGCTGTGCTGCTGCTTCGGGCAGTTGCAATTCACCACCACACTACCTTCCCTAGGTGTCATAGCCACTTTCAGACATATGTGCTGCCAGAGCCCTTGGTTTCCATGGCAGCGGGAAATGGCTTTCGCCCTGAACTTGCCTTTGGCTGTGGAGTTTTGAGCGCCTTGAGTGAGGAACTCCATGTTAGTTTTGTGTGGGTGCTCAAGCTGCTTGATTCCATCCCACTGGGCTCAATGGGCACTGGACCGGAAGTGAGCAAACAGGGTTTCCTAGATAGCTGCCACGACAGCTGATGGTTTGTGAAGTTCATGAGGCAGGTGGAGTTGTTTTGGCACTGGAAGAACTGTGCTGCTGCTTCGGGCAGTTGCCATTCACCACCACACTACCTTCCCTAGGTGTCATAGCCACTTTCAGACATATGTGCTGCCAGAGCCCTTGGTTTCCATGGCAGCGGGAAATGGCTTTGGAACTGAACTTGTCTTTGGCTGTGGAGTTTTGAGCGCCTTGATTGAGGAGGTGCATGTTAGTTTTGTGTGGGTGCTCAAGCTGCTTGATTCCATCCCACTGGGCTCAATGGACATTGGACCGGAAGTGAGCAAACAGGGTTTCCTAGATAGCTGCCACGACAGCTGATGGTATGTGAAGTTCATGAGGCAGGTGGAGTTGTTTTGGCACTGAAAGAGCTGTGCTACTGCTTCGGGCAGTTGCCATTCACCACCACACTACCTTCCCTAGGTGTCATAGCCACTTTCAGACATATGTGCTGCCAGAGCACTTGGTTTCCATGGCAGCGGGAAATGGCTTGGGCGCTGAACTTGTCTTTGGCTGTGGAGTTTTGAGCGCCTTGAGTGAGGAGCTCCATGTTAGTTTTGTGTGGGTGCTCAAGCTGCTTGATTCCATCCCACTGGGCTCAATGGGCACTGGACCGGCAGTGACCAAACAGGGTTTCCTAGATAGCTGCCAGGACAGCTGATGGTATGTGAAGTGCATGAGGCAGGTGGAGTTGTTTTGGCACTGGAAGAGCTGTGCTGCTGCTTCGGGCAGTTGCCATTCACCACCACACTACCTTCCCTAGGTGTCATAGCCACTTTCAGACATATGTGCTGCCAGAGCCCTTGGTTTCCATGGCAGCGGGAAATGGCTTGGGCCCTGAAATTGCCTTTGGCTGTGGAGTTTTGAGCGCCTTGAGTGAGGAGCTGCATGTTAGTTTTGTGTGGGTGCTCAAGCTGCTTGATTCCATCCCACTGGGCTCAATGGGCATTGGACCGGAAGTGAGCAAACAGGGTTTCCTAGATAGCTGCCAGGACAGCTGATGGTATGTGAAGTTCATGAGGCAGGTGGAGTTGTTTTGGCACTGGAAGAGCTGTGCTGCTGCTTCGGGCAGTTGCCATTCACCACCACACTACCTTCCCTAGGTGTCATAGCCACTTTCAGACATATGTGCTGCCAGAGCACTTGGTTTCCATGGCAGCGGGAAATGACATTGTCCCTGAACTTGTCTTTGGCTGTGGAGCTTTGAGCGCCTTGATTGAGGATGTGCATGTTAGTTTTGTGTGGGTGCTCAAGCTGCTTGATTCCATCCCACTGGGCTCAATGGGCACTGGACCGGATGTGAGCAAACAGGGTTTCCTAGATAGCTGCCACTACAGCTGATGGTATGTGAAGTGCATGAGGCAGGTGGAGTTGTTTTGGCACTGGAAGAGCTGTGCTGCTGCTTCGTGCAGTTGCCATTCACCACCACACTACCTTCCCTAGGTGTCATAGCCACTTGCAGACATATGTGCTGCCAGAGCCCTTGGTTTCCATGGCAGCGGGAAATGGCTTTGGCCCTGAACTTGTCTTTGGCTGTGGAGCTTTGAGCACCTTGAGTGAGGAGGTGCATGTTTGTTTTGTGTATGTGCTCAAGCTGCTTGATTCCATCCCACTGGGCTCAATGGGCATGGGACCGGAAGTGAGCAAACAGGGTTTCCTAGATAGCTGCCACTACAGCTGATGGCATGTGAAGTGCATGAGGCAGGTGGAGTTGTTTTGGCACTGGAAGAGCTGTGCTGCTGCTTCGGGCAGTTGCCATTCACCACCACACTACCTTCCCTAGGTGTCATAGCCACTTTCAGACATATGTGCTGCCAGAGCCCTTGGTTTCCATGGCAGCGGGAAATGGCTTTGGCTGTGAACTTGATTTTGGTTGTGGAGTTTTGAGCGCCTTGAGTGAGGAGCTCCATGTTAGTTTTGTGTGGGTGCTCAAGCTGCTTGATTCCATCCCACTGGGCTCAATGGGCACTGGACCGGAAGTGAGCAAACAGGGTTTCCTAAATAGCGGCCAGGACAGCTGATGGTATGTGAAGTTAATGGGGCAGGTGGAGTTGTTTTGGCACTGGAAGAGCTGTGCTGCTGCTTCGGGCAGTTGCCATTCACCACCACACTACCTTCCCTAGGTGTCATAGCCACTTTCAGACATATGTGCTGCCAGAGCCCTTGGTTTCCATGGCAGCGGGAAATGGCTTGGGCTCTGAACTTGTCTTTGGCTGTGGAGTTTTGAGCGCCTTGAGTGAGGAGCTCCATGTTAGTTTTGTGTGGGTGCTCAAGCTGCTTGATTTCATCCCACTGGGCTCAATGGGCATGGGACCGGAAGTGACCAAACAGGGTTTCCTAGATAGCTGCCAGGACAGCTGATGGTATGTGAAGTGCATGAGGCAGGTGGAGTTGTTTTGGCACTGGAAGAGCTGTGCTGCTGCTTCGGGCAGTTGCAATTCACCACCACACTACCTTCCCTAGGTGTCATAGCCACTTTCAGACATATGTGCTGCCAGAGCCCTTGGTTTCCATGGCAGCGGGAAATGGCTTTCGCCCTGAACTTGCCTTTGGCTGTGGAGTTTTGAGCGCCTTGAGTGAGGAGCTCCATGTTAGTTTTGTGTGGGTGCTCAAGCTGCTTGATTCCATCCCACTGGGCTCAATTGGCATGGGACCGGAAGTGACCAAACAGGGTTTCCTAGATAGCTGCCAGGACAGCTGATGGTTTGTGAAGTTCATGAGGCAGGTGGAGTTGTTTTGGCACTGGAAGAGCTGTGCTGCTGCTTCGGGCAGTTGCCATTCACCACCACACTACCTTCCCTAGGTGTCATAGCCACTTTCAGACATATGTGCTGCCAGAGCCCTTGGTTTCCATGGCAGCGGGAAATGGCTTTGGCTGTGAACTTGTCTTTGGCTGTGGAGTTTTGAGCGCCTTGAGTGAGGAGCTGCATGTTAGTTTTGTGTGTGTGCTCAAGCTGCTTGATTCCATCCCACTGGGCTCAATGGGCACTGGACCGGAAGTGAGCAAACAGGGTTTCCTAGATAGCTGCCACGACAGCTGATGGTATGTGAAGTTCATGAGGCAGGTGGAGTTGTTTTGGCACTGGAAGAGCTGTGCTGCTGCTTCGGGCAGTTGCCATTCACCACCACACTACCTTCCCTAGGTGTCATAGCCACTTTCAGACATATGTGCTGCCAGAGCCCTTGGTTTCCATGGCAGCGGGAAATGGCTTTGAAACTGAACTTGTCTTTGGCTGTGGAGTTTTGAGCGCCTTGATTGAGGAGGTGCATGTTAGTTTTGTGTGGGTGCTCAAGCTGCTTGATTCCATCCCACTGGGCTCAATGGGCACAGGACCAGAAGTGATCAAACAGGGTTTCCTAGATAGCTGCCAGGACAGCTGATGGTATGTGAAGTTCATGAGGCAGGTGGAGTTGTTTTGGCACTGGAAGAGCTGTGCTGCTGCTTCGGGCAGTTGCCATTCACCACCACACTACCTTCCCTAGGTGTCATAGCCACTTTCAGACATATGGGCTGCCAGAGCCCTTGGTTTCCATGGCAGCGGGAAATGGCTTGGGCCCTGAAATTGCCTTTGGCTGTGGAGTTTTGAGCGCCTTGAGTGAGGAGCTGCATGTTAGTTTTGTGTGGGTGCTCAAGCTGCTTGATTCCATCCCACTGGGCTCAATGGGCATTGGACCGGAAGTGAACAAACAGGGTTTCCTAGATAGCTGCCAGGACAGCTGATGGTATGTGAAGTTCATGAGGCAGGTGGAGTTGTTTTGGCACTGGAAGAGCTGTGCTGCTGCTTCGGGCAGTTGCCATTCACCACCACACTACCTTCCCTAGGTGTCATAGCCACTTTCAGACATATGTGCTGCCAGAGCACTTGGTTTCCATGGCAGCGGGAAATGGCTTGCTCTCTGAACTTGTCTTTGGCTGTGGAGCTTTGAGCGCCTTGATTGAGGAGGTGCATGTTAGTTTTGTGTGGGTGCTCAAGCTGCTTGATTCCATCCCACTGGGCTCAATGGGCACTGGACCGGATGTGAGCAAACAGGGTTTCCTAGATAGCTGCCAGGACAGCTGATGGTATGTGAAGTGCATGAGGCAGGTGGAGTTGTTTTGGCACTGGAAGAGCTGTGCTGCTGCTTCGGGCAGTTGCCATTCACCACCACACTACCTTCCCTAGGTGTCATAGCCACTTTCAGACTTTTGTGCTGCCAGAGCCCTTGGTTTCCATGGCAGCGGGAAATGGCTTTGGCCGTGAACTTGTGTTTGGCTGTGGAGCTTTGAGCGCCTTGAGTGAGGAGCTCCATGTTAGTTTTGTGTGGGTGCTCAAGCTGCTTGATTCCATCCCACTGGGCTCAATGGGCACTGGACCGGAAGTGAGCAAACAGGGTTTCCTAGATAGCTGCCAGGACAGCTGATGGTATGTGAAGTTCATGAGGCAGGTGGAGTTGTTTTGGCACTGGAAGAGCTGTGCTGCTGCTTCGGGCAGTTGCCATTCACCACCACACTACCTTCCCTAGGTGTCATAGCCACTTTCAGACATATGTGCTGCCAGAGCCCTTGGTTTCCATGGCAGCGGGAAATGGCTTTGGCTGTGAACTTGATTTTGGCTGTGGAGTTTTGAGCGCCTTGAGTGAGGAGCTCCATGTTAGTTTTGTGTGGGTGCTCAAGCTGCTTGATTCCATCCCACTGGGCTCAATGGGCATGGGACCGGAAGTGAGCAAACAGGGTTTCCTAGATAGCTGCCAGGACAGCTGATGGTATGTGAAGTTCATGAGGAGTTGTTTTGGCACTGGAAGAGCTGTGCTGCTGCTTCGGGCAGTTGCCATTCACCACCACACTACCTTCCCTAGGTGTCATAGCCACTTTCAGACATATGTGCTGCCAGAGCCCTTGGTTTCCATGGCAGCGGGAAATGGCTTGGGCCCTGAACTTGCCTTTGGCTGTGGAGTTTTGAGCGCCGTCAGTGAGGAGCTCCATGTTAGTTTTGTGTGGGTGCTCAAGCTGCTTGATTCCATCCCACTGGGCTCAATGGGCATTGGACCGGAAGTGACCAAACAGGGTTTCCTAGATAGCTGCCACGACAGCTGATGGTATGTGAAGTTCATGAGGCAGGTGGAGTTGTTTTGGCACTGGAAGAGCTGTGCTGCTGCTTCGGGCAGTTGCCATTCACCACCACACTACCTTCCCTAGGTGTCATAGCCACTTTCAGACATATGTGCTGCCAGAGCACTTGGTTTCCATGGCAGCGGGAAATGGCTTGGGCCCTGAAATTGCCTTTGGCTGTGGAGTTTTGAGTGCCTTGAGTGAGGAGCTCCATGTTAGTTTTGTGTGGGTGCTCAAGCTGCTTGATTCCATCCCACTGGGCTCAATGGGCACTGGACCGGCAGTGACCAAACAGGGTTTCCTAGATAGCTGCCAGGACAGCTGATGGTATGTGAAGTGCATGAGGCAGGTGGAGTTGTTTTGGCACTGGAAGAGCTGTGCTGCTGCTTCGGGCAGTTGCCATTCACCACCACACTACCTTCCCTAGGTGTCATAGCCACTTTCAGACATATGTGCTGCCAGAGCCCTTGGTTTCCATGGCAGCGGGAAATGGCTTGGGCCCTGAAATTGTCTTTGGCTGTGGAGCTTTGAGCGCCTTGATTGAGGAGGTGCATGTTAGTTTTGTGTGGGTGCTCAAGCTGCTTGATTCCATCCCACTGGGCTCAATGGGCACTGGACCGGATGTGAGCAAACAGGGTTTCCTAGATAGCTGCCAGGACAGCTGATGGTATGTGAAGTGCATGAGGCAGGTGGAGTTGTTTTGGCACTGGAAGAGCTGTGCTGCTGCTTCGGGCAGTTGCCATTCACCACCACACTACCTTCCCTAGGTGTCATAGCCACTTTCAGACTTTTGTGCTGCCAGAGCCCTTGGTTTCCATGGCAGCGGGAAATGGCTTTGGCCGTGAACTTGTGTTTGGCTGTGGAGCTTTGAGCGCCTTGAGTGAGGAGCTCCATGTTAGTTTTGTGTGGGTGCTCAAGCTGCTTGATTCCATCCCACTGGGCTCAATGGGCACTGGACCGGAAGTGAGCAAACAGGGTTTCCTAGATAGCTGCCAGGACAGCTGATGGTATGTGAAGTTCATGAGGCAGGTGGAGTTGTTTTGGCACTGGAAGAGCTGTGCTGCTGCTTCGGGCAGTTGCCATTCACCACCACACTACCTTCCCTAGGTGTCATAGCCACTTGCAGACATATGTGCTGCCAGAGCCCTTGGTTTCCATGGCAGCGGGAAATGGCTTTGGCTGTGAACTTGATTTTGGCTGTGGAGTTTTGAGCGCCTTGAGTGAGGAGCTCCATGTTAGTTTTGTGTGGGTGCTCAAGCTGCTTGATTCCATCCCACTGGGCTCAATGGGCATGGGACCGGAAGTGAGCAAACAGGGTTTCCTAGATAGCTGCCAGGACAGCTGATGGTATGTGAAGTTCATGAGGAGTTGTTTTGGCACTGGAAGAGCTGTGCTGCTGCTTCGGGCAGTTGCCATTCACCACCACACTACCTTCCCTAGGTGTCATAGCCACTTTCAGACATATGTGCTGCCAGAGCCCTTGGTTTCCATGGCAGCGGGAAATGGCTTTGGCCCTGAACTTGCCTTTGGCTGTGGAGTTTTGAGCGCCGTCAGTGAGGAGCTCCATGTTAGTTTTGTGTGGGTGCTCAAGCTGCTTGATTCCATCCCACTGGGCTCAATGGGCATTGGACCGGAAGTGACCAAACAGGGTTTCCTAGATAGCTGCCACGACAGCTGATGGTATGTGAAGTTCATGAGGCAGGTGGAGTTGTTTTGGCACTGGAAGAGCTGTGCTGCTGCTTCGGGCAGTTGCCATTCACCACCACACTACCTTCCCTAGGTGTCATAGCCACTTTCAGACATATGTGCTGCCAGAGCACTTGGTTTCCATGGCAGCGGGAAATGGCTTGGGCCCTGAAATTGCCTTTGGCTGTGGAGTTTTGAGTGCCTTGAGTGAGGAGCTCCATGTTAGTTTTGTGTGGGTGCTCAAGCTGCTTGATTCCATCCCACTGGGCTCAATGGGCACTGGACCGGCAGTGACCAAACAGGGTTTCCTAGATAGCTGCCAGGACAGCTGATGGTATGTGAAGTGCATGAGGCAGGTGGAGTTGTTTTGGCACTGGAAGAGCTGTGCTGCTGCTTCGGGCAGTTGCCATTCACCACCACACTACCTTCCCTAGGTGTCATAGCCACTTTCAGACATATGTGCTGCCAGAGCCCTTGGTTTCCATGGCAGCGGGAAATGGCTTTGGCCCTGAAATTGTCTTTGGCTGTCGAGTTTTGAGCGCCTTGAGTGAGGAGGTGCATGTTAGTTTTGTGTGGGTGCTCAAGCTGCTTGATTCCATCCCACTGGGCTCAATGGGCATGGGACCAGAAGTGAGCAAACAGGGTTTCCTAGATAGCTGCCAGGACAGCTGATGGTATGTGAAGTGCATGAGGCAGGTGGAGTTGTTTTGGCACTGGAAGAGCTGTGCTGCTGCTTCGGGCAGTTGCCATTCACCACCACACTACCTTCCCTAGGTGTCATAGCCACTTTCAGACATATGTGCTGCCAGAGCCCTTGGTTTCCATGGCAGCGGGAAATGGCTTGGGCCCTGAACTTGTCTTTGGCTGTGTAGTTTTGAGCGCCTTGAGTGAGGAGGTGCATGTTAGTTTTGTGTGGGTGCTCAAGCTGCTTGATTCCATCCCACTGGGCTCAAGGGGCACTGGACCGGAAGTGAGCAAACAGGGTTTCCTAGATAGCTGCCACGACAGCTGATGGTATGTGAAGTTCATGAGGCAGGTGGAGTTGTTTTGGCACTGGAAGAGCTGTGCTGCTGCTTCGGGCAGTTGCCATTCACCACCACACTACCTTCCCTAGGTGTCATAGCCACTTGCAGACATATGTGCTGCCAGAGCCCTTGGTTTCCATGGCAGCGGGAAATGGCATTGTCCCTGAACTTGTCTTTGGCTGTGGAGTGTTGAGCGCCGTCAGTGAGGAGCTCCATGTTAGTTTTGTGTGGGTGCTCAAGCTGCTTGATTCCATCCCACTGGGCTCAATGGGCACTGGACCAGAAGTGAGCAAACAGGGTTTCCTAGATAGCTGCCACGACAGCTGATGGTATGTGAAGTTCATGAGGCAGGTGGAGTTGTTTTGGCACTGGAAGAGCTGTGCTGCTGCTTCGGGCAGTTGCCATTCACCACCACACTACCTTCCCTAGGTGTCATAGCCACTTGCAGACATATGTGCTGCCAGAGCACTTGGTTTCCATGGCAGCGGGAAATGGCTTGGGCTCTGAACTTGTCTTTGGCTGTGGAGTTTTGAGCGCCTTGAGGGAGGAGCTCCATGTTAGTTTTGTGTGGGTGCTCAAGCTGCTTGATTCCATCCCACTGGGCTCAATGGGCACTGGACCGGAAGTGAGCAAACAGGGTTTCCTAGATAGCTGCCAGGACAGCTGATGGTATGTGAAGTGCATGAGGCAGGTGGAGTTGTTTTGGCACTGGAAGAGCTGTGCTGCTGCTTCGGGCAGTTGCCATTCACCACCACACTACCTTCCCTAGGTGTCATAGCCACTTTCAGACATATGTGCTGCCAGAGCCCTTGGTTTCCATGGCAGCGGGAAATGGCTTTGGCCATGAACTTGCCTTTGGCTGTGGTGTTTTGAGCGCCTTGAGTGAGGAGGTGCATGTTTGTTTTGTGTGGGCGCTCAAGCTGCTTGATTCCATCCCACTGGGCTCAATGGGCATGGGATCAGAAGTGACCAAACAGGGTTTCCTAGATAGCTGCCAGGACAGCTGATGGTATGTGAAGTGCATGAGGCAGGTGGAGTTGTTTTGGCACTGGAAGAGCTGTGCTGCTGCTTCGGGCAGTTGCCATTCACCACCACACTACCTTCCCTAGGTGTCATAGCCACTTTCAGACTTTTGTGCTGCCAGAGCACTTGGTTTCCATGGCAGCGGGAAATGGCTTTGGCCCTGAACTTGTCTTTGGCTGTGGAGCTTTGAGCGCCTTGAGTGAGGAGCTCCATGTTAGTTTTGTGTGGGTGCTCAAGCTGCTTGATTCCATCCCACTGGGCTCAATGGGCATTGGACCGGAAGTGACCAAACAGGGTTTCCTAGATAGCTGCCAGGACAGCTGATGGTATGTGAAGTTCATGAGGCAGGTGGAGTTGTTTTGGCACTGGAAGAGCTGTGCTGCTGCTTCGGGCAGTTGCCATTCACCGCCACACTACCTTCCCTAGGTGTCATAGCCACTTTCAGACATATGTGCTGCCAGAGCCCTTGGTTTCCATGGCAGCGGGAAATGGCATTGGCCGTGAACTTGTCTTTGGCTGTGGAGGTTTGAGCGCAGTTAGTGAGGAGCTCCATGTTAGTTTTGTGTGGGTGCTCAAGCTGCTTGATTCCATCCCACTGGGCTCAATGGGCATTGCACCGGAAGTGACCAAACAGGGTTTCCTAGATAGCTGCCACGACAGCTGATGGTATGTGAAGTTCATGAGGCAGGTGGAGTTGTTTTGGCACTGGAAGAGCTGTGCTGCTGCTTCGGGCAGTTGCCATTCACCACCACACTACCTTCCCTAGGTGTCATAGCCACTTTCAGACATATGTGCTGCCAGATCCCTTGGTTTCCATGGCAGCGGGAAATGGCTTTGGAACTGAACTTGTCTTTGGCTGTGGAGTTTTGAGCGCCTTGAGTGAGGAGCTCCATGTTAGTTTTGTGTGGGTGCTCAAGCTGCTTAATTCCATCACACTGGGCTCAATGGGCATTGGACCGGAAGTGACCAAACAGGGTTTCCTAGATAGCTGCCAGGACAGCTGATGGTATGTGAAGTGCATGAGGCAGGTGGATTTGTTTTGGCACTGGAAGAGCTGTGCTGCTGCTTCGGGCAGTTGCCATTCACCACCACACTACCTTCCCTAGGTGTCATAGCCACTTTCAGACATATGTGCTGCCAGAGCCCTTGGTTTCCATGGCAGCGGGAAATGGCTTTCGCCCTGAACTTGTCTTTGGCTGTGGATCTTTGACCGCCTTGAGTGAGGAGCTGCATGTTTGTTTTGTGTGGGTGCTCAAGCTGCTTGATTCCATCCCACTGGGCTCAATGGGCACTGGACCGGAAGTGAGCAAACAGGGTTTCCTAGATACCTGCCAGGACAGCTGATGGTATGTGAAGTGCAGGAGGCAGGTGGAGTTGTTTTGGCACTGGAAGAGCTGTGCTGCTGCTTCGGGCAGTTGCCATTCACCACCACACTACCTTCCCTAGGTGTCATAGCCACTTTCAGACATATGTGCTGCCAGAGCCCTTGGTTTCCATGGCAGCGGGAAATGGCATTGTCCCTGAACTTGTCTTTGGCTGTGGAGTTTTGAGCGCCTTGAGTGAGGAGGTGCATGTTAGTTTTGTGTGGGTGCTCAAGCTGCTTGATTCCATCCCACTGGGCTCAATGGGCATGGGACCGGAAGTGAGCAAACAGGGTTTCCTAGGTAGCTGCCAGGACAGCTGATGGTATGATAAGTTCATGAGGCAGGTGGAGTTGTTTTGGCACTGGAAGAGCTGTGCTGCTGCTTCGGGCAGTTGCCATTCACCACCACACTACCTTCCCTAGGTGTCATAGCCACTTTCAGACATATGTGCTGCCAGAGCTTTGGTTTCCATGGCAGCGGGAAATGGCTTTTGCCGTGAACTTGCCTTTGGCTGTGGAGCTTTGAGCGCCTTGATTGAGGAGGTGCATGTTAGTTTTGTGTGGGTGCTCAAGCTGCTTGATTCCATCCCACTGGGCTCAATGGGCACTGGACCGGAAGTGACCAAACAGGGTTTCCTAGATAGCTGCCACGACAGCTGATGGTATGTGAAGTGCATGAGGCAGGTGGAGTTGTTTTGGCACTGGAAGAGCTGTGCTGCTGCTTCAGGCAGTTGCCATTCACCACCACACTACCTTCCCTAGGTGGCATAGCCACTTTCAGACATATGTGCTGCCAGAGCCCTTGGTTTCCATGGCAGCGGGAAATGGCATTGTCCCTGAACTTGTCTTTGGCTGTGGAGTTTTGAGCGCCTTGAGTGAGGAGGTGCATGTTAGTTTTGTGTGGGTGCTCAAGCTGCTTGATTCCATCCCACTGGGCTCAATGGGCATTGCACCGGAAGTGACCAAACAGGGTTTCCTAGATAGCTGCCACGACAGCTGATGGTATGTGAAGTTCATGAGGCACGTGGAGTTGTTTTGGCACTGGAAGAGTTGTGCTGCTGCTTCGGGCAGTTGCCATTCACCACCACACTACCTTCCCTAGGTGTCATAGCCACTTGCAGACATATGTGCTGCCAGAGCACTTGGTTTCCATGGCAGCGGGAAATGGCTTGGGCTCTGAACTTGTCTTTGGCTGTGGAGTTTTGAGCGCCTTGAGTGAGGAGGTGCATGTTAGTTTTGTGTGGGTGCTCAAGCTGCTTGATTCCATCCCACTGGGCTCAATGGGCATGGGACCGGAAGTGACCAAACACGGTTCCCTAGATAGCTGCCAGGACAGCTGATGGTATGTGAAGTTTATGAGGCAGGTGGAGTTGTTTTGGCACTGGAAGAGCTGTGCTGCTGCTTCGGACAGTTGCCATTCACCACCACACTACCTTCCCTAGGTGTCATAGCCACTTTCAGACATATGTGCTGCCAGAGCACTTGGTTTCCATGGCAGCGGGAAATGGCTTTCGCCCTGAACTTGTCTTTGGCTGTGGAGTTTTGAGCGCCTTGAGTGAGGAGGTGCATGTTAGTTTTGTGTGGGTGCTCAAGCTGCTTGATTCCATCCCACTGGGCTCAATGGGCATGGGACCGGAAGTGACCAAACAGGGATTCCTAGAGAGCTGCCAGGACAGCTGATGGTTTGTGAAGTGCATGAGGCAGGTGGAGTTGTTTTGGCACTGGAAGAGCTGTGCTGCTGCTTCGGGCAGTTGCCATTCACCACCACACTACCTTCCCTAGGTGTCATAGCCACTTTGAGACATATGTGCTGCCAGAGCACTTGGTTTCCATGGCAGCGGGAAATGGCTTGGGCCCTGAACTTGTCTTTGGCTGTGGAGCTTTGAGCGCCTTGAGTGAGGAGGTGCATGTTTGTTTTGTGTGGGTGCTCAAGCTGCTTGATTCCATCCCACTGGGCTCAATGGGCATGGGACCGGAAGTGACCAAACACGGTTTCCTAGATAGCTGCCAGGACAGCTGATGGTATGTGAAGTGCATGAGGCAGGTGGAGTTGTTTTGGCACTGGAAGAGCTGTGCTGCTGCTTCGGGCAGTTGCCATTCACCACCACACTACCTTCCCTAGGTGTCATAGCCACTTTCAGACATATGTGCTGCCAGACCACTTGGTTTCCATGGCAGCGGGAAATGGCATTGTCCCTGAACTTGTCTTTGGCTGTGGAGTTTTGAGCGCAGTTAGTGAGGAGCTCCATGTTAGTTTAGTGTGGGTGCTCAAGCTGCTTGATTCCAGCCCACTGGGCTCAATGGGCATGGGACCCGAAGTGAGCAAACAGGGTTTCCTAGATAGCTGCCAGGACAGCTGATGGTATGTGAAGTTCATGAGGCAGGTGGAGTTGTTTTGGCACTGGAAGAGCTGTGCTGCTGCTTCGGGCAGTTGCCATTCACCACCACACTACCTTCCCTAGGTGTCATAGCCACTTTCAGACATATGTGCTGCCAGAGCCCTTGGTTTCCATGGCAGCGGGAAATGGCTTTGGCCCTGAACTTCTCTTTGGCTGTGGAGTTTTGAGCGCCTTGAGTGAGGAGCTCCATGTTAGTTTTGTGTGGGTGCTCAAGCTGCTTGATTCCATCCCACTGGGCTCAATGGGCATGGGACCGGAAGTGACCAAACAGGGTTTCCTAGATAGCTGCCAGGACAGCTGATGGTATGTGAAGTTCATGAGGCAGGTGGAGTTGTTTTGGCACTGGAAGAGCTGTGCTGCTGCTTCGGGCAGTTGCCATTCACCACCACACTACCTTCCCTAGGTGTCATAGCCACTTTCAGACATATGTGCTGCCAGAGCCCTTGGTTTCCATGGCAGCGGGAAATGGCTTTGGCCCTGAACTTGTCTTTGGCTGTGGAGCTTTGAGCGCCTTGAGTGAGGAGGTGCATGTTTGTTTTGTGTGGGTGCTCAAGCTGCTTGATTCCATCTCACTGGGCTCAATGGGCATGGGACCGGATGTGAGCAAACAGGGTTTCCTAGATAGCTGCCAGGACAGCTGATGGTATGTGAAGTGCATGAGGCAGGTGGAGTTGTTTTGGCACTGGAAGAGCTGTGCTGCTGCTTCGGGCAGTTGCCATTCACCACCACACTACCTTCCCTAGGTGTCATAGCCACTTTCAGACATATGTGCTGCCAGAGCACTTGGTTTCCATGGCAGCGGGAAATGTCATTATCCCCCAACTTGTCCTTGGCTGTGGAGTTTTGAGCGCCTTGAGTGAGGAGCTGCATGTTAGTTTTGTGTGGGTGCTCAAGCTGCTTGATTCCATCCTACTGGGCTCAATGGGCATGGGACCGGCAGTGACCACACAGGGTTTCCTAGATAGCTGCCAGGACAGCTGATGGTATGTGAAGTTCATGAGGCAGGTGGAGTTGTTTTGGCACTGGAAGAGCTGTGCTGCTGCTTCAGGCAGTTGCCATTCACCACCACACTACCTTCCCTAGGTGTCATAGCCACTTTCAGACATATGTGCTGCCAGAGCCCTTGGTTTCCATGGCAGCGGGAAATGGCTTTCGCCCTGAACTTGTCTTTGGCTGTGGAGTTTTGAGCACTGTCAGTGAGGAGCTCCATGTTAGTTTTGTGTGGGTGCTCAAGCTGCTTGATTCCATCCCACTGGGCTCAATGGGCATGGGACCGCAAGTGAGCAAACAGGGTTTCCTAGATAGCTGCCAGGACAGCTGATGGTATGTGAAGTGCATGAGGCAGGTGGAGTTGTTTTGGCACTGGAAGAGCTGTGCTGCTGCTTCGGGCAGTTGCCATTCACCACCACACTACCTTCCCTAAGTGTCATAGCCACTTTCAGACATATGTGCTGCCAGAACACTTGGTTTCCATGGCAGTGGGAAATGGCTTTGGCTCTGAACTTGTCCTTGGCTGTGGAGTTTTGAGCGCCGTCAGTGAGGAGGTGCATGTTAGTTTTGTGTGGGTGCTCAAGCTTCTTGATTCCATCCCACTGGGCTCAATGGGCATGGGACCGGAAGTGACCAAACAGGGTTTCCTAGATAGCTGAAAGGACAGCTGATGGTATGTGAAGTTCATGAGGCAGGTGGAGTTGTTTTGGCACTGGAAGAGCTGTGCTGCTGCTTCGGGCAGTTGCCATTCACCACCACACTACCTTCCCTAGGTGTCATAGCCACTTTCAGACATATGTGCTGCCAGATCCCTTGGTTTCCATGGCAGCACGAAATGGCTTTGGCCATGAACTTGTCTTTGGTGTGGAGTTTTGAGCGCCCTGAGTGAGGAGCTGCATGTTAGTTTTGTGTGGGTGCTCAAGCTGCTTGATTCCATCCCACTGGGCTCAATGGGCATTGGACCGGAAGTGAGCAAACAGGGTTTCCTAGATAGCTGCCAGGACAGCTGATGGCTTGTGAAGTTCATGAGGCAGGGGGAGTTGTTTTGGCACTGGAAGAGCTGTGCTGCTGCTTCGGGCAGTTGCCATTCACCACCACACTACCTTCCCTAGGTGTCATAGCCACTTGCAGACATATGTGCTGCCAGAGCCCTTGGTTTCCATGGCAGCGGGAAATGGCTTTGGCGCTGAACTTGTCTTTGGCTGTGGAGTTTTGAGCGCCTTGAGTGAGGAGGTGCATGTTTGTTTTGTGTGGGTGCTCAAGCTGCTTGATTCTATCCTACTGGGCTCAATGGGCATGGGACCGGAAGTGACCAAACATTGTTTCCTAGATAGCTGCCACGACAGCTGATGGTATGTGAAGTGCATGAGGCAGGTGGAGTTGTTTTGGCACTGGAAGAGCTGTGCTGCTGCTTCGGGCAGTTGCCATTCACCACCACACTACCTTCCCTAGGTGTCATAGCCACTTTCAGACATATGTGCTGCCAGAGCCCTTGGTTTCCATGGCAGCGGGAAATGGCTTTGGCCGTGAACTTGTCTTTGGCTGTGGAGTTTTGAGCGCCTTGATTGAGGAGGTGCATGTTAGTTTTGTGTGGGTGCTCAAGCTGCTTGATTCCATCCCACTGGGCTCAATGGGCATGGGACCGGAAGTGAGCAAACAGGGTTTCCTAGATAGCTGCCAGGACAGCTGATGGTATGTGAAGTTCATGAGGCAGGTGGAGTTGTTTTGGCACTGGAAGAACTGTGCTGCTACTTCGGGCAGTTGCCATTCACCACCACACTACCTTCCCTAGGTGTCATAGCCACTTTCAGACTTTTGTGCTGCCAGAACCCTTGGTTTCCATGGCAGCGGGAAATGGCTTGGGCTTTGAACTTGTCTTTGCCTGTGGAGTTTTGAGTGCCTTGAGTGAGGAGCTCCATGTTAGTATTTTGTTTGGGTGCTCAAGCTGCTTGATTCCATCCCACTGGGCTCAATGGGCACTGGACCGGAAGTGAGCAAACAGGGTTTCCTAGATAGCTGCCACGACAGCTGATGGTTTGTGAAGTGCATGAGGCAGGTGGAGTTGTTTTGGCACTGGAAGAGCTGTGCTGCTGCTTCGGGCAGTTGCCATTCACCACCACACTACCTTCCCTAGGTGTCATAGCCACTTTCAGACATATGTGCTGCCAGACCACTTGGTTTCCATGGCAGGGGGAAATGGCTTTGTCCCTGAACTTGTCTTTGGCTGTGGAGTTTTGAGCGGCTTGAGTGAGGAGCTCCATGTTAGTTTTGTGTGGGTGCTCAAGCTGCTTGATTCCATCCCACTGGGCTCAATGGGCATGGGACCGGAAGTGACCAAACAGGGTTTCCTAGATAGCTGCCAGGACAGCTGATGGTATGTGAAGTTCATGAGGCAGGTGGAGTTGTTTTGGCACTGGAAGAGCTGTGCTGCTGCTTCGGGCAGTTGCCATTCACCACCACACTACCTTCCCTAGGTGTCATAGCCACTTTGAGACATATGTGCTGCCAGAGACCTTGAATTCCATGGCAGCGGGAAATGGCATTGGCCCTGAACTTGTCTTTGGCTGTGGAGTTTTGAGCACCTTCTGTGAGGAGCTCCATGTTAGTTTTGTGTGGGTGCTCAATCTGCTTGATTCCATCCCACTGGGCTCAATGGGCATGGGACCGGAAGTGAGCAAACAGGGTTTCCTAGATAGCTGCCAGGACAGCTGATGGTATGTGAAGTGCATGAGGCAGGTGGAGTTGTTTTGGCACTGGTAGAGCTGTGCTGCTGCTTCGGGCAGTTGCCATTCACCACCACACTACCTTCCCTAGGTGTCATAGCCACTTGCAGACATATGTGCTGCCAGAGCCCTTGGTTTCCATGGCAGCTGGAAATGGCTTTGGCCCTGAACTTGCCTTTGGCTGTGGAGTTTTGAGCGCCTTGAGTGAGGAGCTCCATGTTAGTATTTTGTGTGGGTGCTCAAGCTGCTTGATTCCATCCCACTGGGCTCAATGGGCATGGGACCGGAAGTGAGCAAACAGGGTTTCCTAGAGAGCTGCCAGGACAGCTGATGGTTTGTGAAGTGCATGAGGCAGGTGGAGTTGTTTTGGCACTGGAAGAGCTGTGCTGCTGCTTCGGGCAGTTGCCATTCACCACCACACTACCTTCCCTAGGTGTCATAGCCACTTTGAGACATATGTGCTGCCAGATCCCTTGGTTTCCATGGCAGCGGGAAATGGCTTTGGCCCTGAACTTGTCTTTGGCTGTGGAGTTTTGAGTGCCTTGAGTGAGGAGCTCCATGTTAGTTTTGTGTGGGTGCTCAAGCTGCTTGATTCCATCCCACTGGGCTCAATGGGCATGGGACCGGAAGTGAGCAAACAGGGTTTCCTAGATAGCTGCCAGGACAGCTGATGGTATGTGAAGTGCATGAGGCAGGTGGAGTTGTTTTGGCACTGGAAGAGCTGTGCTGCTGCTTCGGGCAGTTGCCATTCACCACCACACTACCTTCCCTAGGTGTCATAGCCACTTTCAGACATATGTGCTGCCAGAGCACTTGGTTTCCATGGCAGAGGGAAATGGCTTTGGCCCTGAACTTGTCTTTGGCTGTGGAGTTTTGAGCGCAGTTAGTGAGGAGCTCCATGTTAGTTTTGTGTGGGTGCTCAAGCTGCTTGATTCTATCCCACTGGGCTCAATGGGCATGGGACCCGAAGTGACCAAACAGGGTTTCCTAGATAGCTGCCAGGACAGCTGATGGTATGTGAAGTTCATGAGGCAGGTGGAGTTGTTTTGGCACTGGAAGAGCTGTGCTGCTGCTTCGGGCAGTTGCCATTCACCACCACACTACCTTCCCTAGGTGTCATAGCCACTTTCAGACATATGTGCTGCCAGAGCCCTTGGTTTCCATGGCAGCGGGAAATGGCTGTGGCCGTGAACTTGTCTTTGGCTGTGGAGGTTTGAGCGCAGTTAGTGAGGAGCTCCAAGTTAGTTTTGTGTGGGTGCTCAAGCTGCTTGATTCCATCCCACTGGGCTCAATGGGCATGGGACCTTCAGAGACCAAACAGGGTTTCCTAGATAGCGGCCAGGACAGCTGATGGTATGTGAAGTGCATGAGGCAGGTGGAGTTGTTTTGGCACTGGAAGAGCTGTGCTGCTGCTTCGGGAAGTTGCCATTCACCACCACACTACCTTCCCTAGGTGTCATAGCCACTTTCAGACATATGTGCTGCCAGAGCCCTTGGTTTCCATGGCAGCGGGAAATGGCTTGGGCCCTGAACTTGCCTTTGGCTGTGGAGTTTTGAGCGCCTTGAGTGAGGAGGTGCATGTTAGTTTTGTGTGGGTGCTCAAGCTGCTTGATTCTATCCCACTGGGCTCAATGGACATTGGACCGGAAGTGAGCAAACAGGGTTTCCTAGATAGCTGCCAGGACAGCTGATGGTATGTGAAGTTCATGAGGCAGGTGGAGTTGTTTTGGCACTGGAAGAGCTGTGCTGCTGCTTCGGGCAGTTGCCATTCACCACCACACTACCTTCCCTAGGTGTCATAGCCACTTTCAGACATATGTGCTGCCAGATCCCTTCGTTTCCATGGCAGCGGGAAATGGCTTTGGCCCTGAACTTGTCTTTGGCTGTGGAGTTTTGAGCGCCTTGAGTGAGGAGCTGCATGTTAGTTTTGTGTGGGTGCTCAAGCTGCTTGATTCCATCCCACTGGGCTCAATGGGCACTGGACCGGAAGTGAGCAAACACGGTTTCCTAGATAGCTGCCAGGACAGCTGATGGTATGTGAAGTGCATGAGGCAGGTGGAGTTGTTTTGGCACTGGAAGAGCTGTGCTGCTGCTTCGGGCAGTTGCCATTCACCACCACACTACCTTCCCTAGGTGTCATAGCCACTTTCAGACATATGTGCTGCCAGAGCCCTTGGTTTCCATGGCAGCGGGAAATGGCTTTGGCCCTGAACTTGCCTTTGGCTGTGGAGTTTTGAGCGCCTTGAGTGAGGAGCTCCATGTTAGTATTTTGTGGGTGCTCAAGCTGCTTGATTCCATCCCACTGGGCTCAATGGGCATGGGACCGAACGTGACCAAACAGGGTTTCCTAGATAGCTGCCAGGACAGCTGATGGTTTGTGAAGTTCATGAGGCAGGTGGAGTTGTTTTGGCACTGGAAGAGCTGTGCTGCTGCTTCGGGCAGTTGCCATTCACCACCACACTACCTTCCCTAGGTGTCATAGCCACTTTCAGACATATGTGCTGCCAGATCCCTTGGTTTCCATGGCAGCGGGAAATGGCTTTGGCGCTGAACTTGTCTTTGGCTGTGGAGTTTTGAGTGC